>NC_084945.1:6952897-7287897 GCF_949316205.1 Platichthys flesus | reverse complement strand
TTTTCCCATAAAACACTTAACAGAGTGCTGCGCAGAATATTCATAGAGCTACACAACATGGTTTATAGGCCACGTCCTGTTGATGGCGTTGAGGTTGTTTTAGGTTAAACTAACAAGTACATGACCTGAAGTACGCTCTGACTTTTACCCTCTTTGTATTTCAAAGGTCACAGGTTTGCAGCCCTCACTGAGCCCTCAGCCAGTGTTTAATAGGTCATATACTGAAGTCTGTGTCTCCTTGTTTTCCAGGGATCACTGTTGTTTTGAGACGTAAATTCTCCGCCTCCCAGTTCTGGAACGACTGTAGAAAGTACAACGTGACCGTCATTCAGTACATAGGAGAGATTATGCGCTACCTGTGCAACACACCGAAGGTAAATATCACACAATAAGTTGTGTTGCTAATAGTATACAACTGAAGCATACAGCCAGACTCCCTGTTCTCCTTCACTCCTCTCCTCTAGAAAGACGTTGACAGGGATCATAAAGTCCGATTGGCCATGGGGAACGGGATAAGGGCAGACACCTGGGAAGAGTTCCTGCAGAGATTTGGGAACATTAGTATCATAGAATGCTACGGAGCGACCGAGGGAAACGCTGGGTTTGTCAACTACATTGGAAAAATTGGAGCTATTGGCAAGGAGAATTTTCTACACAAGGTAAAAAAATAATATTATTTTATTAACACAGTAAGGTGAATGAGTAAATTCAATTTGTCAATGCCCTACGTTAAAGAAAGAGAAGAAAGATGTTTGGATCTGCTCTCTGATCCCGATCCAAATGTTAATGGGATCTACGCTGACCAATATTAAAGGGAGAGGGGTGATAGAGGTAAACATATTCATTTTGAAACTGTTTTTCAGATGGGATATAAATATAAACTCATAAGGTACGATACAGAGAAGGAGGAGCCTGTCCGAGACGCCAGAGGATTCTGTATTGACGTCCCCAAAGGTGAGCCAATCCTCTCCAAGCACATATGGACCTTTTTCTGACCCTTTACCCTTTTCGACCTTTTTCACCTATACGTATTCTGAGCTTGATGTTTTCTTCCCCCGCAGGAGAGACCGGTTTATTCGTGGTGAAGATTGGAGAAAAAACGCCTTTCATCGGCTACGCCAAGAACACGCAGCAGACAGAGAAGAAGAAGCTGAGGGACGTCTTTGTGAAGGGCGACCTCTACTTTAACAGCGGCGACCTGCTGAAGATCGACAACGAGGGATTTGTCTTCTTTCAAGATCGTATTGGAGACACTTTCAGGTCTGTGGATTAAATGAACTGAACTGAAGGGCACCCAGAGGAGCACACACCTCTGCCAAGGCCCAGCAGTCCACTTAAATTCAGACGGCACCATATTTCACTTACTCATATAAACTACCAAACCATCCATCCTTTATCTTTACCGCTCATCCTTTAACGTACAGTCAATTTAGAGTCTCAGATGAACCTAAATGCAATCTGTATGATTTTAAACTTAAATTAAATCAAGCTGAATCAAAATACGCACAATCATAAGTGTCAGTTGTATCTAAGTACCTGTACCTGATTATCTTCATCAAGATTAAGGATTTATGATCCAGGAAAAATAGCAGGGAAAAAAGGTTTAATAAAAATCCTGGATTGCGCCACCCTGATCCAGATCCTCACAAAAATGCAATGGCTTGTTTCCTGACCGATACCACATCCTTCCACCAAGTTCTGTGATAATCCGTCCTGCTTGGGCTCTTTAACTTTGGAATTATAGTTCTCACGTGTCTGTTTGGACTGACTTCCTTTTTTGTTTTATGTCCTACTTATTCATTTGGCCTGGTTTGTGTTCATGTCCTTGTGTTTCCACTTCTCGTTTGCCTGGATGTTCTATTATTTTCTGTTTGCTTTCTTTACTTTAGTTAGATTTCCCCTCTGTCTGTTTGTCTCTTGCCTGCCTCCAGCCATGTTCTTTTTTGTTTACTGAACTGAATAGGCTCTGTCTGATTGACTGAATTTCGGTGGGTCTCTCAGTGTCTGTTGCACAAAGATGCAAAACACATAGCCCACATTATACAAAAGGCAAAGCAGTGTAAATCCAGGAACTGATTACCCTTCTTACACTGCTGTACTAGTTTTCAATATTTGATTCCCTTGTCTACTCTTCAGTTGTTAAAATTATGATTCTTCATTATAAATCTTTATTTCACTGTTTTTTACAAATGAAAAAAAGTATATTTCCTGCTTGTATCTAATTAATCTCTGTTCCAGTTCCAAAGCAAAACACCAATTATTCTAAGAAGTAAAACATACGATATATAATGTGCTGTCATCTCGTACAGGTGGAAAGGAGAAAATGTGGCGACCACAGAGGTGGCAGATCATCTGCTCATGGTGGACTGCATTGAGGAGGCTAATGTCTATGGTGTGAAGGTGCCAGGTAATAACTACATCATTAGATTTATAAAGGACATAATCATTATACCTGATAGTGTGAAAACAGGGATCTCAAAAATACAAATGTGTAAAAGCATCAGGATAATGATCCTTTTAATCTTTTACATGTCTATTAATCAACTACTGCAATCTTTTTTTGAATTGACTTTGCCACATTACGAAATACAGAGGTATTTATACTCTCATCCTCTTTTTTTCCTTTGACCTTGACTGATAAGGACATGAGGGAAGAATTGGAATGGCTGCACTAAAGCTGAAGGAAAACATGGACTTTGACAGCAAAGCCACATATCAACACGTCAAAAACTTCCTCCCAAGCTACGCAAGGCCGCGCTTCATTCGCATACAGGTGAGCTGCTGCTGGATTTAGTCTTAAGGTTATAATAAAACAAATAACTGTGTAACATCATTTGACCTTTTATTTTTGCTCCGGCAGAATGCACTGGTAGTGACTGGGACATTTAAGCAAATGAAGGTGAAGCTTGGGGAGGAGGGCTTCAACCCCGCCCTCATCAGCGATCCTTTGTTCTTCCTAGAGGACAGTGAAGGCTACGTACCCATGACTCAGGAGATGTACAGTTCCATCGCAGAGGGAAGAAACCGGCTCTGATGACCTCCAGCTTTGTTATTTGACTATTGACTGTCAACATCAAATGGCACGTTTGATCGTTTTACTTTTTGTAGGAGGCCAAATAATGCTAAATAACCTGTTTGTGAGCAATACTGTGACATATGAAAATTGAGTTCTTGAAACATTTCTAGAGACATGTTTGTGTAAATTTTAATAAAGATTTTGAAAACACAAGGGACAATGTAAGGTAGTGATCGTGCATTTACCGAGAAGCAACTGCACCGAAACAGCGCTGAGTTGCTAGGTTATAAACACAGGATCTGAGCTGCTGTAAACTGAGGACCCTTACAGGAGCTCGGGGGCTGAGGCGGTTTCCAGTGGATTCGGAGAGGGAGCTGTGATGGCTACGGGAGAAATACAGTTCATTCTCCTGCAGCTCGAGGAGAAGTGTTTTTGAGCGACTTGTGAAACCTTCAAGGGGCAGCACAGCTGGTGCCGACCGCACTGCACCCACGGGTTGCAGAAACTGGGCACGCTGTAGAACTTTGTCAGCTTCTTCAGGACTTGTTTACCCACAAGATTTGAAGGCATCTCTGGGATCTTGTACATGGCACCGGATCCTGTTGTGGCTGGCGTGAGGGGGCCCCCAACATCTTTAAGACCGGGCCGAGTGTCGAAGTCACAGCCAGACACTGTGCAGGTGTACGGCAGAGGCTCGCTGCTGCAGCTGAGAGAACGCATGGTTCTCCTGGGTCGGTTCCAAGCCTTGTCAATCCACAGCTCCACTTGAGCTTTGTCCAGCCTGGACGCGGCGTCCTCCTTCTCATCAGACCTGGTGGCCGTGTCTGGGTCCTGGTTCGCTTCGGCCGCAATCACCTCGTCTTCCCCTGTCTTTGGTTGGTCTGTGTTATTCAGACCCTGCTTCTCCGCCAGAAGGGTGGAGGCCATTTTGGAGATGACACCCCAGTCCTTCAGGATGTCCTCTGCGGTAGTGAACTGTGAGGTCACTGTGAAGCGGATGATGCGTTTGGTGTGAATGTCTGCGGGGATGAGGTACATGCTGCCTGACCGGGTCAGTCTCCTCAGCAGCTCCTGGGTCAGGGCATTTCCTCCCTTGAAAAAGAAATTCACAATATATTGCAGGGCCAAACAAACCAAAGCTATTTCAGTGGAATCAAGGTTAAACCTATTCAAGTAATTCACCTTTGAACAAGGTGTGACTGGACCATTTGTAATGATAAGCCAGTGAAAGATATGTTGCTCAACAAAGAGAAAACGTTTTCATAGCTCACTACATTGATATTTCAAAATGGTTTTAAATACTTTCAGACAGAAGACGACCAGACCAAGGTGCCTCTCAGCCGGAACCTCGAAATGTGGGTCACTCCTGATGTGAGACTCTAAGAGCTTTGCCATCTCAATCCCCTGAAACAACACAGAGAAAACACACATGTAAATTCTGAAACTTCTGAAACACAGGATTTATGAACTTAGGGTATTAACATAATTTCTCTACAGTAAACAAACTTTGTAATAATTCCCTTGTTTGAAGATGTTGGACTTCTGCCATAAAACACTGTGAATAGAACTGAGCACCACTCACATGTCTGATATGAGCCTGCAGGTTTTTCAGGCCGAAGGAGCGCATGACAAACCAGAGTTTGAGGGAACGGAAACGTCGACTGAGGGGAATTTGCCAATGCTGAACAACAGAGAACAACAGAGAATGTGAAGCGGTATGAAATCGAAACATTTATAAATAGCTTCATGTTTAATTTGGTGAAGACTTGCACCATGAAGTCAGTGGCTGCCAGGGAGTTTTCATGTCTGAGATAAACTGGATCAACACTGAAGGTCTGCTGCAGCTTGAATTTATCTTTCACCCTGAGAAAACAAAGTTCAACCATATTATTAACCAACAGAGATTTATCCATTACTGATTTCACATCTACGCTCATAGATAATGTTTATTTGTTACCGGCCATTTTCAAGACACAGATTTGGACCTGTTCCTACTCACCAAAAAGCCGTGCAGTCGAAATGGACCATCATCCACTTGGAGGGGTTAAAGACAAACGAGTGAGCAAACTCGATTCCCTCCAGCGACCAGCGCAGCTCGGGACAGAAGTACGCTGAGCCGGCATACGCAGCATCAACGTGGAGCCACAGAGCCTCTTCTGCACCTGGATAAAGGGTTTAATAATGCTGTGTTACTCACAGAACATGTCAATGGAAGATAAACAATGTTTTACTTTAAATTTGAAGACGTACACACTGGTCCCAGTTCAGACAGCTTGTCGAAGGCGCACACTCCTGTACTTCCCAAAGTTGCACACAGCTGAACAGGACAGAAAAATGGTTTTAATAAGTATTTGAAAACATACACTAATGATGCCTTTTTTTAGTTGTTTTCGTGGTTTTGCTTTTTCCTTGCAGTGGTTGATCAACAAAAAGGGCTCGTACGTTAATGTTAAAAGTCATTGCATATATTCCCCTTTTAGATTTTTAATAAAGTTTACATTTATTGTTAGGATAAATCCATCAGGATAAGACAAATGTGCAAAAATTACAGAAACAAACTCGTAAATATTCAAACCAGGACGGGCCACACCCAGTCACATCCACAAGTTCCCCACTGATGTCAAGTTATATACAGTAAACACTAGCAAAAGGTATACACCTACCCATGTAAAGCTTCACACATTTACGTTAACACGCCCATACACCTACACATAAGTTATAAATAAGTTCCTAACACACAAAATAGAAGTATTCGGTTATCAGTTTGAAGCAGTAGCAGGTTGTTACAAGATGAATAAAAAGAAGTAATAGATCTGAGAGAGCTGGACAGTTTATTCTAATCGGAAAATATGACTTTAAATTTAAAGGCATATTCTCAGATATTCCGGCCCGCCGGCCTCATGATACCCATCCATCCTTCAGCGTCACTTACGCACCATGAAAGGGACCAGTCCCATCCTCCTGTCTTCCTGTATGGCTTGTTTCAGGACGTCTCCTCTCAGAGACAACTGCTCATCCGTGGGCAGGAACCTGATCTTCACCAGAGTGATCAGACCGGCCTTCTCCACGGAGGAATGGGCCTGAAAAAGCAGTCAAATCAATCAATCAGTTCCACTTCATCGGACTGACAGGAAGTTATTGTAAAAGAGGCGGTGGCACTGACCTGATCTGAAGCGTAAGCCACCAGTCGGGCGTTCAGGACCGAGTCGTCCACGTCCTGGTCAAGCTCAGACTGCAGTTGCAACAGTTTGTCCTTCCTGGCAGCCAGCAGAGCGACGAGGGTGCTCTCACTTACTGTGCTCTACGCAGAGGAGGAAGATAATGAGCTCCCAGTAACCACAGACACTACAGTATGAAGGTTTCTAAAAAAGAGATGAAGGTGTCAGGAACCTGCAGTATGCCTCCACCTCTGCTGTCAGGATGGTGATGCAGGAAGAAGGAGGGGAGCCCCAGTGCTTTACACAACCAGTCCATCACATGCATTTCCAACTCTGTGCACGCTGGGCTGGAGGCCTGTGCAAAACCAGCACACACACACACACACTCATCATTTATACAAATCAATTCACTTTTTATTTGTTTAGTGAATCGTCTGTGTCAAGGCACATTGCATAGTGAGGATAAGCCCTTTCAAAATTACAGATAATTTCAACCCAACAGTTTCAACAACGAGGGAAACACACAAAAAAACTATTTTTATAGGAAGAAGCTTCGAGCAGGGCCAGACTCAACGTGAAACCAGGGAGAGAGGAAAGGTGGATGGAAAAGAGGGCAGGAGAAGATACAGATAGAGATATATGTTCTTACTTATGGCAGTATATAATAATTATTATTTAAGAACAAGAACAAGAATAGTTTGATTATAGTGTTAGATGATCTGGATCCTGCAGGTCTGGAGTCAAAGAGACAGAGAAACAGAGAGAAAGGGGGAGAGAGAGAGAGAGAGAGAGAGAGAGAGAGAGAGAGAGAGATGTGCGTGATTTGTGTGATTTGGGAAAGTCTCCTCACCCAGGTGAATCCCACACAGTTGATGGCGTCGGCCAGCATGTCCCCGAGCATCGAGGGCCACGAGGTCAGACTTGGGTAGTAGGCGTGCATTTGAGGGCTCTGCCAGTGAACCACCTGCAGGGGAATAAAAAGATAAGTAAATAGATTGCTTGCTTGCTATAGATTAAAAATGGCTGATGATAGAAACTTACCCCCGGCATGATGACTTTCTCGATGTCGTTGAAGATGCTCTCCCAGTCCTCGGGCTCTGAAGGCGCCGCGTCAGGGAGGAGCTCCCTCATGTAGCCGGGCTTCACATCTGGAATCACCCTCCTCTCCCGGATGGAGCCCAGGTACTGTGTGATGTAGTCCACCAGCTCCTTACCTGGTCACAAACAGACACTAGAGCAGCTCAGATGACAAATGAGAAACTGAGTCAATGAAGTCAAACAGAAATCTGGAAGGTTACCTCTGCGATTGTATTCCTCAGCCTGCATTTTGTTTGTAAGGATGAGAGCTTGTGGCCGCAGAGATGCTTCGTGTGTTCAGAGGCATAGATCACAGACCTATATAGACCCTGTTGAGTGGAACACGCCCTGAAGTGCTGACGCATTTGAACCTCTGAAGAAATGCCCCCCCTCATGTCCTTTCCGTCATTTGAATTGTTCACCCACTCATTTCACATTTGTTGTAAATATTTACTTGCCTTCGTTGGTAATGGTTTATTAACTCATATCTCAGTGGTATTCTTCTGTGTATACCATTACAGGTGTAAGTGTTTGTGTATCAGTTCCCCTGCACATGAGACAAATACTTTTGAGGCTGGAAAATAAAGATTTATGTATGTATGTGGTATACATGTAATAAATATGTGTATATTGATATTTTGATATGAGACTATGATGTGTATTTAATATGTTTTGTGTGATTATGATATTTTGTATATTTAGATATGTGACTATGATGTGGATTTTGTATTTAATTTGTTTTATGTTTATTGTTGCTTCTACTTAAACATAAAACAAATTATGTTTACAGAAATGTTATTAACATGTACTGTCCCTGTCAAATAAAGTAATAAAGTAAGAGTGTCTTTCAGGATTGTTAAAAGCTCTTTATGAATTAAAATGTGTTATTATTGTTATTATCACAACATAATGCAGCAACTCATCATTTATTTCTCAAATGCAAAACAATATTTTACAATATAAACTTGCATATAAGATGTACAGTCATATTTTGTAATATTTTTTGCTATGTTTCGTCAATTTCTTAGATAATTATACTGTGCTGCTGTAATAAAGGCCTATTGATGCATTATAGGTCATTATAGTATCCAGGCCTCAGGCCCACCGCAAAGCAATACAGGGGTGGGGGTGGGCAGGGGTAACTTTAAATGTAACTTTACACTTCAAAACAAATACTAACGCAATCTGTACTTTTAGACCAAGGATGTAATGTAATTGCGGTCCCACTCCTTGTTTGGGAATCGACTGGATTAAACCACAAACCTGGATTAAAGAGCATAAAGCTCTCGCTCCAATTCAAAAACAAAAATTCTAAAACACTGATGCAATATACAAAGTGTGATTTTAAATGTGTGACTTTTATTAATATTTAATAGGAGTACCTGCTTCACTATCACTAAAAGATATTGAGTTAATTAGTGAGCGTAGGGATGAACAAACCTAATTTTGGGACTTTCCTCAAATCTTTCTGTGTAATTTTAGATGTAATGATTAAGTGACCTCTCTGGGTGTCATACAGATATTTAAATTAAAAAGTAAAAGTAGAAATCACTCTTTGCCGGGATGAAAATGTGGAAATCACACTTGCTTTTCGAGGTAGACATGTCTCGGTCTCCCTCTCATCCTGCCTCCATGCTTTACAGAGGGTGACTGTTAAACCAGTATTTGCATTGGCTGAAGACTCTTTACTAAACAAATGAACACACAGTCAAAGGTAAGAGGATGATGAGGACAAACACATCTATGTGACGGCTTATCTCTGCCTTTCAAAGCCCAACAATAACAGGAGCAGCACCTGGACTGTTCACACACTCTGCTCTTTGCCGTGCATTGTGCTCGACGTGTGCTGAATCCCCTCCGGTCCTCTGGGGGAAGCCAGTGGTTGGACGGAGAAAATCCAAGGTTAGTTCAAACACGCTGAGCACACAGCGGTGCCGAGAGAGATTTAGAGATATCGATTCAGTGAAAGTAATAAAGTTTAAGACATTTGAAACATGGATTCCTATTCATTATTATTAAGAATTCAGATAATAAACGTAGAAGTTATTACCTCCACCACAGTGGTTATGTCTTCGGCCATCCTCTGTTTGTCTGAGCATATTTCCATGAAACTTGGAGGACGAATGCTGTGAGGGTCAGAGAAGAACCCGTTTATATCGGTTTAGTTCATGATCAGAATTTTTTTTCACTTTCTTAAAAGAAATTCTGTCACAGTTTTTTCCAAGAAATAGTTCTTGGAGCTTGATGACAAATTTCAGGTTCATTTATGACACTGATATGTGGGTGTGTGAAGTTTGGTTCAGCTTGATTGAGTTAAAGGGCTGATTGGCCTTGGCGGAGGTGTTTGCTCTGCTGAGTGATAATCTGGTTTATAGGAAGGTTATAAAGTAGTAAATGTGTGTTACTGCAGTTGAATTGATTCATTGATATACACATTCATTCACCACCGTATCACATCGTGTTCCTTTCATTGAGTTCAAACTGTGACACGCAGACTTTTGATGAAACTGAAGGCAGGAAGCCTAATGAGTAATGGTACGTTTGTGTGTATGTGTGTGTGTGTGTGTATGGTCTATTACACACAAGCGTTACGTGACGTGGAGCAGAACACACAGTGGCTATTGTGCTCCTTCTGTGCCATTACGTCTTAGAGTCAGATGAAAGGAGGCTTAACGGTAATTTGTGCATTTGGAGCTTGTGACATCAAAGTCCGAGTGCTTCATGATGGATCGTGTTCTGTTGCTTTTATTCAAATGAGCTCAGGATATCAAAATCACATCAGCGTATCACAAAGAAAAGCCCTTGGGCTTGATAGTTGAAGCCAAGAGTCAGAAACAAAGAGGATTTGGACAATTAGTTTGACATGACAGGAGCAAAGAGACACACTCAATAAAATTTTATTTGTATAGCCCATATTCACAAATCACTGGTTATGAGACTTTCTGTAAATCAATGTCATTTACAATGTCAAAAGTTATATCACTGAGAACAACTGCCAGCTCTTTTGGTGTGGTTATGCACTTTGTCCACATTGTGCGTTTGAAAGAGTTATAAACAAAAAAGATGATAATTAACATATCTATGCAATTTTAAACAGATTTTTCTGGATACTGTTCAAAATGTTCTGTGGTTTGTGCACACTTTGAGACTTTTGTGTGTGACTGGGCATGTACTTTCCGTGTCTACATGGGTTTTTATCTGGGTATTCTGGCTTTCTACCCACACAGTCCAAGGATTTGGTTAATTAGAGCCTCTAAATTGGTCGGGTTATGAATTTAAGTGTGAATATTGCATGATACGGTGGTGACCTTAACCCAATCTCTCACCCAATATCAGCTAGAATTTGCTCCAGACCCACTGCAACCCTCAAGAGGATAAAGAGAATAGAAATACTTCATTACAGATGAACACACGGATAAACACGCAACATCTGGACAACAAACAGCATCAGAATGACACTCGAGACAAAGACTTGGAACAGGACAAAACTATATTTATGCACCACATTCAGTGGTATTGAGTAAACAATGTAAAGAACTGTCAACAACATGCAGGTACAGCATAAAGGAGATATGTGCCATAGGAAGTGGGCAAGGCCATAAAAAAGATAGGGGTGATATTGTTTGTATAGCAAAAGCAATAAAGACCCTGTTTAATTTTTTAATGAAAGACGTTGAGTCTAATTTGCAAATCATCCAAAAAAAAGGCTGTTAAAACTTTGAATGTCTTTAAATTCTACAGGATATTTATATGATTATATGGATAAAGTACAACACCCCTGGCTTGTATTTTTCTGTATGGTATTGTATGCAAACCCAAGTTTTATTGTCTATTGTTCTGTTCCTCTTTTAAAATCAATTTAAATAGTAATCAAAAAAGAAAATAAGACCATTTTGAAAAAAGGAGTCAAGGTGGAAGAAATCGACATCCAGTAGGTTGCGGTGTTTCAACACGAAGGACAGCTGCAGCCGAAGCTTAGGAAAGAAGAAGAGGAAGGAGGAATCAGGAAGTAGCTGTCAAAAAGTAGCTTAAGGGTCAGCAACGCATCAGTAAAAGGTATTTTACGGTGGTGTCGTTATTGCGTTAAGCAGGTGACCTGTACACGCATGACTACGCGTTATTTCTGGATGATATCTCTCCTGGTGAACGCAATTAGAACCGCGACTACCTGTGCTGTTGTTAAATAGCCCACAGGAGCTAACTGTGACGTTTAACTGCGTGAGAACCTAGCATGCTAACTTACCGAGCTTGTTAGCTACAACGCTAACATTTGATTCGCTGTATTGTGTTTATGTGAGTATATTATGGTTTGACCTGTCACTGGAGTCTGTTGCTATTAAAAGGTTTAATTTAGTTTTCCTAATGTTGTTGACATGTCCTGCTAAGGCTAACTGCAGCCACAAGCTAACTGGCGTTGGCTAATGTGCTAACAGTCAGAGCTACTTGGTTAAATCTGCCTTATTATCGCTGTCATGTTTTCATCTGAACGTGTATCATTCCTGGTCTTTTCTATTTCGATGCTGCCTGACAGTGAACCTCTCTTTTCCTTAACGCAGAGACTTGGTTGATGATGTTATGAGCTAAACACTAACTCAATGCTAATGCTAATCACTGGTGGATGGGATTTACAGCAGGACTACATGGATTGTGTTTGTTTACCTCATCGTTTCCAGAGATGTCCGGAGCTGCCGCACATCACTGACCTGTTGCCCGCCTGTGACCGAACACAACCGCCAAGATGCCTGCCGTGTCCAACGGGGTCAGAGACCTGTACCTGTCCACGTCTCTGGGAGACCTCAACAAAAAGGCAGAGATCAAGCCGGACAAGACGAGCACCAGGAGGTAACGCTGGGTCTGGGTCTATACAGCTGGGCGATGTTGCTAATACTGATATCAGGATAAAAGATATTTACTCAATTGATAATTTTCATGTGAAAGACAAACTTATTTAGTCTAAATTAACAGATTAACTGCTGCTCCGGAGTGAAGGTTGTCGTTTAAACGCTTCCTTATTATCAGCCTCCCTCTTGGCATGTGGAATGTTAAGAGCTCAAGAAAGTACAGAGTCGAATATTGTGCAATTAAGGCACATGATATGTTCAATATTGAATAAACATGCAACCAGCGCACCAAAGGCCAAATGCACAGTGCACTAGCTTGACAAATCGGAGGTTCTGTGTTTTACTTCCTCACTATGCTCGCTCAACGCATAAACTTTATACCCGTATATATACATGAGTCTTTGTTATATGGCCATTGATAAAAATTATATTGTTATAATTATTGATATTATTTTATTGCCCAGTCCTCTGGTAACATCAGTGTCGCTGCTTTTCTAGCATTATTAAGTGAAGGGAAAGAGATTGTCCAGTCAAACTTGAACAACCTCATTGTTATGGAAGTTTATTTTTAATTATCTGTGTTGCAGCTATGTTCAGAGTGCCTGCAAAATCTTCAAGGCGGCGGAGGAGTGCCGCCTGAACCGAGATGAGGAGAAAGCTTATGTGATGTACATGAAGTATTTAACAGTATATGACATCATCAAGAAACGACCAGACTTCAAGGAGCAGCCGGTATAGTATTTAATAATTGTGAAATTGAAATTTCTTCAGCAGTATTTCTATTGATGCAAGTTATTTCTAAGAACTTTTTTCTATTCCACAGGACTATTTCATGACCATGCTTGGGCAAAACAGCTTCAAGAAAGCCATCGAAGAAGCTGAGAAGCTAGCTGATAGTCTTAAACTCAGGTTAGAGGCTCTGGTTATGCACCTCATTCATGTATGAGTAGCAAGATAATCAGAACATAAGTGTGTATCTTTTTAACTCATCAAATCCATAAATCTCTAAATAGGTATGAGGAAGTGGAGGTTCGTAAAAAACTGGAGGAGAAGGAGAGACAAGAGGAAAAGAAAAGAAAAGAGGAAATGATGGAGAAAGATGGTGGTCGAGGGTCTCTGAAAGCATCATCAGCAAACAAGAAGGACAGCAAAAAGGTAGCAACATCCTATCAGGAATAAATGGTCATGGTTTGTGAGTAATAAAACAATTTTTTTTCAATTTAAAGGAGGTTTACTTTAATTTAGTTGTATATTATTTATATATAATAATTTGACTAGTTGATTTGAATTTCAGCCAAGTGTTGTGATTATCAGGCTTTTTCAATTGAGACACAGTTAAACCACGAAGCCCATTTGAAAGTCACATAGTACTGTCAGGATTATATAAACGTCATCATAATAATGTGTTTTATGCAAGTGAAAATTATGCCAAGTAGAATCAATCAAATCAATATTGATTATGTATTAAAAAAATTGTTTGAGCATCTATTTCTCATGTCTTTACATCAGATAAAAGGAGAGAAGAATGAGCTGAAGAATGCAACCTCAAAGGGTAAGCAGTATAAGAAACAAAAAGTTTGGTAAACATACTTCTGACATATTGGGGAAAATCATCCTAAAATCAGAGAAATCTCAAACCATTGGAGTCTGTTTTGTATGGTGTAATATTTTGAAATTATCCGACAGCTGCGGTGCCAGCTGGTGGGATCACAGCTGAGAAACTGTTCCACATGATGAAGGATCAGACGATTACAATAATCGTGATGGATGCTCGCAGTCACACAAACTATGAGGAGTCCCACATTCAAGTCCCAGTGCAGACCTGCATCAGCGTGCCTGAGGAGGCCATTAGCCCAGGGTGAGGATGGGGTTTGGAGAATTGGTTTCATGATTGTTTCACCTGACACTTGCTCTGTAATTTCTGAATTTCGCTTTTGGCTGATAATAGTTGTTTATGTCTTATCTCTTTTCCTTTCATAAATGGTTTGAACGTCTAAACCTGACCTTCTGAGCTGCATTCATGACTTTTCAGAATCACAGTGACTCAGATTGAGACAAAGCTACCGGATGTGTCCAAAGAGCTTTGGAGGCAGCGAGGATTTGTGGATTATATTGTCCTGCTGGACTGGTTCAGTTCTGTCACTGACCTTAAACTTGGCACCACCTTGAAGAGCCTCAAAGATGCACTCTACAAGGTCTGTGTGTGTGGTGTTTTTTTGTTGTGTGTGTGGTTTGACATTTGTGGACTTGCGACTTTCGTGTGACTTTCCCTCAGGATCCACTAATGTGTTTGTGCACTCAACAGTGGGACAGCAGGACCATCCTGCGTAGTGAACCACTGGTGTTGGAGGGCGGCTACGAGAACTGGCTGCTGTTTTATCCCATGTACACAACCAACGCTAAAGTTCGGCCCCCCAGACAGAATATCCCCAGCACCCTCCCTCAGTGTGAGTATCACAATCTTTATTGACCCTGGTCAGAAGTAGGACTGATGTAGTTTCTGTGAATAAACATGTGTTTGCTGGTATTGACTGTATTTCTGAACCCGATGTCCTACACTATGCTTGTGTTTTGAAACTGATCCCCTTGCTTCCTGTCAGTGACGCATCAACAATCAGCTGAGATCTGTTGGCAGCATTTCAGAGAAAAAGGCTTTGGCTCACACTTTTGAGTCTTTATTTTTTCGAAGTACTACATGTTATTTTCATTTTTGTATTTTATTTGATGTGTAAACAGTGAACTTCAGCTACCCGTCCCTAGAGGAACCAAAGCCTCCATCCCCGACTCCACCAGAGCCTGAAGTCATACACAGGCCTCCGGAAGCCACAGGTCCTGTGTTGGTGAATGGTGTGACACCAGCAGATCCCCCAACATCTAAAACCTCCATGGTTATCGACGCATTACCGGACATTGTCGATTCTCATGTCAATGCGTCCACTGATTCTGGTCTGGACCTTAATAAAAAGGGCCCATCTAGCCAGTCACCTGCATCAGCCAAAGCCTTTCCACAGGTATCTTATCAACATTGATGACTAAACCTTTTGAATCATACAAAACGTACTCAAAGAGTGTCTAAACATCACTCATGTTATCGTTTACCCTCTCATTCTCTTTTCCCTAGTTTGACCGTGCCAAGAAACCCTTTGTCCAGGTGTCAGACGAGCCTAAGCCCAGCCAGAACGGTTCAGCGAAGGACTCCAGCCTGAATGGCCCAGTTGTCCCTGACCGCACAGTCAAACCATCCTTCATGCCTAACAACTCTCTGTCTAAGGAGGAGCAAAGTCAAATTCACTCGGACGTGGTGGCAGTGATGGAGAAGGCAAAGCAAGAGCAGGAGAAACGCAACCAGGTGCGGCGTTTAGAGGAAGAGAGGCGGGAGAAGGAACAGAAAGAGAAGGAGCTGAAAGAAAGAGAGGAGAGTGAGACGATGAAAAAGGAAGAAGATGAGACGAAGCATCAGGAGAAGAAGAAACTGGAAAGGCAAAAGGCAGAAGAAGAGGAAGACAAAGAGAACAGGACCTGGGCAAAGGAACCGAACTCTGACACACCCTCGAAGAGTATGTCTCTGGATTCACCTGCTCCCAACCACCTTGTTAGTGAAATTAAGGTGAGTCCTGGTTTCTGTCAATTATGGTTCACCACAGAGTCTTAAAGGCAGCTTAAGCATTTAACTTAATCATGCAACAGGGATAATATGAAACCCCTAATTTCCATACGTAGTGTTTTAGTTCTGTGGCAAAAAGTAAACACATGAAATCCTTTTGACGTCATGTAAACAATAAGACCACATAATCACATCTTGTATAATCAACATCCATCGAAATTATCTCAGGAACTGAAATAACTTTTTCTTAGTTCTCCTTTATTTAGAAGAGGCAGAGGACAATTCTTTATCAGACCGTATGATGTAACAATCTCTTTATACCAGACATTTGCATGTTGTGTGTTTACATAATATAATAGTTCATTTTATTACATCACATGACTTTCAGTGGCTCTCTCATCAGCCCATGTTGTCCCGCTGCTTCATCCTCTCTCTCTGTCTTCTCCTCTGGGAGTCATTAAAACGACATTAGCAGTTTTCATCACTAACATAAATGCACGTTGAATGCGGTATAGGCCAATATTAGTTTATATTTAACTTTAAATAGAGTGTGTTTGTGTGTTTGTTCCACAGAGGGAGCTCCTGACTAGAGCACGGAGTGAAGAGATGGGCAGGAGTGTACCAGGCCTTCCAGATGGCTGGATGAAGGTACCACATGTTTAAATTGAGAAATAATAATTTCCCTCTGATTGTTAGTTTCCACCTAATGTTCCGTTGTTTTGTTTTTCTTCACAGTTCCTTGACACTGTTACTGGAACATACCGATACTACCATTCTCCAACCAACCGCGTGCACCTGTACCCTCCTGAGGTCAACGTTCCACAGACCCCACCCTCCACTCCGCCAACAGCTAAACAGAAACCGCCACGACTAGCTGAGCAGGATGCCAAAACTGACGGCGAGCGGGAACAGTCGAAACTGAAACGCTCCTACTCCTCCCCTGACATCAGCCAGGACCTGAGAGAGGAGGCCCAGAAGAAGGCCTCCGCCCCGACCGTCGCTGCGGTCATACCCACCATCAACAGAGAAACCAAGTAAGGCCCATGTGTGACTTCTCTATCCCATCAGACGCTGCACTGATTGACCATAATAATAATAAACCTCTGTACATTATGTTATTATGAATCTAAAAAGACCTCTGTAAAAATATATGATTGACAGATGATTCAACTTTTTTTTTAATTATTTAATTGATGTATTATATTTGTTTCTGAATTATAATTTATTCAAAATATGTAGTGTATTTGTTTGTCAGGTACATTTTGTATTACAGAAAAAGAAATGCATTAGTTTGTTGTTTGCAAAAGTGAATGGTTGGGAATTTGTAAAACTTATTTTGTTGGTTAAGTTTTGTTGTGAATTTATCTCCATAGAGGAGCAGGTACAGCTCACAACATAATCATAAATGAGTCATTTATTTCAGGATTTTTTTTTCTTTTTATTGGGGTCGATTTTTAATCTTCTTCTCACTGTGCTAATCTTTGGCATTATAGGTCGCTCTCACTGTTGGGATTGTTTGCAGGTTAATGATTTATGATAGATGTCTAGATGGTGAGGACAAATCTGGACTCTTGGGTCGTCATACAGGCGTTAAACTACTGTATTTCAAAGTATAGTTAGAGTCTGTATTTCGATGCAGGTTAAACGAGAGTAATATGTTATCTAAGCGCCAAATTTAGATTTGCAAACATATACTAATGTGCACTTTGATCGGCACTTTATAGATTCAGCCTTAAGTCTATCTGGGATTTTCCAGCCACTCTGATACCTAGACAATGTCCTATTTCTGAAATCCATTGGAACATCCAGTGCTGTAGTCTTTTCATAATTAATCCTAAAGTGGTCGGGTATTCTCTCTCATTGTTCTGTTCTTTTCTCTAGACCTGTCAATGCTAAAGTCTATTCTAAAGTGGAGATAACGCGGCCGTCAGCTGCCAAAATTCGCAGCCTGAATCCTACTTTTGGAGGTCAGGGCACGTCACTGACTGGCCTTCGCAACCTTGGAAACACCTGCTACATGAACTCCATCCTGCAGTGTCTGTGTAACACCCCGGCCATGGCTGAGTACTTCAACAACAATTACTACATGGAGGACATCAACAGGTCAGGGCCCAGAGAGGTTTGAATTACTTTCCAATAAAGAATTATCTGTGAGGGGAGATGTTCAACATATCTTGCTCTGATGTTTTCCTCTGCCAGGTACAACATCCTTGGTCATAAAGGGGAGGTGGCAGAGGAGTTTGGCGTGATCATGAAGGCGCTGTGGTCCGGTCTGTACAAGTGCATCAGTCCGCGTGACTTCAAGATCACCATAGGGAAGATCAACGACCAGTTTGCTGGCTACGACCAGCAGGACTCCCAGGAGCTGCTGCTGTTCCTCATGGACGGGCTGCACGAGGACCTGAACAAGGTAGCGTGCACACTGGTTTCTAAAGTAACTAAAGTCCCCATAATATCTGCTTGGAGCTAAGTAAACTAATACTCACCCTGTATTAAAAATAAAATGTTACTGTAAATATGAAGTAATTCAGTCCTCGACTATGGCTTTTTTGCCTTCTACCACTTCTGTATGTTGTTGCACATTTGCCTGTTAACATTAAGGACTTAGTATTATTTTCCCTCTTTCTGTTTTTCGCTGGGTTTCATTTTGATGGCAAATTAGAGAGTAAGTAAATAGCTGTGTGTCCTTGGTCCTCCTGCAGCAGTGTGGTGTGTCTGCATCTGTCTGGTCTGCTGCTCCGTCAGAGCCTCTGTGCATGTAGACCCAAGACGTGCCTCATCGCCTGTATCGACTGATCGTAACCGGCTTCATGTGCATCTGAATGGGGGAAAGGACTTTATTCTATGATTTTAAAAAACACTTTACTAGCTTAATATTTCCTTTTTTCTAACTTTCAAAGACATTTTTCACAGGGAAGGCAGTTAAGCTGTTAGATAATTATTCTAAGACCAATTTGTTTTGCACACTTTCAAACATAAGGTTGAGGTGTGTAACAGCCATTGATGTGCATTTGCCATGACACTCTCTCCATCTCATCGCGTCCCTTCTGTGTGATGTTCAGACCATCAGGCTGCTCCCCCCCCCATCTCTGCCCATTTTCTGTCCTCTTCAGGCTATTTGATAATTAATGAGATATTAATTAGCTGCTGTCTTTTCATATCTCCCTGCCTCTTATACTGAGAGTGAACTGACTGGACTGCATGTTAATGAAAGGAAACAAGATTAGATGGATGTTGAATACAAATTTGTTAAACACACATTATAGCACTACAGTTATGAGCAGTTTATTCTGTATCTGCCGTCACTCGTTAACAGAGGCTTAGCTCTCACCTAAAGCTGCACCTGTTCCTGTTTACCATCTTGTTGTCTTTCCGTCTCTGGGTTCAGGCGGACAACAGGAAGCGGTACAAGGAGGAGGAAAACGACCATCTGGACGATCAGGCGGCAGCAGACATGGCCTGGGGCAAACACAAGCTGCTGAACGAGTCCATCATCGTAGCGCTGTTCCAGGGGCAGTTCAAGTCCACCGTGCAGTGTCTGACCTGCCATCGCAAGTCACGGACATTTGAGACCTTCATGTACCTCTCGCTGCCTCTGGCCTCCACCAGCAAGTGCTCCCTGCAGGTCAGACAGTCATTAACCATGTGCATCACAGAGTGTGGCAGGAGCGTTCTGTTTTGAAGTTTCTGAAAAGCTTTGAACTTGTAAGAAGATCGTCATTTTCTGACGACACTTGAAATGAAACTGTACAATCTGAACATTGTTATAATGAAATGTTTGCTGCTTCTTGGCAGGATTGTCTGAGGCTGTTCTCTAAGGAAGAGAAGCTGACGGACAACAACAAGGTGTTCTGCAGACACTGCAAGGCCCACAGAGATTCCACCAAGAAACTGGAGATCTGGAAAGTCCCACCCATTCTCCTGGTGCACTTAAAACGGTCTGTTTAACTTTTTTAAATCCATGTCTGCAATTTTCAGATAAAATGTTGAGACTGAAAGATCCAAACTTTAATCCTGACTTATATCTGTGATCTCCTCCTTTGTGTCCCTGCAGATTCTCATATGAGGGGAGATGGAAGCAGAAGCTGCAGACAACCGTTGACTTTTCTCTCGACAGTCTGGACCTGTCTCAGTATGTTATTGGACCCAAACAAACCCTGAAGAGATACGGCCTCTATGGAGTTTCTGTAAGTAAAAGGGAAATTGTTTTTTTTATATATAGAATTTTATTTTTTTATAAAGAGAACAATGAAATGGGATCTGGGGCTAAATCATCTTCCATGAAACAAAATGTAAAAGTAATAAAGTATTTTCTAGTTCTTTACTTTCTTCTTTTCCTCTGCCAGAACCACTACGGGGGATTAGATGGCGGCCATTACACCGGGTACTGTAAGAATGCCACCAAGCAGCGCTGGTACAAGTTTGACGACCACGAGGTGGCAGAAATCTCCACCTCCTCTGTCAAGTCGTCCGCAGCTTACATCCTGTTTTACTCCGCCCTGTGATGAAGCTGTGGGACATGAAGACAGAAAACTGAAGCCAGATCAGCGATGCTCAAGCCTAGAGGTTGTTAACTTTTTTCGTTTTAAAATCACAGCTATGAGAACCTGGTGCACGTAGCTGCGGGTTACCTCGTCATGCGTGTGAGCGCAAAGACGAACTCGAGCGAGTGGCCTTGAGATGCCGTCTGATCGGAGAGCGGCGTGGTCACACGGTGCAATGCTTCAGCTACTAATGGACCTTTATAGCTGTTTAAAATGTGCTATCTGCTCATATTACTGATCATCTAGAGACTAAACAGATGCGCCCATACTTTGGTAGTGTTGTTGTAGCACTGACATCGGGATCAGGTGCTCCTCAGTCTCATTTGCGTTGCACAGTGTGGAGGGACGGATCACAGAACGGATCCTCAGCTTGTTCTGTGAATCCAGTAGGGCTACAGTTAGATGGCATGTGTAAAACCTGACAATGCTGATCTTGCACATTCGAATAATGTAAATACTACTTGAGGGTGAGGTGAATATTTGTTAAGTGACCAAATTATGATTTCTTCTTGAAAGTAGCAGCCATTATAGTATCAGCTTATTCATACAGACAACCCACGTGTTTTAGGGGTTTAACTCCATAGCCTTCTGATGCTTAACTTCATCTTGAACTGTAAAAGACTGTGAGAGTTGAATTTTGCATTTTTTCCTAAAGAGAGGAGGGAACTGAGATTGTTGCTTATTCATATTTCTCCCCATTTTGCATTTACACATTATGCACTCAGTTTTAAGTTGTTCATGTAGAACAAACTGTTTAACATGTGAAAATAAACCCCTGACCCAGAATGCTTTAAGCCACACTGATGCCGAGGCCTTGTCCGTCTCGCTCGGTGCAGCCAGTGACGGAAAAAAACCACCTGCTGTGAAGTTTGTTGTTAAATTTATTCTCTGTTTAAACACACTTATCTCTTTACATAATTATAATCAAACACAAAAAACATATAGAGGAACTATTACTAGGATAAGTCGGAATCTTCCTTGGCTAGTTTTAAAATAACACTTTTGTAGGAGGCTGGATTTTGATTCATCTGATTGTCTGTGTTTAGTACAGACTCTGGAGAATATGAAGACTTGAGGCTTTCATTCACTAATATTCATACGTTTTTAAGTATCAACATTAACTGACAAACAAGATTAAGCACAGATTATATTCTTCTTTTTTTTATTTCCTTTTCTTTTTGGACCGGAGATCTGAATTGTCAGGATTTGACTCGACTTCCTGACCGACCGTATTGTTGCCTAGCATGAGATCATAATGTTTTTATTTGTACATGTTGATTTTATTTCTCGATGCTCATAAAACATTTGTTTCAGATATAACGATTATATTAATCTCATATGACTATTTATTAAAACTGCTTCAAATTAATGTTTGTGTGTGTGTCAATGCATGTCAGGTTGTTTTCATAAAAGTATGTGTTGAACGGCAGAAGACGAACCCTGATTCTCATCTTGTTTTCCTGCTGTTAGACATTACTGAACAAAGAATAATGGCAGAACACAAGTCGATGTAAGATCTTCTTTATTTGATGTACAAGGCAGGCAAGTGGACACTGAGTTGAAGTTTATTGATGAGGAGTGGACTGAGAGGTTAAAATCTTAAATGATAAAAAAAAATGTATAAGTCCTCTACTGGATGTCGGCCTAATAGAGTCCATGGATCTTTGGATTGTGGAAAGGCTTGCGACTGTAGAAGAGCAGGTATGCATTTGGAGACTGTAGGAATCCGTCCTGGACCTCTCGGACCGCTGAGTCGTCAAAACAGTGCCAGCTCCGGGTCAGGGTGCTGTGGCACAGGGCCGTGTAGTGACCCATGTTCAGGTGACCTGCGTGGTTCTGGAGAAGGAGAGGAGGAAACCACGGAGAGTTCGAACAAGCTCAAACACATTGCTTCGCAGACAATTTCATACAAATATTATATATTGCTGTATTTATTCATAATTCGAATTACTTCACTCAAGTTTTCATTTTTGGTCATTTCATTTTAAGCACAGTATCATTGACAAGGCACAAATTCCATTGCAGACAAGATGTTGTGTTACAAACTGTAACACAACACCATCCTACTACTGGAAGGAACACCCTGGGGTTGTGCGCCTCTACCAACCAGTGCAGTTTCCCACACTCATGATGTCACTGTTTGAGTCCAAGTAACATCTGGTCATAATTTGAAGACATTCTATAAAGGCAGACTTGAGATTTCATGTTCAAGAGGTCAAACGCATATTTGTGAGATCAACGTGACCTTTTACCTCCAAAGTCCAAGTGAAGATTTGGACCAAAGTTGAAAGTAGACTTTGAAAGGGTTTCTGAGATATTGCAATTGCAAAGCAGAAAGCTGTGTTTTGTGAGGTCACAACGACCGTTGTCAAGATGTTGTTTAAATATCGAGTTCACAACAATGGGATGGACAGACAACCTGAAAACATGAGGCCTCCAGCCACTGACTTTAACCAACATGGCAGCTAAAAAATATGACAACACTGTGGATGGGGGTTCTACACAAACAAACCAAAATGAGAACCATTGACAATAAACTAAAACAATTGTGCTAATGTATCTGACCAAGTTACTTTAGGACTGAGGCTGTAACATATTGCAAAACTACTCCTTCAAGATTCCTTCCAGACGTTATTGGTTAATTGACGTTAATGCTGTTCAATTAACAGCCAAGTACTATTTCAGCTTTTAAATGTTTTAATAAGCTGGTAGGGTTCTCTGTGTGTGTCTGCATGCGTCCGTGTGTGTTAACTCACCACGACAGCATAGAGGTGGTATGAAGAGCATGAGGTGTGTTGTACTGAGCTGGACAGAAACTGAGTGAGATCGAGCTTCGTGGGGAAAACAACATTCGTCCTCAGCTTCACTTGGTTCTTCCCTTTACACCCGAACCTACAGAGAAGAAACACATCACGCTGATTTTCAGTGGGTGTTACAGCCAATAATACACACAACTTTATCACAACTTTATCACAATTCATGTTAGTGCATTAGAAGTGCATGACTGTTGTTGACTGAGGGTTAGTTACTGTGAAGGTCTCTTACTTGATATTCATACGTACTAAAGTAAGTTGATGTGCTTGGCAGTTCAAGGGCCAACACTTCAACTCTCATTTAAAGATGTGTGATTAAAAATTAAATCAGATAAGTGCCTTCATTTTGTTTTTATTTATTTCTCACCTCCTGTTCTCTAGATAACTGTTTGATTTTATTTTAATATGTAAACATATCAACTCAATCGTTGCACATTATCAATATTTACAAAGACAATATAGTTCACAGTAACAATGAGTATATCAATTCAAAATAAATGAAGATCCCTTGATGTTCCTTTGAACCCACCGTTTCAGGTGGAGCATCAGGATCTCGGGCGGTTTGTCCAAACACGTCAGCACCTCCGTTTCTCTCCTGAGTCCACACGCGGAGCACAGCATGGTCTCTCGTCCGCTCAGGACAGTCTGCTCGAAGAACAGGGACAGGCAGTCCTGCTCAACACGGAGGCAGAGGGAGGGTGATGGAAACCACAGAACAACAAGGCCAAGACCAGTTAGAATGTGACATGGACCCAGTGATGTTTTAAAGAGGAGAACTGATGTTGAAAGGCACCTGAATGGAGCACCTGAGGACGTCCGTGGGGATGGCTAAGGACAGGACGGTGAAGGCCTGTGTGCTGTGAGCCTGCAGGTTGCAGTGCGTGCAGAGGGTGGTGTAGCTCAGCTGACCCTCGAACAGATGTGACACGATGGTGGAGTCATCGGCTGCAGTGGTGCATCTTCTGCTCTGGTCTTTTTTCATCCGTCGTTTGTGGCGCTTTGCCACCTTGTAAACCAACACAAACAAACACCGATTTATTACCTGCGTCAAAGAGGTTAGGTTATCTATGTTTGTTTGTTAGTTTACAGATTTACACTAATCAACAACCCGATTTCAATGAAATGTTGGTGCCGATCCCGGAAATATTTACTTTTAATTGCAGGATATTTTTTTACATTTTCCATGATATCTCAGAGAAAAATTCATGGAACTTGATTTAAAAAATCTGATATTCAAACCAATGCAGAATTGTATCATTACCCTAGACAAAGAAGACACGCATCTTGTTCTAGGTATTTACTTCTGTCTGAAGTGATAATAATAATATATTTTATTTCACAGTGCCTTTCTAGACACCCAAGGATACCTCACAATATACCATAAACAAACAAATTAATGAGTAAAGTAAAAACCAACATCAGATTTGGAGACAATACAATATATGTGACACAAGAACAGTTCAAAGTAAAACCAGGGATGGAAGACACCACACAGTACAAGAGTCTGATTAGTGAGGGATAGATAAGATGTGATACATGGTGACGGTGCAGATGAGATGGAGGTCCCTGCACCTTTTTCAGGTTGTCGTGGAGCGCGTTGAGGAGAAAGAGCAGCAGTTCCTGGGCGTCTTGCTGGGAGTGGTTGTTGAACTGGGGGAGGATGGAGCACAGCACAGATCGGGCCTCCACCGGGGCACAGGTGGAGCCCCGTCCCAGCCACATCTCTTCCAGTAGGCTCACAAACACCTCGGCCACTCGGCACTTGGACCTGCAAGAGCAGAGATTAAACCAGGGGGAAAACATGGCTGGCAACATTCAACCAATGAGAGATGGTGTGTGACATCAACCTTGCCAGCTCTTTGCGGTTGTCCTGGTTGAGGAGGTGCTCCACCAGCGGCACAGTGGAGCACAGGCACTGCAGCACCGCGTTCAAGTAGCAGGAGTTTCCAAAGTTGTCTAAACCACACACTCCAGGTGTGTCCCACCTCTTTCTCTCATTTCCCATTTGATCAGCACAGCTGGTGGTGTTTACTCTGGAGGGAGAGTGAAGGAACAGAACACATAACAATCCCAGTGTCTATGCATGTGCAACTTTTAAATAAAAAAAATATGTTTTCTATGGCTGAAAAGTCTCGTTCTTCACCAGAGACTTGAGCCAAAACTATTTAAATCGATTTAAATGGTGAAGTGATTTATTGAGAAAATAATTCTAAATTTTAATATTTACATCTTTGAAATTGTGGCAGGCTTTTCCACTTTTCCCTCAAACGTTTCTTTCCGAACAAAATGGCAGATAAACTCGACTGAGTGTTTTGCTTTACATAATGCATGCAAAGTCTACTCGTAGTGATCTGAGTAATATAATAATCTGCATAATATAATAATAATATAATCATTAAATCATTAAAACCTATATCAATAGAGAAACCGTATGGTGAATTAGTTCATGCACTTATTTAAATTTAAACAATGTTCATCTTCTTGAAAGAATGTTTAACTCCAGCTTCAATTCTTTTGATGTGGATGAACTCAAATAGACTTTTCTTAAACTTACACAAAAGTTCTAATTAATCGATAGAAATATTTTAAGAAATGTAAGTGTTTTCAAAAATACAAAGTTATCATTGCAAGATTAATTTGTTTGAGCTTTTTTCAAGAATCTTTATTCTAGTTTTGTATTAAGATGTAATGTTATGAATAGACAGTAAGCTCACCTTTGCTTGGACAGATTCATCAGGCTGGTCTCTCGGTGGGAGCTGCTGTGGAGCTGAGGTAAAAGAGGCACAGAGACGCTGCTGTCCGTGTTCAGCTGAGAGGCCAGAGTCCTGGTGAACTCTTTCAGGTGGACCTGTCTGCCGGAGCTCTGCAGCGTGTGCAGCACGAATGTGTTGATGCAGATCGTGTGCAGCGTCACCCAGAGGCCCGGGAGAAACACATCCAGCCCTGGTCCTTTCAGGTCCGACAGAGGAAGTAGGGCAGGGCCGGTCCAGCCCTGCAGGTGGGCTACAAGTTGAGAGAGTGAGTCCGTGACCGCTGGGTCCATGACTGGCCTTTTCACGGTGGGAACCAAATTAATATTGAGCCCGAGGCCAGAGAAGATGACCCTGCCCTCCATCCAGGCAGAGCTGTCCAGCTGAACAACATGTCTGTGGCTGCAGAACGGTCTCAGCAGGTGCTCCACCACCTGCTCAACCACTGGCTTCCTGCTCTGCCTCTGGAGCTGCTCTGGACGGTACAGATATAAGTTGCAGATGAACCCCGAGCTCAGGTCACAGAGGAGGGCAACATGGAGAGGGCAGGGACCCTGCTGGTAGAAGAGCTGGTACTTCTTCACGGCCAGGTTTTGACCAGGTGTGTAGAAGGCCTGGTAGCGCCTGGTCAAGTGGCTGCAGAAAGCAGTGAGGGCTTCCAGCTTGTCTACTTCCTCCAGTCTGCTCAGTGTCAGGACTTTTATCTGGAAGCTGTTTCTCTTCAGGACACTCTGCCATCCATCCAGCTTCAGGGTCAGCTCAGAGCCAAAGCTGCTGTCGTCCCCTACAGACAGGCCGCTCTGCAGGACAACAGAGAACCACGTCAACGCCTCGGCGTACTCCACCTGGGAGAGACCACCCCTCGGCTCTCTGCTCTGGGTGTAGAGGGGACGATTGGCTCCTGCCTTCACGCCGGCAGCTCTCCTGATCAGCTCCTGCACAGCTCCTCTGTCCAGCACCTCCAGCAGGAGCTCCCTGGCAGTGTAGTAAATCTGGTAAGTGGGGCCGCTGTGGCTTCTCCTGAGCGGCTTCACCTTTTTGCACTTGAAGATGTTTGGCAAACAGAGGATGTCATCGTTGGTTTCCCTGTTCAGCTCTTCCACTGGGTGGCACTCCTCTGACATCCAGGTGCACTCCTTCACTGACAGAGCCCTCGCCTTCATTTCTGCTTTCCCTGAGATTTAAGAACGTGATGATGGCTTCTCTCACGACGGAGTCATCGGATCTGTGACAAGACAAAGAGATGTCGCCTGTCTATGATGAGAAAAGATAAGCAGACTCAGGGCGCTGTGCACTAGAGGCGTCCCTCAGGGTATCTGTGTGGACTGTACATGTATCCATATATGGCTCTGTGTGTTTGTGTTTGTTTGTGTGTGTGTGTGTGTGTGTGTGTGTGTGTGTGTGTGTGTGTGTGTGTGTGTGTGTGTGTGTTGATCTGCTCCCACGTAAAGCTAACACACATGAGAATCTGTTGTTGAAGTTGATTCCCTGTAGCCAGACAACAGTGCCTTGGCAACCTCTCAACACAGCCCTTTGACCCAGTGCAGCTATCATGACATGTCGTCCTCTGTGTGCATGACTTCAGGCTCCTGCTTGACATTTAGAAGAAATGGAGAAAGCCCTGCATGTTATCCAGCACAAGAACAACTCCGGTACTGCAACGTTCTGCTAGTGACAATATATGACAACTCACAAATGCCTTACTTTCCCTTATTATCATTCCACCCATGATTTTTCTCCCTACAGTTCTCTTGTAGCACACTCCACACTCCTGGTGGACGGCTATATATAACTAGGGAGGTGGAGCGGGTGGTCCACTATAACACAAAGTCAGTGGTTTGATCCCTGGCTCTCCCAAGTGTCCCTTGACGAGACACTGAACCCCAAATTGACACTGACGGCTGTGCTGGCAGTGTTTGAATGATGTGTGATAGAGAAAGTGCAGCAGATGGACTGAGTGAATATGTGTGTGTGAATGGGTGAATGGCAAAACAGTACTGTAAAGCCCTTTGAGAGCCCCCCCTCACTCAATGCAGTTGTTCTGACCAGCCAGTAGGAGCAGGCACGTGAACAGATAGACCCCTAGTGGTGCTCAAGAACTGGCCCTTTTGCCCTGCTGAGAAAAGTGCCCTTCTGCTGGAGCCCAATTTTTTCTTCATTCATCAATATTTAGGAATAAAAATTACTCTCTCTTTCATCAATTGATGATTGCTGGTTGTATATCAAATTGCCCTTTAAGGATATTAAAGATTTTCTTTTATTGACAACTTTGGTTAATCAAAAGCTGCACAAACCAAGCCAGAGCAGCAGAGGAACCCAGCAGCCAGCAGGGGGCAGCCTCAGGACATCACAGCAGACAGTGATTCTTGTAAGGCGTCTGAAGACAAGGTTGGAAAAGTACTGGGTTATTCTCTAACAATAGGTTTTTAAAGTATGTTAAATCATCCAGTATCTTAAAGCCAAAAATATAAAAGTAACTTTTAAGGAAGGCTGTCAAATATGTGTCGTAAAGTAGAAAAAAAGAATTTGGCAATGTTATTATGATGCTTAATTCCTTGACAGATTCAACAGGCTGTTTGGCCTAGTCGGCAAGGCGTTCGCCCTCCAACCTCAGAGGCCCGGTTTGAATCCCAATCTTCTAGTTGCCAAAACAATTTGCTATTATAATTGGCAGGATTTCTCCTAATAATTGCAAAATATCTTACAAAATGCAAATTTTAATTAATTAAATATAAAAACAGGAAAAACAATTATAAAAAAAAAGAAGCTGCGCGCGCAATTCCTGCGCAGTTCGCTTCTGCGCAGGATGTGCGTAATGGGCTTCTCCGCAGGATGTGCGCGCGCAGTTTTTGTTTTTTTAATTTAATTTAATTTAATTTAATTTAAAAAAATTATATTTAATTTAATTTTTTTTTTTATATTTAATTTTATATATATTTTTTTTATATTTAATTTTTCATCATCATCATTATTTCTCCGCGCTTCAGGGGTAAATGATGCTGGTCTTCACAGGTGACTGACCTATGCAAGCCCGTAGCCGCCACCACCCCACAGGAGATCATGTGCTTGTGTGTGTGATTAGATTAGATTTCTTTATTTATCCACACAATGGGTGTGTGTGTGTGTGTGGCCGCGGCGCTTCCTGGTTCTTCCCGGCACTACGCTGCCGGTGTGAACAGCCCAAGTATTTAACATGGGCTAGGAAAGGAGGCAAACCGCTATTCACAGCGCTTCTACCTCCGGTGCGTCCCCAGGGTTAGAGGATGATGGTGTGACGTTACTGTATTGTTTTACATTGCATGTGTCACCATAGGTTTGTCACGTCTCCTATGTTGCCTGTACCAGGAGCCGCCCCTGTCACTGGTTATCTTGGCTCGCTGTCTGGCCGGTAACCAGCCGTCCGGACCGCTCCGTGAATAAGGAGGAGGAGATGTTTCTTTACTTGGAATGCGGCCACTTTATTTCTCAGATATACAGCAGGAGCAACACTCGCATCACCTCCAGTTGGTCCGTCAATTCTCGTTATATAAACACACTTTTAGCCTCTTTTCACACAATACCCTGGTGCACTACGTCACACGCTACAAACTTTCCTTAAAGGGGCAGGCCATACCTGCAACACAACAGCTCTCGGTCTCATCTACAGATGGCAAGAGAAAGCAGAAAGGGATTTTTACACACTGTGATAAAGATTCCGACAATAAAGGCAAGGAGTAATGATGAATAAGGTTTTCTTTAACAAGTTAAGTCTTTCATTCTCACTTTCCACCTTAAAACTATGACATGAACTGAACTTTGAACTGGTTCATGAGAGGTGTGAACTTGCACAACAATGCCCGCAGGATCAGACAAACAGGTAATGACGGTGTTTGTGCAATCCCCCGACGTTGTTTGGTGATAAATGGACCACAACATTAGCACGGCTGAAAACATTAAGTCTCAACTGGTCTGACGTTTCCTAAAAAATAAACAAAAACTCTGATTTCAAAGCCTTGTCCAGCTGTTTACTGACGTTTGTCATGTTGAATGAAGAGAGAGAGGGAGAGAGATACAGACAGACAGACAGACAGATAATTTAAAGGCAGTTTTACTGTTCTACAAATTAGACAAGTTCACTAGTTTTGTTTAATTTAAAATCGTAATTATTGAAATGATAGGTAGGTCATAAATTGAGCTACATGACAGTCTGCTACTTATGCTTCAACTCTGTCAGAAAACAGTAAAAAAAATGTGTGTGTACTGTGTTCTCAGCTTTATAGAGTTTATGTAAGTCACTCTTGATAATTATGCACAACATTGATTTATGTCATTAACAAAATTTGCAGCATAATGCCAAGAAAAGAGAGACTCCAAAAGCAGAAAGACAGGGAACTGCAGCAAGCAGCTCAGGGTAGCAGCTCTCTTTTATCTTGGATCAGGCCATCAACTTGTAAAACAGATGAGGGAGAATCAGTAACCCTACCTGGTCCAGAGGAGCCCATCACATCACTAACCCTAACCCTAACATATTATTTGGTTATTCAATATGGCCTTGTTTTGTCTGTTTTTGCCTGTTATTCATTTATTTATTAAAATTGGTAATTTGAGTTAGTTTGTTAACAAAAATAAATATATAAGTTGAAAATATCCTACGGTCTTCTTTATTTTTTTATTTTTTTATTTTTTTATTTCATTAACAATTTTGGCGATGTGTGCCCTTTTTTTGGTTTGAGCACCTGCCCCCTAAAATGTCTGTGCACATGCCTGAGTAGGAGCCAATAGCGCAGCAACAAGGACATGAACCTGTCTTTTCAACAATCTGGAGCACTTTCAAATGTGCATTGTGGGACCAAGCCGCGAGCCACAGGTATCTGTCTTCGTGCTGGTAACTGGATCTCTGTGAGGCTGAGGCTTATACGGATTGTGTTGCCTGTTTCATCTGCACATCTCGTTGCTGGCAGTGGCCCCTGACTCATGATGAGCTTATTCCTCAAGGTACAATCAGTGATCTAAAAGTAAATTCAGAGGTTGGGCCTACACCAACATTTAGATACAGAACTGGAACATGAGTCCGTGACAAGTTAATCCATAAGACAATGTTTGCTGAGCTCTTCCACTGGTAATCAAATTCATATTTTGAGCTTGTGAAACGATTTTCACAAATAATTTCACATGTCTTTTACTTATTTACTTATATATACTTATATAAAGACTATGCACATACAGGAGGAGGCAGGATTTTATACTGCAGCCGGGCAGCAGGTGGCGATGACGATGGTTTGACTTTTGGAGAACTGTCTTGTGGTACATGTGGTCCATGACAAGGACCAAGTGTCACAACTGTAGAAACTATTGCTTTTTTTTATCCATTCTTCACCATCTGGGTACAGAAATGGATTTTTATTTAAAAACTTATTATGGCTACAGCACGATTGTACTCTTCTATTTTATTCGACTTTGAAATGTAAAAAACAAACCCCCCAAATAAGAGACATTTCCTTATAAAATCATAATAAAAAACAAGCACCTCTGCTAAGCTCCAACAGTCCCCGTAATGAAACCACATTTAAATTCACTGGATCCAGATTTTTATTTAAATCGACACTGAAAGTCCCAGACTCATAAATATCAGTTCCCTTAACTTGCCTCATTTCTTTTTTAAAAAAAAACAAAAACTGAGAAATCAAAGTAAAGGGAGGAAATATCCCAAAGGTAAAGACAGTGATATAAAAGTTCCTGAATTTAATGTAATGGTTTCTTCTTTGGGTCATGACCCACAACTCCACAACATGTAATGAAAGCCGCGTGAGTAGTTTTTGCATTATACTGTTTAAAAATAAACAAACAAAACAACGGATAGGGGTGAAAACATAACCTTCTTGTTGGAGGTAAAAAATGTAGTAGGCTACCCGTGTTTATTTCACCACAATCCTGCTATTGTCATAAATAGTCTTAAGCTCATTTGGATTTGTAACAAATTGGCAGTAGGTGTTTCTAATATTGTCAAAATTTAATTTCACAAAAGATAAATAATTGTTTCTGCTTCATTGTACATTCATGCCAAACAAAACAAGCAGTTGAACACATAATAAGAGTCTTTCTCTTGGCGTCTTTTGTGTTTTTCCCTGAGAATATACTGCAGCCTCAGTGTGTCGTGATAATATCCTGCCTTCTATCGTCGGGGGTGGAAGAATCACACAATCACCTCGAGGGCTCTGGAAGCTCTCGTGCATTAATCAAATCCACTTTTAAGCCCAGGATATGTTAATCCGTCCATATCAAAGACTGTCTTCCCTCCTTCACTGAGCCCTTTGAGCTTTCTAATGAAACCAATTCATTTACACACAGACAACACAAGACTGCGTCCGGTGTCATAGGACTTCACTGTTCTACACAATGAATAAGAAAATAATAAAGCTGATGGTTTTATTTCATTTGGGAGTCTCAGCTTATTATTATTATTATAATATTATTGTTCATAAGATTGGCACAGACAGACAAATCACATGCTTTGAGTCTTCTCTCTTTTTATTATGGAAACTCTTCAGCTGAATTGCATGTCTCTGCATAATTAATGTGCTTTACCAGGAACAGTCACTGCTTCTAGGCAGATTGAATCGAGGACACGGTGACTATTAATAAACCTTTAGAATAAGTGTCTATGAATGAGGGCACCACGTCAGACCCTGCTGTTTGTTCAGTTTCATTCAGTTTTATTCATGCAACACCATCGTCTCATGGCTCTTTACATCCCAAGGTTGAGACCTCACAATATCATACAGAGAGAAACCTAGCAGTTCTCATGATGAGCAAGTTCTTGAGCAACTGTGGAGAGAAAAAAAGGTTTCAGCTTCAATTTCATTCGACTGTCAAAGTTACACACAACTTTAGAATGTTAAAACTTAGAAATCGAGTGTCCGATATCTGGAGGTAGAGGCCGCAGGTTTGTTTCTGATCCAGCTCTTTGCTGCACGTCTTCCCAAAGTGTTGTGAAGAGAAGCCCAGCTATCACGACAGAGAATGAGTGAGTGTTGCAAGTATTTGGTTGTGTTGTGAGTATTTGGTTGTATTGTGGGCCAAACATTAGCCTCGTGCATATAATAAGCTAAACAGGCTGATGTCATGTTAGCTAGCTATATAAGAAGCTAGCCTTGTCTTTTTCAAAATATATTGATGTGAGAATGAAGCTAGCATGTTATAAAGGTAGCTTAACTGATGTTAGCCTGTTTTGGTAATCAATGAAGTGTAGTTGGTCAGAAGACTTGAGTTAATTGTACCAGACGTGTTGGTCACTTCTTAGTATCTCCTTAGTAGTTGTGTTGTAAGTATTTGGTTTCATTGTGAGTATTTGCTTGTGTTGTGAGTGTTTAGTTGTGTTGTGAATATTGGCTTGTATTGGAGTGAATAGCTGTGTCGTGAGTATTTGCTTGTGCTACGAGTATCAAGCTGTGAGTATTTGGTTGTGGGTATTTGCTTGTGTTGTGAGTGCTTAGTTGTATTGTGGGTATTTGCTTGTGTTGTGAGTGCTTAGTTGTGTTGTGAGTATTTGCTTGTGCTGTGAGTATTATGTTGTGCGTATTTGCTTGTGTTTTGAGTATTTGCTTGTGCTGTGAGTATTGAGTTGCGAGTATTTGCTTGTGTTGTGAGTTTTCGGTTGTTTTGTGAGTATTTGCGTTGAATGTGTTGTTGAATTGATGCAGATGTTTTCTCCATTTGCACGTTTCCTTCACAGCGTGTTGAGCTCTCAGCCGACTTATTTACAACTTCTCTCCCTCCTCAGTGACCTCATGATCACATTAACAGGGCTGGTCGTCCATCATACAACTCTTTCTGTCTCCATGTCGGGATGTGAGTGTCGCTTTAAGACGGACATGGGGAAAATATGACTCTGCTGGCTGCAGAGCTTTCTCACATGACAGGGAAACTATTCACCCAGCTTGTATCATCAAAGACCTGTTGGATGAAAGCAGTCGCCTGTGCTCACTGTCCTGAGAGGAATCTCTATCAAATGCTGAATTTATAACTCAGCTGTCAAAACCCCACGCATGTTGGACGTAGTACGAGGAGATCAGCAGCTCTGATGTCAGCGGCCGGGACACTGTGCAGCTCTGGCAGTAGGTTAACGTGCAGGTCCTTGAGGGCCAAAGTCTATTTATAAAGGCACTTTGTGTCCTAACTTTAGTGTCCAGCCCTCGGCCCGACTCTGGTCTGAATATGGAGTCGCATTCTGACACTGAGGAGCCATAACGAGAAGCCTCGAGTTGAAGCAGATCACTATCGCCTGATGCTTTGTCTCCACATCTATTCAACTGCGCTGCAAGGCCTCAGCCCAGCAGTCCATCACATTTATACAAGTTATTTCAGCACTTTCCATGAACGGATCTTCTACAGAGGCTAAAGCAGTTCCTGGTCCTTGCAGAAATGCTCCCAACACCGAAGTTTAAACCGAAGGGCTTCTAGGAAAGAGAATAAAATTAGCGACCTTGAATTAAGGGGTGATGCATTAAGCTACTGTCAGCTGACGGTCGGTGAGCTGAGCCGCTTATCTTGGAGTTGCTGGATTTTATTTTTAACCCGACAACACCTGACAGGCCCCAGGGAACCGGGGGAAGACCTCGGAGTGCGGAGGATGACTGACAGCGAGCGAATATGAGAAAGTGAGGGGTGGAGGTGCAAGGCCGAGGAGAAATGCTCAGTATTTAGATGTAAGTTGAGGAGGATTGTGTCAACAGAGGGGGGAGGATTGAGGAGTTTGTCTTCGGTAACGGGTGGGGGGGGAAGCCTGTGTGGTGTTGATGTGTTGACGTGTGAGCGGAGATGCAGGCGGTGAAATCAGAAACATCCTCTGGAGGAGCGAGAGCAGAAAGATTGATGGGAAAGAGGAAGGTGAAGTAGAACCTGAGGAGTGAAACCAGTGAAAACACTTATTTGGTCTACATTTAGTCATTTTCTCTGACTTGGCACATGTCAGGCACCGTAGCTCCCATCTGGGTATTCCAGCAGGGTTTGATCACAGTGGCTGAGGATTGTGTGGTTACCAAGTGACCAGATAAAAACAACACATAGCTGGCCCATCTTCTCACAGCGAAGGAAAAAAAATCTACCCGGGCGCAGCTGCAGCTGATTATAGTGAGGCAACCTTTGTCCTGCAGCGTTTCTCTTCCTGTAAGGTTGGATTTGTTTAAATGACGACAGAGTGTAGTCTGGTCAAATATTTATTTATATTCCGTTATAAACCAGTTCATGACCTGGTCATCTCACTTGTACAAACATTTATCTGTGAGGAAACACGCAGAGTATCAAACTAAAACATACACAACGTACAATTCCATGTGAAAACAAAGGCTTTTATTTTAACATTAAAGTTTTACTCTTTGCGGTGAACTCAGAGGTTAGAAACATGCTTCATTAAGGAAAAAGGCATTGGTTGAAAGTAACTAAGTGCATTTACTCAAGGACTTCTCCAGAACACTGCTGCTACACTGGCTTCCCTCCAAAAAGCTGCTTTATTAAATGAACTTGACATTACATATTTTCCTACGTTTCAGAAGGAAATATCACGTTTTTCTCCATTGCATATATTTCACAGCTATTTTACATTACAATTTTACATTTATTTTATTATTTTTATAATATCATAATGGATATACCAGATGCTGGTTAAGTTTTTTTCAGATTTATACATCAATGATGATAAATCAGTAATGGAATACAGGCTTTTTCATTCTTGAGTATATACATTTACTTTTTTCTTAATGCAACTCTTCTGGGAGTTAAAGATTTTTTACAGCTTGGAAGATTTATTTTATTTTATAAACCAAAGACCCATTTAGAGGGATATATACCACATTTGAGAAAATAATCAATTCCCAATGACAAGATATATGGCCATTTTAACTTTTGCATCTTATACATTATCCATTTGAGCAGATATACCTCTGCATTTTTTCTTTCAACTTCCATAAACTTAAATCTAAATTTTCAACAATTACAAACTATCAATTAATCTGTAGATATGTCCCACTCTAGTTAATCTGTAGATCTGCAGTCTCTGTGTCGTCTTTTACCGATGTCACATTATGTTCTCATGCAGTTGTCTTGCCTCACCTCTGTGTGTCTTGTGAACAAGACACTAACATCAAACCTTTTAGTGAAGATGTGGCTCCTCCCTCAGATCCCAGGTCTGTCTGACAGCGTGACTTCGACAATGTCATCACAACCTACAGGAAACCGTTATTTCGACAATGAGAGGTCGTCACCGGTTCTGTCTCAACCAACTTAACCCTGTGAGAAGCTTGGAAACAGCGTCTTGCGTTCCTACAAATTATCTGCTGACAGGGAAATGCGTCAATGTTGTAGAAGAAGCAAAAAAATCTTATGGCACAAACTGAGAAATGTGCATTTTTCTAAAGGAAATTCTGCTTGTAGCAGCTTTAACCCAAGTGGGAATCTGTGTCCCCCGTAAACAGCTCTGAAATGTGGTGTTGCGACTGAGCCAGGCCTACATTTAGATGGTGAGTCAAAGCTCGTGTCCCCAGCTCTGTGTAATTTAGTCTGCCTGTTTAGACAGTAACAGTGAGTGTAGAGGTGGCAACATCTCCGTCAGCACAACCACAAGATTGTTGTCGGAGAAAAGGCACCGTCGTCTAAATGTAAGTTCCTAAAACACGAGTTAGCTCAGGGATGAGGTCATCACTGACCAGTAACAGAGAGAAGCACTCTTGACTCTTTGCCAGTAATTTTTATTTTGAGATATTTTGTAGAACAGGGGAACCAATGATTACAAAAAAAAGTCCATAAGTGTCCTACATGCTACACCTTAACCTAATTCATCATGCTTGCCTGGAAAAAGTACATAGAAATTTAACAAAAAACGTACAATTAAAACTGATGTACATTATACTCACCATTAACTTTACTTTTAATGTACCTTTCTCTTGCTTCCATGCACGCATTTTTTTTACATTACATTGAGATAAAAAAATTAAGACTTTTAGGCGCTTCTTGAAACCATAAAGCAGTTTTTCCACTAAAAACAGAACGCACCTTTAAATAAAACAAATAATGAACAGATAGAATGATTTCCATTGGAACAAAATTGATGGAAAACAGAAAGCCTAGACTTCTTTTTAGAACCAAAGATGAATTTGCATCCTACCATAAAACAGAAAGGAACACTTGCACGCCCATAGAGTGCCGAAATGAAAATGGAAGTCTGTCCAACTCTTCAATCTCCAATAATCACATTGAAACACGTCTTTTTTGATAAAATAAATATCGCACATCTGCTAGAAATAAATAATGATTACTGAAACACCTCACTATGTTAAATGCTTAAGTGAGACAGATTTCATCTACGCGACCACTTCATTTCATGGCATGAGGATGGTCATGTGTGTAAAGCACTAGTGCGGCTTCGAGTGTCTCTCGCGGCTGTTACCTTGAGGTAGATAACACATTTACATTAACGCCTACGATAATGGTTGCTGCTGGCATCATGTGTCAGATTTACAGTATGAAAGGGTTTAATAAGGAAGCTTTTCTTTGGGGGAAATGGTATAAAGTCAAAGGGAAATAGAAAAAAAGAAAGACTGCTCATCCACCTTTCCCCCCCTGTGCGTATCCAATTCCAGGAGAGGTTGTCTGAAAGCACTTGAAAAGACTACAGCAATGTTAACGTCTAGCATCCTTCTTTGCGTTACATCCGAACCTCGTTTCTTAAATCCTCTCCTCCCTCCTTCTACTTGACTTCTCTCCTGCTCTGTTCATCTACAGTACTTGAGTGTGCGAGTGACTTGCCAGTTTAGCAATGAGGGTGTGGACGTTAACCCATGAAGGCCTGGTGGTCAAGGTTCAGAGTGATGACCAGAAACTCTTTAAATATAATAAATCACCCCTCAGCTCTTAAAAAAAAAAGAAATTATTTAAAAGTAACCATAATTAAAAAAAGGTATGAAATGATTCAAGTACAATAATATACCATATTATTAAAAAACATAAGAACAAAAAGGTCTAGATTTTGCACTGTGAGGAAGGATATATTTCTTTAATTAAGATGCTTGAAGATGCTGCTGTACGTTTTGTGGGCAATCTGTGGGGAGCATTTGACAGCGCAGGGGGTGAGGGACGCCTGGATGGATTTCAGAGGCAAGTCATCGGGGCTGTCAAAGCCGGGCAGGGCCAGAGAGTCCAGCTGCATATTAAACACTATCTCTGTGCTCCTGCCGAGGAAGCTCTCGTCCAGGTCTCTCCCCTCCGAGGGCTCCGTCTCTGGGCCGGCCACAGTGTCTCCGACCACCTCTTCCTTCCGGCTGAACAGGCGGTCCAGGTAGCTGATGTAAGTGCTCTCCTTCTGGAAGTGGTCCTCATTTCGAATGTCCCAGCACGCTTCGTCGATCAAACAGCCGTTCTCCTCCACCCTCTCCCCAGACCCGAAGCTCTCCCAGGGTTGAGAAGGCCTGGGGCCGTCCCCGCCGACGACTCCCGAACCTCCTCCTCCCAACTGGGCCAGGTTTACCAGGCACTTCTCCTCCTTCTCCTGACTTATGGACTTGGACATGGAGCCTGAGCGGGGGGCCTCCAGCAGAGAGACGGAAGTATTGAGCTCGTTCAGGAGACCCACTTCACTGAGCAGGGCCACCTCTTGACAGGGCTCGGGCTGCAAGCTCAGTTTGATGGTGCTGGCAATAAAGGAATCAAAGTCAAAGCCTTGGTTCTGCTGGCTTTGAGGTTTATCCGTCTGGTGTTTCTCCTGCTCACTGTCCTTCTCCACCGGACTTTGGGTCTTCTCGGCCTCCTGCAGTGCGATCTGGGCCTTTACCAACCCGTTCTTCTCGCACTTGCTCCTAGCCTTACGGTCCGCCTTCTCCTTGCTCTGCTGCTCTTTCCAGTTGGAGAGGTCGATGATGAGTTTGGGCTCATAGTAGTGGTTGACTTCACTGTCCCTCCAGATAAGGTTATCCAGGTAGGAGGGGGACACCGCCTTGTAGTTACAGGTGTGGCTACACTGCAAGTCACAGTATTTGTTCTCGTGGTGGTCGTCCTGCCAGGATCTCTCTGGCGGGAACGCACTGGAGTAGTCGTAGGACGGCTCATCCAGGAACTTCTCCCGATCTCCATCAGCATATTTACGAGGATCAACCTGCAAAGATACAACAGCACAGAGTAAAAAAAAAATGTCAAAAAAAACGTTGTAGGAAATAGAGGACAAACTATTTTTTTTGGCACGTGTATAGAGACGGGTTTTTTTCAAGTCCAAAACACACCTGGACCTCCTCTTCATCTGTTACATCAGAGAGGGCCCTAGGGTCGACTTGAACTTCTTCTGGGTCATGGGTGCTGTGCAAGTGCCAGTCAGCCTCCGACAGCTGGCTCTCATGATACCTGATGAGTGAGTAGGAAATAAGTACACCGACGCACTAAACACACAAAATGACCCAAAAAAGGCTCCAGTACAGGATCTACCTAAGCAAACAAACCATTTAAGTCATAAAAGAAAGAGTACTTGTACTGGTCAGGTGGCCTGTGTGTCCATATGGTTACTGCTTAGTAGAGCGTAACATTTTACATAAAAGAAAAACTCACTCACTTTGAGTCTAAAAAGTGGAAACAGAGATCAGTAGAGGGAAAAGTGAGCAGACATACCTGTCCCAGGTGTGGCTGTGGCTCTGGTCCATGAGCAGGATATCATCTACTTCATCCTCAATGTGGAACGGGTGCAGAGATACAGGTTCATCCAGGGGGAAGGAGTAGTCGACCATATAAGGGTGTGCAAGGGCCTCCTCCGCAGTCAGACGATCCATCGGGTTAAAGGTCAGGATCTTCTCCAGGAAATCAAGGGCTGCCGAAAGAAGATCAGGAGGACAATGACATAATGGAAAAACACTAGATGTGGTATTTGACTGACTTTAATGCGAGTTTAGAAATACTTCATTGGTATGCGAGTGTCCCAGAATAAATAAATAAGCAGAGCTCACCCTGTGGACTGACGTCAGGCAGCAGCTTGGCCAGTGGCTTGTGAGGGTTGGACATGTCGCTGCGGATGAAGACGGGGATGACACTGTGGAGCTCCTGCCGGTCTTCCTCCCGCAGCACAGGGATGGACTCCAGGATCAGCTGCATCTGCTCAAGTTCGTGGGCTCCTGCAACAAAAACCATGAAGCACTTTCTTACTAACAGAATGAAACAATATCCAGCTTGTGCATGACTGAGTTAGTTAGATTTGAGCCAAGCTGAGCGTGGCAGATCATGAGAGCAGAGATGTTATTTGCCCTGTGTTCAGCTCAAGGCAGTTTCAACAAACAAGAACAGTCTGTCTCCTCCAGCTGGATTTGCAAATGAAAGGAATAAAGGACAGCAAAGGCTGATTCTCCTGTCTGTTCTGACGCAAAGACACAATGACTCAGAGTACGAACATCGGCCTCGTCAGACAAGTCAGTCAACTTCTTTGCTATGAACACTGCTTGCCTGTATGTTTGATCATGAGGCAGGCACAGGAAAAAGAATCACCATTTACCTGCAAAGAGGGTTTTCCCTGTGAGCATCTCAGCAAATATGCAGCCAGCGGCCCACATGTCGATGGCTTTGGTGTAGTTGTTTGGAGAGAGCAGCAGGCGAGGAGATCTGTACCACTTGGTGACCAGACCTTCAGAGAGATGACCCTGTGGTAAAAGGAGACGAGACACGGTCAGTGGTACTCTGGTTAAAGAAAGAATGACCTTAAGCCACAATTGTCCAAAAAACGGATTAACTATTGTGTCATCATGTTTGGTTCATTCCCACTAAAGAGGCCCTGACCTCCACTGGTTTCCTCAGTAATAGGTAAGTGTTAAACATTACTTTATGTGCCGTCACGTTTGCCACCCAACACTGCTGCTAACACGAGTCACACAGCAAACAATGTGAGCCGGTGTGTGCATAACCTCCCAACTCCTTTGCCGTCTCCTTGACGAACTCAGGCTGTGCTGGTCACGTGCACAACACAGCGAGATGGCAAAGACCCCAGAGACAAAAAACCTGATGATAGGGGGGGGGGGGGGGGGGGGCAGACACGTGTAGGCCTTGTCAGCAGTCTGAGAGAGCGGGATAATCCCCTACTACCAAACACTGACAAACCAATGACACCAATTTGCACTCCGCTCTCAAACAGTGCTCGACTTTTCACAGGGACAGAGGATACTGAACACAAAGAAAACTGACCTGTGGGAGTGTGCGTGCGTGGGGGTAGGGGGGTGGGGGGCATGTGTACACACTGGGACACTGGGGGAGGGTAGGTGGTAAAACAACACCCTCCCTGCCTTGGTCTTTTATGCACTGGTAGTTTGTAGTGAGACCAAAATGGTCCTCTCACCACTAAGCCAGGCTCCTGTTTCGGCCCTAATTTAGCTACAAATACTTGATGTCACACTATCCTGCAGTGTGTCATTGCTCTGCATGACCTTGTTTTGATTGGTCTATAAATGACATGCCATATAGACTGCGGACACAACTACATCCTTCAGGTAACCAGGGTATCCGTTGAATGGGTCCAGCAGAGGGTTTCATCAAGAAACTTGCACAGAGGAGGAGGGCAGTAAGATGGTCGCATCACGCACAAGTGGATCTAAACTCCTGGCTGCAACCTGCTGGGCTGTCTAGCACCCACTCTGAGAAATGGCTAGTAAATAGTTTGATTTATGGGATTGAGGTGGAGAAATTTGTGCAACCAGCTTTGCAGAGTATTGCAACAGAGATGTGATTATGTCTGCTTTGGGAGTGTGGGGTCGCTGCGAAAGGACAAGTGCAGAATGGACTCTGAACTAAAAAAAAGCAGATTAGAGTTTACCTAGAAGCTGTGGACAAAGTGCACTTTCAGTCGGCTTTTTCCTTTAACTGGTTTTCAAAGTGGGCCAAATATCACAAAGACAGAGAAACAGGTATTAAATCATCAGCCAAATCGATGCCTGAGGCAACAGTTGGCAAACCTGATCTAGGTTAGATCAGGCTGACATTTGATGAGTCATACCAGGCTCCCACAGTGCATCAGGTTTAGTCAAAGCAACCTTTCGCATGTCGGACCAGGTGTGAGTAGAGGTAGCTGGTGTTGAGTGAGTGAGAGCTGTGCTGCCTCACAGAAGGTGGGCCGGAAAACGACAAAAAAATTTCCATAACCACCCACACATTCATGGAATCATTTAACAGGAAACATGACACTCTAAAAAGAGACATGTGGAGCTTCACTGTGGTATAACAAGACATTGGACATCAGGACCTTATTAGCAGATAAACTATTTTAATCCGGTTTATGTGAATGTTTGTATTTACATAATGCTTTTCTAGTCTTGAGAAACACTCAAAGTGCTTTACATTACAGTTTGCCATTCACACACACACATTCATACAGTGCATCTATTAGCAGCCCATGCGTGTTAACTCCATTAATTGCAGCTACTTCTGGTTCTTAAAAGCAGAAACTATCTTTTCAGGCTTGAAACAAAAAAACAACTCCCTGAATTTCATCGTGTTGACTCAACAGCCTCTCTCTGGTTGGATCCTGTGAAGACTGGTGCCAGACAGGCCAGTTGCTGACTGAATAATTGGGTCAAATATGCATGTGTGTGCGTGTGAATGTGTGTGCTCCTGCAGTTGTGGTTTGTAGTAGTGCGTTGTGCAGGATACGCATGTGGCATAAAGGACCTCTGTGAACCTTATAACATTTCTGAAAAATTTAGCATCACAAATAACTGAATGCTGCACAGCCACAGGCAAATACGAAGACTCTTGACTGTAGGATCTCAAAGTTCTTAGAAGTTAGGTTTAACTATTAACTATTCTGACTTAGAGTAGCAGGCAAACTGACCGTTTAACATTAACAAGTTATCAGGTACATCCCCGACAACTTTGGTTTAAGGTCTAGGGTTAGATCTTAACCCTATATCTGGTAAGTAGTAAATCATTTGACTATCAGATGTGAAAACTAATCCAAGCAGATGCAACACTACTTAGTGAAGACGCACATTATACGTGTGACACTATCCTGGAGTAGTTTACAGCCTAAGCCGCCCTCATTTATAACTAAAAACAACTTGCCTAGGCACCACCGATGCTAAAGCTAAATACTGGAGTGTTATACCCACAATATTCTGTAAACGTTATCCTTCAAATAAGGCTCCTGGCAAGGCTCCCACAACAAGACAAAGAACTGGCTGGGAAAGGGAGGTGAATCGGGGCTGGGGAAGTTAGAGTGCACGTGAATTCCTGTCATTCTTGATCCTGGGCCACCATGAGGGCTGGCCCTAAAAACGAACCCATGCAGGACTAATCAAAGCTTGTAGGGAATCACGAAGAGTCGAGTTTTTAAGGCCCTGTAATATAAGAAGTTGGGATTTTAGGAGGAAGAGGTGGGATCAATGCCCTTGTGCCTACACCGCTGATGCCACGCCAGAAACTCAGGTTCACTGGCAAAGAGCGCCTCTTTATTTAGAAACAACGTTATTCAAATAACACGCACTCATAACACTCAGCTGCTCCTGCAAGTAGAGGGTGGTTATGAGCAGAGTTGCCCCCAGTGATTTTATCCAAACCAACACTGAAACCAACTGTTTTTTTATGCCTACACACTTCACTGGGTGCCACAGTGTCATGCGAGGACTTTCTAAACAAGCCTCATTTGGTTGGAGACACACTGAAGCCTACACACACTATCAGATGAATGTGAGTGCCATGAGAAAAGTGGTTGGCAGAGATCTCAGTGCCCCCCCCACACACATCACTATTGTTATCACAGTAGAGACAGATAAAACACAACAATGCTGTTTGGAAAGGAAAGGAGGGTCAGAGCCTGTTGAATTCAGTCTGACTACAGCGTTTGTATCCTTGACAAAACCCTCAGGCACCACTAGTCTGCTGCAGCACATCAGCAGACAATAGTCGAACATGAGATAGCTGACCCCGGTAAAGCAGCTTTTCAATACCCACTTGCCAACATATTTACCAATCAAGAAAAAGTGCTTATTGGAGGGAAAGTAGCCCACATGGCAAACACTGACTCAAGGGAGGAGTGCAGCAACTATGGGTGAGTGGCTACGTGGACCAAAATGAGAGAGAGACACTCACTTCTTCCCTTGATTTCCATCTCTCATTGCAGTGACCTATTGTCTTCCCCTAAGATGTGACTAATATGATGACATACAAGTCAGAGCAGAGAATGTGACGAGCCTGCTTGTGGTGGTGATTTAGAAATGAGCAGTTCTGGTAAACAAGTGTGCGTAAGTCTGTCTCAGAGTGATGTAAGACGTGGCAGGATCCTGTCTGTGTAGGGGATATGAATGAGGCTGTGCCAGCCAGAGGGATCACATCACGTGAGCCACTTCAGACCCACCGATGACTAATCCAAGACACGTGTAAGCATCTGACTGAGCGAGAGAGTGAGTGAGAGCTAGACCTAGATTCCCCACATCACACAACCATATGGCCTTTGAGGGGAATTTGCTCATCCTGTTACAGAGGGATTGCCACCTGGCTACAATTAGACAACGTTATCCACACTTCTCTCATACTACGATAAAAGCCACATGTTGTGCTAAGATCTGGCTTTTAAGGCCCAGGTTTACTTTATGCTGGAACTTGATGAGAAACGAAGAAAAGGTCCTGTAACAGCCGAAGGAGACCTAGTTGTCGAGATACTACAAGTTATGTGCTTGAAATTGGTTAACAACCTCAATGCATTTAGAATGGAAGGAAATATGCATGCTTGTATATAAATACATTGTCAGTGTTTAATCCAGTGTTTCCATAAAGGCTCTGCTGCACCATTTCGGTTGGGCACTCAAATATTTATTGGTTCCTTAATACACCTGGGAATGTGGATTATCCTCATCTTGGTTAAACCACATTATCTCGAGCCCACTCATTTGTATATTTAGACATGGAGTGGAGCCCATTTCCAGATCCGATTGTACACACTGTTAGATCCCAGGGTTGTGGTTTCCACAGACTGTTTTCTCCTGAGAAGGGAAACAGAGACGCAGCCTCCAGGAACCACGTCTCTTCTTGTTTACGTTCCTACTGTGGAACTGCGTCATTCTGGGAAACGCTGCGTTATTATGAAGCAACGGAAACATCTTGTATCAAAGCACTCTTCTTAGAATCTCAATGAGTTCAGGTTAACCAAGTTACTCGAAACCACCTGAGAATCATACTCCAAATTTCCATGAAAACATGACAGGCTGATTTAAACAGACACCCAGAGGCACATCCTACCTTGTGAGAGTAATGGGGGTCCATGATGCGGGCCAGCCCAAAGTCCCCAATCTTCAGTACCAAGTCTTCGGTGTTCACAAACAGGTTGGCAGGCTTGAGGTCACGGTGCAGAACATTGGCAGAGTGGATGTACTTAAGGCCTCTGAGAAGCTGGTACATGAAGAGCCTGGCGTGGCCCTCTGAGAGAAGGCCCCTTTCCAGCAGCTGACACAGGTCAGTCTCCATGTACTCTTGCACAATGTAGACGGAGTTCACCTCTGTCAGGGACACCACGTCCTCCGTAAGCCTGCGGCCGTTGGGGCCCAGTGTCTCAAACACCTGGTGACACAAAGCAGGGACGGGTCAGCAGTGAAAGTAAGTTTTCAAATCGAAAAGGAGGAAACCCATTCATCTTCCCTCGACCACTCGCAATTTACCTTGACGATGTTGTCGTGGTCCAGGCGTCTGATGATCTTGATTTCCCGCAGGGCATGCTTCACACTCTGGGGGTCGGTCAGGATTATCTTCTTCACAGCCACACGCTTGTCACAGTCCGTGTCAACTGCAGAGAACACAAGCCCGTTCCCCCCGTAGCCCAGAGGCTTCAAGTCCATGTAGCGGGAGCCCAGGTCAAAGCCGTGGATGTTCATCAGCGACTCAAACTTCTCTGCCATGATGCCTGTGTTTGGGCTGACACACCAAGTGTCTGCTATCACTGACCCTTTTGTTCTCCGGCCTGCTTCAAGTTCCAACTTTAACACCAGCACAGGAATTTATTGGACAATTCCCCTGCTGCTTCAGTGGCCTAGCTAACCGACCCTTGTACAGATGGCTGCCGAGTCCCCCACCCCTATCTGGCCGTCACTGTCAGATGTGGGGCACTAAAGTGTAGTGAAACTTTCCTTCCATCTCGTATACGGGGAGAAATTATAAAAAGGAGATATGTAGATATCTTTAAATGAGCAGTTTCTTATGTAGACTAGTGTTTATAAACTGCAATGGAATGGACTTTGAGGCAAATTAAAAAAAGCACCGAAACTATGTTGAACTATAAAAGCTCGTAGTTGCATCCTCACAGTGCAAATACATTCAGTGTTTGACTGGTCCTGAGCAGCATGGTGTGAAACGTGCCTTAAATGCACCTTCTATTTTCCCCTCCACTAAATTAGTTTCTCTATTCTTATGAGTGTGATCTTCCTGTGTAGTCTCCTGATCTGTAGAACTGAAATGAGTCGGGCCTTCTAAGTCTTCAGAGTCAGTTTACACACCCTCAATGATCGGGTGGCTCCAGCTCGCCACAGTCACAATCAAAGCTATCCTCCATTTTACGTTGGTATAACCTGAAAGACAAGAGGGAGGGAAACAACAGACGTCAGATGGGTGTGAAAACATATTCCAGTGATGGTTTTAAGTCCATCATCTAACAACAGGATACATCCAGTGGAACCAGCTTCCCTTCCGGCTCGGGAGGGAACGGTAATGGAAACGAACCCCTCCCCCGCCGGGTTTCGCCGCCTGCTAGTCCGGTTTCTGGGTATCGTCAAATTGAGATAATCCACAGAGCCTCAGCTAATTTAACCTCCAGGATCCTTCTTTAATCAACACAGTTCAACACTAAACCAGCTGTAAGTCGCAGTTTGACTCCATTGCGCTTATTCGTGGCCTCGCGTGTGTCCGGCGGAAGAAAAAAAAGCCCCGGAAAGGAAGCACAACGGCGGCGTGACACGCTGCTGACAGACCCCGGTCTACCTCCGTTTACCACAACCCCACGGTCCCCTGAAATCACACATACATCCCCAGTGGGTACGTGGGACTCAAACCCGGCAGCCCGCGGTGAATATAATGAATCTAAAACCCGGTAAAGGGGTGAAAGCGGGCGGCAGCGCGAACAAAGGAGCGGTTGTTTGGCGGAGGCTTCTGACTACGTGGTGCAGGCTCCGGTCGCTTAGCGGCACAAAGCCGACGTCGGTAGAAGCGGTGAAAAACGACCATTAATCCACAGAGAGACGCGCGACACAGACAGACATTGGACGTGTGAGAGGAGACTTACAGTCCGTGTCCTTCGCATCGGTTCCTGTGAGTGTTTAATCAAACCCAGTCCAGGTTTGACTGAGCTCCGCCGCTTGAGCTCTGCGGGTCCTCATCGCCATTAGGCTCCGATACCACTGCCCCTGACGTCACGGCGCTGCCTTCACGGGAAACTCCGCTGAGAGCCCTTCATTGACGGCTGTAATTTACTGCGAGCGACCTATTATTAATCACTTATCATATCAATTACACGTTTGATATTTCTTTGTTGTTTTATTATTACTTATAACTATTATAAAGAAGTTTAAACAGTTATATCCCTCACCAACCGCTGCAATTTACTGTAAAAATGAGGGATATTTGATTAATAACTTATCATACAAATTAAATTACGTTTTATATCTTTCTGTTGTATTATAAATTATTATTATCACTACAAACAATTCGATTCAGATTGATCTCTTTTGAGGCATTATTATCTCCACATGTGAGTAACACTCAACATATGAGCAACACTTCAAGTAACACACTCAACATCGGAGTAACACACAAAGTAAGACACTCAACATATGAGTAACACGCTTAACAAATGAGTAACACACCAAGTGACCCACTCAACATATGAGTAACAAACCAAGTATTACACTCAACATGAGTAGCACACTTAACATATGGGTAACACACCCAACATATGAGTAACGCGCTCAACACATGAGTAACATGCTCAACATATGAGTACCACACCAAGTAACATATATATGTGTTTAATTAAAAAACATCACTTCAGTAATGCAGTTTCAATGTAATTGCTGAAAATAGACAAAGTACATTGTGATTGGTGGCCTAAGTGAATGAAATCTAGAATACAAATGTATTTATCATTAATTTTCATTCAGTAATTTTGCACTGCTGAATCTATTTTGGCCCTAATCCAGACTGATCTGTTCGTATCCTCTCTAATGTGCCTTGACTGCATACCATGTTGTGTAAGTAATAGATAGTGCTACTTATATGTTTAAAATGTTTATTTAGACAAACTCAGATCTGACTTACTTAGAACTATTATGGCTTCTGACAGTCCTGCGTAACACAGTAATGTGTTCAATCGGTAACATATGGCACCAACGAGCCTGATGGCGTAACAATTTACACGGTTGTGAAATGATCGAGCGGTACTTGAACGCAGCAGGAGTCATTCAAAAGATGTGTCTGGGGTTCGAAGCGGCGGATCACGTGACAGCGGTCGATTCAAAATGCAAGTAAAGTGTTTACAGGATCGTGCACAACACGATAACATCATCCCGGAGATGTTTGCAGTAAACAGGAGTGTTATGAACATCTCCGGGTACAGACACAGCATATTTTAGACACAGCTCAGCGCAGACACTGCAAAACCCTAAAGTAAAGTGACAGTCTGCAGACATAGGCCTATTTCTGGAGGAACAAACATGACAGAATTATTTTAGCTGTCACTTGTAATTTGTGATGAGGAAGAGATGAATCATTTCGAATTACCTTCATTGTCTTTCCAATTAAAGTTAAAAAAAAAGGTGAAAACATTGTGTGTCTTCCCTGATTTGGAGATTTCAGGGGTTGTATTGCTTCTCTAGTTATTATTTCACAAACTGAAATTTCAGACCTGTCAACTATTGTTGCTCCATCTCGGTTGTGTGGTCACCAATAAATCATTTAGTTCAGATTCTTGGCTAAAGATCTTATGTTTCTCTGCATTTGTTATCCAAACATATTTACATACTGAGGGTGGTGTTTGCGTCCTCTCCGCAAAGAGCCCGTTGTTGTCCGGATTTCCTATTCGTTTGCCTTTAATCGGTATTAGCGTTGTTGTCCTATGGCCTTGCACGGCATCGCATTATTCAATGGGAAGGATCCCTCTGACGGGTCGTTCACTGCGCCTCGAGGATTTAGAAAGTCCATCTGGCGCATCTCTGTCCTCCAACACGTCCAGAACAACAACAACAACACCTCAAAACAAGAGAAGATCAGCGGGGACGCACTGATTATCTCACTCCTCCGCTCAGATCCCTCCTTCAGACATGCGGCTGGTACGTGTGGAGGCTGTGGATGGATGCAGGGCTGTGCGGTGGGATGCGGGGCGGGCGGGCAGCAGCAGCATCACAGCCGCAGCAGTCTCCATCAGCATCCGCAGGGCAGACCATGTGAGGAGCCATGTGCCCGAGAATGCAGATGCCTCCTCACACGGGCCGGGGTGGGCTCTGCGATGGAGAGCCACTGCATGCGGACTGGAGCAGATGCGACAGACTCTGGGACGCATGTGAAGCCCACACCTCACATTCTTGCTTTCACTTCATGTAGTGGTTTATAATGATATATTGCGTTCTCATGCATCAACCCAAAGACATGTAGTTATTCAATATCTTATTATGATCCTTCTCGTAGTGAGATTTGAAAGAGGCTTTGCTGGGTTGTTTTCTGTTTGTTGACATTGAAGTTTGTATTATTTTAAGAAATAAAAAACTTGTCTGAGTTTCTTCAAACACAGAGTTCTATTCAGAGAGAACGCTTTGAAGGCTTATTCAGGCTAAAAATAAGCCTTTGTTTTGATCCTCCGGGCTCCTGGAAGAAAGAAGAGCTGCAGACTGATTGTATCTTTGCTCTGAGGCCCCTGAGCTGAGGAAACTGGGATGCATGAAAAGCCCACATCTCACACTTTAATTTTATTTTACTTGTAGTTTATAATGATATTTTCCCTCATGCATCAACCCAAAGACATAAGTTTATTGAATATCTTAATATGATGTCTTTCTTAGATTTGAAAGAGAAAACAATTTCTTGAGAAGCATTCAAGGAAGCTTTTATATCGTTTTTTTCTGTTTGTTGTTTTTAATAGGAAAGACATTATGAACGTTTCTTTAAACACAATGTTTTTGTTCTGAATGTCTTATTCATACCATAAATAAGCCTTTGTTTGGATCCTCCGGGCTCCTGGAAGAAAGTATATAGCCCCAGACGGATTGTATCTTTGCTCTGAGGCCCACTTGCTCGAGCCGATTAGCCCATTCGAACACCGTGTCCTGCTGCTGTAGCCGAGGGATCCACTGCCAACCTCTCTCAAAGCCAAAATTCACTGCATCCTCCACAATTCAGAAACTCAGGGAGACAAACTTGCATTTTCTTCCCGGAGGCCACGCTCTTTCCAGGAATGTCCCCTCTCGCTGACCTCTTGTTCTCTTTCATAAGACTTGCTGATGACAGGCCACATCAATGGTTAAATATTAGATTTGTAGATAACATATTGGCACTTGCTGAGTGCTCTTTCACCTCCGCTGTAAAGCCACACCGTGGATCACCCCATCTGTTATATTAATAACCAGATAGAGATAATTGACTCACAGTTCGATTCAGAGACGACAGCTTAAAACAAATAAAACCCTGCTGTCAAACACAATTACAAACAATGCGTTTCCACTAGGGTCTGCTGCAGGGCCCCGTCTGTTGAACCATGAGACAAACAGCTGATATCAAATGTTAAACCAAACACTTATGAGCAGGATTCTACAGTGGACCAACACTTGCTGTGTTATTGAATAAAACACTGTGTGGTCCCAGAGAAAACAAACACTTTTTCAATCCAGGACAGCACATAGCACACACACACTCACTTACACAGGTGTTCTGTATGTTTCACCTCCTCTCCTTATACAATTCTCAGTCTCAAGCCCACACATCCTCAGCATCACTGTCATGTCAGATTCACATCCCCTTGTTCTTGAACGTTAAAGGAAATCATGCCACTTACTGAGGCCGGAATTCTCCAGAGACCCCCGGAGGAACATAGTAAACCGAGTTCAGCAGTCCATTCAGGAGAATCTCTACTATATCCAACAGTGCAAGTCTGACGGTGCGGACAGGTGGAGCGAAGTGTCAGTGCACACAGTCCAGAGTGCACTTGTGCGTGTACATGCGCATGTGTTCTCAAAGCCTTCAGGAGTGTGTTGTCTTATTCCATGTGCCACTGGTTGTGAGGTGGAGCTCCATGGAGAGTTAATATAGGCCCAGCCGGGAGAGAGAGGCGGAGACTGCTCTGTGTATGGTTTGGCCTGTCAGTGTGCCAGATCCACTAACCCCTTGTGTGTTTCTCTCTCTCTCTTTCCCCTTTCTCTTTCTTTCTTTCTTTCCTCTGTCATTTTTTAGATTTTTCTCTTCCATTACTTCCTCTTCATGTTTTTGTCGTCAGTCGGTTGCGAGCAGACAGACAGAGCTTATCTCCCTCGGCCCAGAAGAGACCTTTGCAAATCCAGGCCTTGTGATTCAGGATTCTTATCTTGTCTTTTTTACATCAAAGGATTACACAGTCATATAATGGATTACGGAAACCCTGCCAAACAATTGAACAAAGGGAAAAAGAAATGTCCATCCAGCTTAAAATAAAGCTGAAAATGTTCATATTATGGCACATACACACACAGTATTGTTGGATTATTACATCTTCCCCTTTCCGTTTGTTTGTTGGTTGCTTTGTCTGTTGTTTATTAGCAAGTCTCCACAAAAAACTACTGAGCAGATTACTAGGAAACTCAGTGTAAGGTTTTCATGGGTCATTGAAGAAGCCATTACATTTTGGTGCAGATCCAAACTACAGGCTGCAAATTCAGCATTTAAAAAACTAATTTGGTTTACCATTTTCCTTGGGAATAATTCATGAGTCTTGATGAAAGCAATCAGGTACAGGTACATGAATACAACTGATATTTATGAGTTTTTTAATTCTGGTTCAGCTTGACTTTCTTTTGAGGGGGTTGTTGGGCCTTGCCGGATCAATGTTGTGCAAAAACAGTGCAGACAATATATGCGTATGCAGTATGTGCATTTATGTGTGAGAGCCTAATCCTCTGAAAGGAATTCTTTGTGTTTTACTGCTTTAGGTATTTCGGTCAGCATTGGCAGGGGTTTCGTGAATGTTGTCAGCACCGATTCCTCTGGAGAATAATACCTGTTTTCTTCCGATATCCTACAAATCCATCATTTTTTCTCCCTGACACCCACATCTCTTATTAGACTCAGAACACCACGTGGGGTCTGCCACCTCGCTACCTGCCAGACTCATCCCTCTAGCACGACTCCCGCCCCCGTCTCGATGTGCTTGTTGGGTGGCAGATTGCAGGCGTCTCAACAGACCGCCGTGTTTGCACTGTGAGGAAGTGTGTGCGTGTGAACTTGTTTGATATTCAAACCAGACTGCTGCAGGGTCTGGTAGGGCTTTGTGTTATCAAAATATATGAATGGACGTGTGATGAAATGAGGGCAAAGCTGCGGGTTTGTGTCTATATTTTCCATGTCATCTCACTGCTGTGTCATTATTGCTCCAAAATGGACTGATGGTGTGTGATGCCTGCAGCAGCCTGTGTGTTTGTTTGGGCTTTGCGGCTGTCAATCACCTGTATGACACTCTCACGACAGCCTGTATGGGCCATGCTGGTGGTCAGCGGAAAAACACTGTTAATAAATGAATGATTACCTTAATTATTGCATTACGGGGTCATTACACAACATTGACATGCTCAGCAGTCCAAATGGCCAATACTGATCTCTGGTGTTTTCCATACAGGGCCTGCTGTTGCACTGTGTCTCAGTGGTCCCCACAGGCAAGGTGCAGACCAGATCAAGACAGGACAAGAAGTCCTCGTTGATTTTAATCGCCATCTGACCTTTCCAGGGGCCGTGTTATCTACACACGCCCTGTTCGCATAGGTTACCATGCAATTCCGGAATTTCACAGCACTGTGAGAGAGGCCCACACAGAGAAAGTGTTGGTACATTTCCCAAAAGTGATTATGTCTTCAGCAAGGGGGGGGCGAATGGGTTTATGCAACATCACCCTTTAGTGGTCTGAGCTGTTGGTGATAACTCTTAGGACTATCATAAAATGCTGTGACAGTCCACCGTCTCCTGTACGATTGCTCCATTTCTAAACCTCTCTCTCAAAGTTGTAAACTCAGGCTGAACTGGATGTCTCGTCTCGCTGCTCTCTGTTCCCCGGATGTTCCCGTCCACCTGCGTCAGCACCGAGGGTGTGCGTGTGCCGCTGCTCAAAGGTAAAGCGAGATTAGAGTACGATGAAACAAATCTGTCCACCCTCCTTCATGGCAATTGTGCCTGTGTGCAGGACAGATGGGTCCTCATTCATTCAGCTGTTTGAATGATTTGCTCTAAGGGGAGAACGTTAGTGGGGCATGACAGAATTATTGCATAACACACAATCGTGCCACCAACACTGGTTTGTCTGAGGCCCTTTTTCTCTTTAAATGATGGTGCACAGTTTGATGAAACTGTTTCAGATCTGAAACATATCTGTGGGTGTGTGTAATGTCAAATGCAAAGAACAGATGTTAGAGCAGCAACACGTCTTCCTTTATGCATTAAACACATTTTGAATCTTTGTCAAATATTGCTGAAAGGTGCTTTTTAATAATTGTGTGCTGTAAAGAGACGAGCTAATGAAAGGGTGGATGCTGCACATGAAGCATATTCATATGGACAAAAACATTAATCATTTATGTGTCAAAATATCATAATGTTTGCAGAGCATGAAGAAGCCAGTTATCAGCATGGATGCAGATTTTGACCTATTTTACCAAGACATTTGGGATCAGAGTAGGAGTGAAGAGGAGGGGGAGAGGAAGAGGAGAGGAAGAGGAGAGGAGAGGAGAGGAGAGGAGAGGAGAGGAGAGGAGAGGAGAGGAGAGGAGAGGAGAGGAGAGGAGAGGAGAGGAGAGGAGAGGAGAGGAGAGGAGAGGAGAAAGACCATCTGCCTTTGTTTCTCTGCACTTTCACCATCTGTGAGTGGAGCATCCTAAGACCCACAGGGCTGTCTGTCTTTGCATGTGTGCGCACGTGCGTGTGCATGTGTGCATGTTAAGTATGATGTGATGTAACCTGTTACGCCTGCTCCTTGCCCTCCCAAAAAGGATAAGTGAGACAATCAATTCTCTAGATATGATGCTGCAGAGAAAAAAATCAATGATCTGGCATTGTGGGTATTGTGAGTGTGTGTGTGTGTGTGTCAGTTGGATGTGATTGCATTTGTTTGTAAGGGATCAGAGATACAAAATTGGGTGTTTTGTGGTGATGTAAGAGGATCAGAAGCTTTGGAATCTGTTTCTTAACAGGACTAACACAGAAACCTTGCACCAGCAGGTGCTTATGTGTTGAAAGCAGCTCAACGGGTCAGGGTAACAAACACGTTGTCAAAGTTGAAACCTCTGCAGATTTATTTTATAGTCTGGCAGCGTTTTTGGAGTCGTAACGGTGAAATAATTAATTAGACAAAAGAAGCTCATTTGCATCAGTTTATAATGCTTTTAGCCATTATTACTGTGACAAACCTTGTTGATCCTCTATTCGGATTCCATCCAGTTGTTTTTGTGTAATCTTGCTAACAATCAAACAGACAGCGGTGAAAACATAACGACCTTAGCTCAGGAAACAAACAATATTCTGAGTATGTAATAAATATAAACCCAGGTTAACTTCAAAAATAAACTATCCCACAGTTATAACTTCATAAAAGGTTTGATGACACATCTCCATGGAACCTTTTTCTTGGTGGCAGTAAAAACATAAAGATTAAAAATTAAAGTCAAAGTTGGAAGCTGCCTGTTGCACAAACGGTGTAGAAGATCACCTGAAAGAGACAATACAACTCTGATTACTACCACGAGAACACACAGTCCACAACACAACAATGGAAACAGAAATAGACTATCTGATAGATGGATATTACATTACATTTTTGTTCAAAGCGACCTACATTTTTAGTACACTCATCATTTATGAGGGGCCATTTAGGGGTTCAGTATCTTGCCAAGGACACTTAGGTATGCAGATGGGAAAGAGAGGGATTCAAACCAGCAACCTTCTTGTTGCAGAACACCCGCTCTATCCCCTAGGCCACACACTCCCCATAGATAAATAAAGACATGAGACAGCTACAATATTAAAATGCGGTGTGTTACACCTGCCATGTACTGAAGATGTTTGGTATTATTGCCACTGCACCTCTGTCATTTTTACCCCCCACAAGGTCTTATTTCTCATAATGTTTGGGTTTCAAATAAGATCAAGGACATCCTCTGTCATCATTGTCATCACTCTGCTGTCTGAGCACATCTCATAATTCCTGCTTCTGTCTACTGACGTCTGCTCTGTGCATGTTGTTGTTTCTCGGTCAGGAGGATTCTCCTGCTAATGATCTACATTTTTGTGAAAAAGACTAGCGTATCCATCTGTCCTGCAATTTCTGGGAGTCAAGGTCATGAAGCTTTTCTCGCTTCGCAAAGCTGTGACTGGATATTCCGCAATTACATAACAATCCTCTTATCTCTCCCCTCAGACTTTCCTTTACACAGGCACATTTCCATTCGTTGAGTTTTAGCTCTTTCCGACAGCGTCCGGCCTCTAATCGCCCATCGGGTCACAGCGGCTGCACATATAGGACTGATCAGCATTTTCTGTCAGAGTTTGTGCCACCGCTGCACCCTTTATCAATCAAAGACCGATCCCAGCTGAACCTGAGGCTCACGAGGCGTGTCGGCCCCGGATCCCTCCTCAATATCTCCTCAGTTAAACTCAGGAGGACCACAGAGTGGTTGATGCGTTGATGTGGTGCTGTGACAGCCAGCCAGTATTAAGATAACCAGCACTGGTTGGGGCCTGTCGTGGAGATGTGGCGCAAGCTATAGAACAGTGCGGCAGCTGCTGTCACTGCTTCCTCAGCCTCCCTGCATTGGCTCGGTGTGTCGCTGCAGATCGATGCAGCACTGGAGGAAAAGCACACAATGTTCAATGCAATCGGCAGAGTGGCAGGTCTAATATAGAGCCTGTCTGGCCTGACCTAGCCAAGCTGCCACTGGCATCTGCCCAACCCTGCATATAAACTATTGGATAAAGGGCTTTGAATACTCTGCATGGTCGCTCTGTCTGACATTGGTGGCCACCAGGTGCAACAAAGGTTCCTTATCTAGAAAGTCAATATGGCTTCTTCTCCACTGACCCCAAAACATGGCTTCGAAAATAGGATTTTCCAGTCACACGTCTGCGACAGCCTATCGACTGGCCTCTGTGAGGTTATCAATCATTAACCTATACTACTATGGCATGGTGTGATAGGAAGGGAGGTGGAAAAATACCTTGCTGCTGTAGCAGGTCAGTTGTACTGCATCCTTCCTCGAACAGGGGACACTGAACTCAGGCTGGTTTTGCAATAACATGTAATCCTGTACCATGGAATGCTACAGCTCTTGGAGAACCAACTGAGGTGTGTGTTCATTGGGTAATCTGGAGACTGTCTGTTCTTTGTGTGTGTGTGTGTGTGTGGTGTGTGTTTGTGTGACTATGTGTTTTCCCAGCTGCACTACATGTCCCACAGTACACCCCAGGATAGGCTGCAGGAGAGTTCTCAGTGGGTAGGTCACTGCAGTTCAGTTCATTTCTGTTCCTCTGCACTGCCGAGGAATACACTGAATAATAATGATAGAAAAAGGGCAAATGAAACCGGATTAGAGTTCCTCTCTGCATCTCCTGAACACTCTTTGCAGCCTGCATAACACTTCTTAGGAAGGATTAGATTGGGAGATTGGGCGGGCGGTGCACAGTTCACACAAAAATCCCCTTAACAGTGCGTCAGAATTTGGGATAGAGCGACTGTATCATCCTGTTACATAAGCGCAGATGACAGAGTAGCCCCTGAATGCCGCAGACTCTCCCCTCTGTATCCGGATCCATTTCTCCTCCTGTGATGTCACGCCACAAATGCTCCACTAATGATGGGGCAGATCAATATAAAGGGTTTTGCTGCAAGTATGTGTGCAATGTGGACATGCACGCATGGTCGGGTGTGCTAATAATAGCTGGTATGCTTTCAGATAAATCCTGTGACACAGACACAAGCAAAGGCGACAAGTGAGGATTGATTCTATCTCATCTGCTAAATCTCCCCTCAGACACACAAAAACATATTTTCTGCATATAGATCAAGAATTTGTCCTTCCACAGCTACATAAACTCATTTGTGTTCATGCTCAGTAGACCTCAGCCCATTTAAAAAACTGTACAAAAAACTGTCTGCCCTTTAATTCGGCTTCAGCCAGCAGCCAGTTATCTTAGTTTAGCATTAAGTCAGACTTTTGGACAGGGCTGGCTCCGCCCGAAACATCTTTCCCTATCAGCTCCTTCAAAGATCTTTAATTAACATCTTATATTTCCTTTTTTAATCCTTGCAAAATTTGAAGTCTAACAATATTAATAAAATATATCATATCAACATATTCACAGGGGATTTTATGTCTCAATCTGCATTTGTTTGTTGTTTTTCTGGATAATTCAAAAACTACAGATTTCCTCGAAACTTGGTGTCAGGATGTAATATGGGTGAGGGGAGTTTGGTGTGGATCTGGATCAGGGAGTGGATCCAGGAAAACATTGCATTTGTTGACTTATCCCTGATTTCGGGGGAAATAATTCATGGATCTTGATTTTTTTAAACCATGCACGATTAGAGGACAGTTATGAGTGTGTGTGCAATTTGGTGCAGCTTGATTGAATTTAAAAGGACTCTCAGGCTTAAGTGGCGGAATGCTCTCTCCTGAGTTCCATTCTTGTTGCACCATGATTTAATTAGACATTTTATGGCAATAGCTGCCGTAAAAAAATTTTTTAGCATTGCATGGTGACTTTCTGATCAACCTGCAAAGAAAAGGTGACCGACATGACATTTCCTGCCATCATGTGGTTGCTGTTGATTTAGCTAAAATTACAATATAGTGAAATTGTTTCCAAATGCCCCAAAACATAGCTATGATTGGGTAATCAGAATCCGATACCATAACATTTGGGCATGCAGGGCAGATAAAAGAAAAATCTATGGCTTTTTTTGTGTAATTGCATAACTCGCCTTAGTCATGCATGAGCAACTGAAGTCTGTAGGCTGTGATCCTTTCTCCTACTGCAGGGGATTCATTGTGGAAAGCTCAGACAGAGACAGAGGGGACGTCAAAGTCAAGAATGATAATCACTCGCTCTGTGGATATGCAAATTACAACGCTGTTTTAAGATTCAGTTTCATCCTGAGACCGTCGCCCTACTCCCCTCCTTTCTTTGAGGACCTGACATGCCTCTCTTGACATGCCTCTCCTCAATCTCCAGCAGCTTCAGGCTTTATCATACTTTTGGATATGAGTATGATATGCTCTCGTGAAAAAGTAGCATATTTGAAAAGGGAGACACTATTTAGCTTTTTCCAGCCAAGAGCCTGAGGCTTCTTTAAAGGATGTCTTCTGCTTCTCGGTGTGTTTACTGTTCTAACAAACTGCATTAGCAAATATTACATTGCTATAATCCGTTACGTGTGAGTGGTGTGTGTGTGTGGCAGCGAGAGACAAGCTTCATTTAAAAAATAAACGAAAATGTGTCTGTGTTAAAGGGAAGACATGACAAATCGATCATACATTAATAGGGGCATCTCATGAATTTAGAATACGGGAAATTGATGGAGCAGGAACCACAACCTCAGAAAAACATTTTTGATGGGATGAGCAATATTTGGAATCATGTGTCCCATTTTCTGCTTGTTTTGACAAATGCAAAGAGAAGTGTTCAGAGAGTGTTCAGTGGAGCACACATCTCCACTAAGCCCCAGCAGTTCTCTTTAATTCAGTCGAAGAAGTCCTCCTGCAAGGCTTGATGATTTGATTAGGACCTGGCCCATTTCTGCAAGTCTTCCTCCATTCTCACACCACATTTCCTGTTTACTCCCGTGTCAATAAAGGTGAAATGCCCAAAAATGAAAAGAAAGAAAATGCGTCTCCACGTCCTCAGTGACACATTGGTCTGTGCTGGACGTGTCAACAAGCAGATGTGCATGAGCGTGTTCACTATGTCAACTTGACAAGATGTCAGTGTTGACATGACAGCGTGTCAGCTTGTTTACACACAGGTCCGACTAGAATAGAATACATACCTGCTGGCCACTCAGGTACTTGTGAGTTACAGGTTGGTCATTAGGTAAATAGACATGTCAGAGCTGCAGGTCTGACTATTGCATTCAAACTCTATTACCGTGGTTGCAAACAGAGCTGCATGTAGCTTTCTGCTACTTTTTCAAGTGTGATTATCCTCAACTCCGGGAATATATTTGCTAAAATCAAAAAAAGGAAACCGAAAATGAAAGAAATGGCATTTTACAGCCTTCAGAACACCTTGCTTTTCTAAACACTTGACATATTCGTGTATAAATGTGTGTGAGGTGTCTTAGCAACATGGACCATTATAATCTATCAGCCAATGTGCATATACTCCTGGGTCTTGTGTGTCACTTTCCTCAGGAGAACTAATGACGACTTCAGGGCCCAACAGAGGAAACATGAGGAGACACCAGAGACCGAGTCGAGTGCAACAGGTTCGAGAGCTGCTATCTGCTCCCATCGCCCTCTTCTCTATTCATGCCGGAAAAAAAATCCTCCTCTGTGTGCTGATTGGCTCGCTGCTGAGATACTTTGGGTTTCCATGCAGGCACATTGGGAGTGAATGGGTGAATGCGTCTGACTTACTGATGGGAAAATAGTGCCATAACGTTTGCAGCAGGGGGGTTTGAGTCCTCCCCGTCCTCCCTGCCCATAAGGTCGCTGTGTGCAACCAGGCAGACGGTCGCCCACGCTACTCACATATGAATCGTGTCACACATGACAGACTGAACAGCGTGTGCGGCACACATGTCTACTGTCTGACCTCAAAAGAGAGCCAAACACTGCAAGGGCTCTCAAGTCTCAATCATAAGCAGGGAACACACATTCAAACACACACACTCACACTCACCTCAACGCAATGCAGACAAACCTGAAGTGATGTTGTCAAGGGCTCCAGGGCTCTGTTATGCAATCTTTAAGTATCAGAACAGACAGCACAGAAATCTGGAAGCATAATGTGTAACCACCCGTGCTCTTATCCAGGGCTTGTGTGTGTCTTTCTAAGTGCAGGAAAGTGTAGAGCTTAAATGCCTTCAAATGACAACGTGATGGATTGTCATTATCACCAATTTCCGAGGGAGTTATACATAAATCAAGTTTTTTTATATCAGGCACATTAAGGGGATTGATGTCTGTGAGTGTCTGAGGTATGCAGCTTGATTGAATTGAAGGGAACTGATGCTCTCCTCTGAGTTTTGAATTTTACTGTTATAAAAGTATAATGGTCCACTTGAGCCAAAGAGGTTAACTCGTTGCAACAAAACAATTCTTGTTTTACTGGTTCAACTCTACATTTGATATCTCATCCCCGACCGTGCCAGCAGCTGGTGTAGAAACACACTTAATCCTCCGATGCATACATCTGGTATTCTGTAGAGAGAAGCTTGCGGCTCTAAAAGTAACTGCATTGCTATAAAATGAGCTGAACTGTTCAAAATTCCTCAGATAAACAAACAACACATACTGTCTTTTCACCATCATGTTCTGTCATCTCTCCCCGATTCCACCTTCAGCCCCGCTCCACTTCTCCTCCTCCAGCACGAACCTTTCGGTCGTCAGCAGTCGGTGTTCTCTGGAGTGCAGTTTGGATCGTCTTCATGTTTTAAAAAATGTTGTATTATCAACAAAATATGTTTGAATATTTTAAGTTTAATAAGAAGATTATTATTTCTTGGTGGATTTAAATAAATTGTCACGTTTCTTGAAGCCATTTAAAACTCACTGGATTACGTGAAAATCAACATTGTTAAAGCTTCTTATCTTCCTATCAATAAACATCTTTTTTTCTAAGAGCTGTGTGAAAATGTCGATAAAATGGAATTCTGTAACACACCTACACACAGCTTACACACAGTGTGCTCACCATTTGACCAGTAGGGACACATTCTCGGTGAAGACCAAATTTAATCCTCTCGACTCCGGCCGGCAATAAAACACCAAAGTCGTGCAGCGGGGGGGACAGTGGCAGTGGAAGGGAAGAGTAAATCTGCGAGGCTCATTTCAGTCTCTCCTCTGCCTGTACATGTTCTCATGTGTGTTGATGCAGCAGGTGTCCCCCCCCCCCCCCCCCCCCCCCAGCTCCTATAGCGTCCTCTTTGCCTCCCTGGCAGATTCACCCGAGAACCTTTGGCCTTCAAACCATGACAACAAGGATTGGTGAGTTATTCTGAGAAATAAAGTGCTGCAGAATGGACGACCGGCTGTCAGACACATTGACACAGAGGAAATCCAGACAGAGAGGTGGTGAAAGGGAAAGGAAGAAGCTTGGGAAATTAATGAGGGAGAGATAGGGGGGGGGGGGGGGGGGGGTTAGCCAAGGAGACCTGTCATGGCCGACAAGAATGTGGTCCATCTGATTAATCTGGTCGCAGGCCGTGGACAGAAGTTGGGGAATGGGAGGTTTTGTTAGTGTCCAACTCAGCGTGACCTGGCAGGAGACTGTGAAAATGAATGGGATGAATGGTGGTGCTGTCTGTTTCATCATAACATTTCCAGGAACTAACATCAGCTGGGTTGCACAGAAAAATACCCTAATCCAGTGTGTTGACATCGCCAATGCTCCTATAGCAGCCCAATGCAAGAATAAATACAGGTGTTAGGCTATGTTCTGCACACAGAGGGGATTGTGCCGTGAATGGGGACAGTCATTCGGCAGCTGTTCCCTTTTCCTCAGCTGGTAATATGTTTTCTAGGAACAGGGTTAGAGGTGAACCGGCTGTATTCAAAGATCCATTCAAAACAGTGAAGGTAAACAATCTTTGCACTGAAATTAAACCAAATACAAGAAGCACTCATGGTGATGAAGGTTTCTTTTAATTAACTTATCAATATAATATTAATATAACTTAATGTCTGTTGGCTCTGCTGATGGAGATTGTGTCAGGTTTGGTCCTACGCCTGATAATATTCTGGGATTTTTCATTTACAACTATGCATCTTAAATGTACACATCGAATTTGGTGATCTCATGCTTGTAGGTCCTTTCCTTGTAGGCTTCATAAATGATTTCCAGTACTTGTCTACAATATGTGTGTGTGTGTGTGTTTGTGTCTTAATGGGCCGACCTGTGATTGTTATTATGATGGTGAAAGAGAAAATTCCTCCACAGAGGTATGTAGCCTCGCAGATCAATCCTCTTAACTGATTAAAACTTTTACCAGAGGTTGCGCTCCCTGCAGCCAGCTACAGGTCAGCTGCCGTTATGGAACAAACCCATTTCAACACCAACTACATCTCTTACTATCTTTACAGAGATAATGTTGAGTAGATGAACAGTTAGAATACAACATTTCACATGAAGCGTTGTACAAACAGCCTTTTTGAGTGCTACGCTCAAATCCAACAGATTATTTGCGTCCAATAGAAATGTCAACGTTGATCAACTCCCAATTCTACTTCAGTTTTGACCCAGTTGGACACTTCAGTGACACAACTGTGCTGCTCTCAGTCTACATTTGGTTTTGTCCCCGTGAAGGAGACGGAAAGTGGGTCAGAGGCCCTGAAAAGAGGCGGCTGGCCAGGCCATTGTCCTCCTAAATGCAGGTATGAATTTTGACTGTGTGTGTGTGTGTGTGTGTGTGTTTGTATTCGTATGTGCCTTTGGCCCCTTTCTAAGGCACTGGGTGTTCTCATTCAACTGATGCTCTATTTGTGGAAGTATCCATGGTGATAATGACTCGCAGTCACAGAAAAGAGGTGGATGGACAAGTGGACGCCTCCATTTGGAACACATGGGCGAGAACTCTGCTCTCCCCTGCCAGTCTGCAGTAGGTACCTATTCAAACAGCAGCTGAGCAGGGGTGAGGGCCACAAACAGGACGGGGGAAAGATTCCACAAATCCAGGAGGGAAAGAAGGAAAGAGGGGATGAGAAGACTCGGGGGGGGCACGATAAAAGGGGGCGACACTGCGCTCCTGTCAGCCAGGCCCAGAGGGTAATGTGGATTTGCAGTGAGACCCGTCGCAGTATAATTCCCTGCACGACTAAAGCTGCAGCGTTATGCTTTCCTACAGAACATTACACAACCTGCAGCCTCGGGCAACAGCACCTTCACTAACAGTGTTTACGAAACATTTGCATTAAAGAGAACAGTACCTGCTCAACACAAACACTCTGTGCTGATCCACAGAGGGAAATCTTAGCAAACACAACGTGACAAAGCTTTGCATAGGAAATGGCGGCTGATTGTGCTGCAGCAGCTCGAGGGACTGCCGAGGGCATCATGGAGAGATGGAGACATGGGATCAGGGTAGAAGAAACTGATAGTTAAGTAATATTACACAACCTGGAGTGTAGGTTGAAGATATTCGCACACACACACACACACACATGCACACACTCACACACACACACAAACACACTCATCCACACACACAGGAGTGTCTCCATGACTTCAACTTCAGAGGACATTACAATGATTTCATTGATTTCCTGGAGACTTATTCCAACGTTAATTACTACTTGCCTAATCCAAACCCTAACCCTTGCCTTAACTTAACCTTAGCCGTAGCCTTAACTTAAAATAACCTTAAAACAACACACACACACAGTCGTGACTTCAGAGGATATAACATTGATTTCCTGGGGACTTACACTAACCTTAACTTTAGTTACTACTTACCTAACCCTAACCTAACCTAATTTAACCTAACCTTAACCCTAACACCTTAGCCTGATCTTAATCTTACTCCAACCTTAAAGTTAACCTAACCTTTAAACATGTGCTGACCTTTAAACGTGTCGTCAACATAAAGTTTAATGATTTATGTTATGAGAACTGGCTTTTTAGTCCTTATAAAGTGTAAATAAATGTATATCCCCACAAGCTTATACCTGTACCACATACACACACACACACACACACACACACACACACACACTAGCTCAGAATCCTAAGCAGTGTTTATAATTCCCTCTCTGCTGGGGACCTGTGTTGAGCAGGGAAAAGGTGTCAGCTTCAGCAGAAACCAGCTCCTCTCTGCAGCAGCAGATCTCTCAGCAGTCCACTGTGCACTGCTTTCATAACTGCAGCCCAGAACACATGAAGACAGCCGAGACCAGGCCATCAATCACCAGCCAATCGGAGGGAATAGATCAAATGTGCCATAGGGCCATTAGAGACCCAACCTGTCACTGTTTGCTCTGAAGCTTTATGTAACATCAAATGTCAATATAACCATTATGACCACTGGGTCTACAGGGACTGTAAATACCCAGGTTACTATGGCAGTTATGAAAGGTGGTGGGAGACCAGTTCAGCTGCAGTAGAAACTTTCTGTTTCCCAAATTAGACAGCGAGCGGAGCCGGTTTCCAAGAAATCAGCTTTCAATCAAACCAAATTGATCGCTCAAGCATCGTCTCTGCAAATCCAGAAGATGGAACATTAGTCATTTATTATCGTGTTGCAAAAGGCTCCGGCGTACCTAACCGGGGGTGAGTGACCAACACTTTAGGATGGAGGGAGAAAGACAGAGAGAGGGTTTCTGTGGCTCGGTGCTGGCAGGCTGGTTAGATAACTGAAGGTCAGGAGCAGAGTGTACACTGAGCTGTGAGTCACAGCGGGCTCTGAAATTCCACAGGCCAGGGAGACTGGACGAGCTCTCGTCCCACACCTGACCCCAGCGCCTCCCTCCCATCCTCTGCTCTCCTCCTCAACACTCTCCTGTCTCTCTGTCTCTGCGTGTGTGTGAACCTCCTGACCCCCCCCCCCCCCCCCCCCCCCTCTCCCTCTCCCTGACACCAAAACATTCAGGCTGCTCCTTTCGGTCCATGCTGCAGTCTTTTCTGTTAGGCAGTGTTAAAACCCTGATGACTTGATTGTTGAGACTTCTTCACCATCTCGGAAAACAAATACAAGATACAAAGGATATACATGTATGTTAGACTTTGATGTCTATGTCCAAATCAAGCAATTTGTATGTTGACATCATTACTACATTATATTATGTAGTTTCTGACTTTGTAGGGATGTCATGATGAAATCATTCCTTTCATAAGAACATTAGCTAATCATTAATTATCTTTTGATAAATATACATATACAATATATATATATATATATATATATACCAGCTTTTGTTCATGTCTATAGTCTGACAGGTGTATTACTTCCAAAGTAATATTCCAGCCAAGTTTTGTGAAAATGTTTCAATGCATTGTTGAATTAATTTTATACAAACAAACACACACACACACACACACACACACGCACACACACACACACACACACAGTAAACTTCCTCCTGCCTTCATGGCTATGTGAAGGGTGAAAAACGTGGAGTATTGTAGAATTATCAGTTCTTCTCTCAGGATAGCTTCAATGAACAGCTGGTACAATACAGCTTATACATGATACAAGAAATAGTCACTGACATTACTGCAAGGTTGAAGTGGAAACAGACGTTTTTCAGCTCGTAGCCCAGATATTTCCAACATGGAGCTGACCCATTTAAAAACCTGATGTCCCGTGCTATCCCCCATTTCAAGCTGTTTGTGCAAGATGCAGGCATGAGACCTGAGTCAGGAACTGTGTCGCTTCATTGTCTGAGTGGAATCACACATCCCATGTTAACCATTTCTCCACCAGTGAGGCTTCATATAAGCAAGAGTCCAAATACAACAATGTCACCAAATTTGGTTTATATCCGACTTCAGTGAGAGTACAGACGTATCAGTACAAATGTATCATTCGATCAATATTAACAGTAAACAATGTCTTCTTCTTGACATATTATTAAATATGACTCATTCCTTACCTATTTCCAAATTCATGTTTGAGAAGTACTTAACAAAAATGTTACCTAATTACAATGTTTGTGTTAACATAATACACAACATATTGTTTTTAACAGTTGTCTACATGTGCCACACAAATCATGTGTTTCTTTGTAAATGCATTCGAGTTCATTCAGGTTATTATATATAAGGCCAAGGTAGATGTTTTGTGTAATGAGGCAGAAGAGTGACTCTAGAGAAGTAGTCCCACAGACAGTCACCTTGTCTCATTCACTTTTTCTTTGTTTGTCTGTTTCTGGTAAAAACTGTGTCAATGTAATCAGCTCCCATTTGAAGGTAACCAGCTGTTTACAGATTAATCTCTGTTCCTTCGACTGAACACGCTGACCCGGATAGTTAAGGTCAGAAGGAAAAAGAGAAACGGATGACACTGATTCGTTGCAGTCATGGTTGCACGTGTGTTAGTGCGTGTGTGAATATTACACACCTGCTTGTACGTAAGGGAAAATGTTCCCGCTAAGACACGGCCTGGCTGTGGCCTCCGGGGCGCAGTGTCATGTGTGAGAGTTGGAGGATCCTGCGGTGAGAGTATTGTGTTTCTATTTTATTTATTAGGCTCTTATACATGCAGCAGCAGGGGGAAGGGTCACACTGAGACAGGGGTAAAGGCCACTGAGCTGTGAAATACAGCCAGGGTACAAAGAGTCAGACTGTTACTGAGGAGGTTCACAAAACTGTTGGATTCAAATTAAATGAAACACAGAGACAACAGACAGAATAAAACAACAGAAATTCACCTTAAAAAAACAAAGTTCTGGGATGTTGCTCTGAAATTGAAAGGGAATTAACACAAGAAACTCGAGGAACAATAATACTGCAGAGGAAAAAATAAAAATGAATGGCAGCACTGTTTTTTAATGCGACACATTTGAGTTTTCTGGTTGTAAATGTGTGAACCTAAGAGAGGACAAAAAGGTCTGTATGAACTGAAACTTGAGTTTAAACGATTCTCAGAAATTGCTCTGACTGAAATTACATGGGAACTATACAAAAAACTTCAGGAATCATGATATACTGTAGGTTCTGTGCCTTTTTCCTTGTTGTTCCTTGTTTGTGTCTTTACATATGCATTTTATTGTTAGAAATGTGTTCCTCTGACACTCAAATGGCAAGGAGGTCCGCACCCAGTTTAAAGAGCATATGTGTTAAATGTTGAACAAGTAAACAGCAGAAACATTGTTCTTTAGGTGTGAAACTATACAAAATATAAAAACAAATCTGATGGAAAAGATCAAAAAGGTTTTAACCCGTAGATATCAAAGCTAAAGAATGAAAGCAAAGACAGTGAACTCCTTAGTCTTAACAGCAACAGAATTTTGTTTTATTAAAATCTATTTAATAAGCAAATGTCATGTATAAGATTGAGATTATGTTACCGTCTTCACCACAATCAAACTCCAAGTAACCTGGGTATTTACAGTCCCTGTAGTCCCAGTGGTCAGAATGGTTATATTGACATAATTATATGATGAATCCTCCTGGAAAGAAACCAAGATACACAGAGTACAGCATATCTGAAAAGCTCAATTGTCACTTAGCAGTCAAGTGAAACAGGTGTATACATGTGGAGGATCAGAATACACACACACTCACACACTCACACACACAAACACACACACACACACACACACCCACACACACATAAATCTAAGGCCATAATGACAACACATGGCTGTTTACCTCAAGAAACACCTGGACTGACAGTGAGTGTCTTCCCTCGGGGGTTAAAGGGCAGAACAAAAGGCAAGAGATTCTCAGTGTGACTCAGCCGAGTTTCGTCGTTTGTGTGTGTGTGTGAGAAAACATGGCATCTGTTCAGTTCAGTGGGTGTGTGTGTGTTCGTGTGTGTGTTTGTGTGTGTGAGTAAAACATGGCCTCCCGTCATCACTGATCTGTTGTGTTCAGTGTGTGTGTGCTCATGTTCCGGTCCAGGCTCAGTGCTGCACAGTGGGAGGATCCGGGTACGACTCAGTGAAACTACTGAAGTGATACAGAGACAAAAGACGAGACAAGAGGAGGAGGTGGAGGAAATAACGAAACAACAAAAAACAGGGTGAAATGCTGCAGCCCTCCCCTCCGTCTCATCCCCCCCTCAGTCTGTGCTGACTGTGTGAAGCAGTGCCTCCCCTCACTCTCCTCCCCTGTGTGGAACTGGGTTTACATAACCCACTGCAGTCTGAGGGAACGCAGCACACAACTGTACTGACGACACCTCCTCGTGTGAGACAACCGGGGCACACACACACACACTCACACATCATTTGCATAAAGCAGCATCAAACATTCACGGTATGCACTATTTATAGTCCAGCATGTGCTATACTAAGGACGCCTGGTTTCTGTTTCCTGCATCTAGACATGCACGTACATGCCACTGCACACACACACATGGCCCTGCTCTGAGTGACAGCTCCATCCTGCCCTCAGCAGTGAATGGTTCAGTTGCACAATCTCACTTCAACTAAGCAGCTTCCTTGTGAATTTCCAGAGAACTAGAATTTACAAAAAAAAAAACTCTTCTCAGCCCAACTATAGCTGCAGAACGTTGCTTTAGTTTTGTGTGTCTGTGTGTGTGTTTTGTGTGTCTGTGCAACGCAGGTAGGCCACCATTTTTACTAAACTCTTTCTTCATGACTTTGTTTGACCAGTTTTGTATTGTGGGTGGCTCCAACCAGTTCTGTGTGGACGGGGCTGGGGGAGAGGTCGGACTCAAGGGCTGTTATCTATCTCTGGGAACCCAGTTAACTGTGTGTGTGTGTGTGTGTGTGTGTGTGTGTGAGGAAATGTGCGACAGTGTGCGTCATCCTGTCTGATGAACTTGAATCAGTAACCTGGACTGTTGTTCTCTACACTCCCCCGCCACCCTCCCCTCTAACAGGGGATCAAGTCACAACACCTCCCCCAACATCTGGTGCTGGAGCTCTGACGTGTGAAACTCTCTCTCCTCCAAATTCAAAATCATACCTGCATCATACTAAAGGATTATTGACTTGAAACAGGTTTGAGTTTATACATGTGGCCACTGATTGATGTCACTCACTAGAGGACATACTGTACCTCAGTGTGAAACAGTCCCATATTAAAACCACATTTAAATTCACTAGATCCAATACTGGATTTTTATTTGGATCTGCACAAACCCATTTAAAATACGCCAGATAATTTAAATCAAGATTCATGAATAATTCTCTGAGAAATATACAATAATGTAGCTCCTGTAGTAGTTGTGCATCTCTGTTGTTGTGTCTCTTTGCAGCGGAATAACTAACTTTCTCGAAAGGAGCGATAACAGTCATTACAGACGGAGGCAGAAGGGCCTGCTGAGTGTGTTAAGTATCCACCCATGACAGACCGGTTGAGGAGAACCTCCGCCTCCTGTCATGAGGGTTAAATTGGTTCCTTCAGCACCAACAGACTTGTCCCTTGACTTTCTTCCCCAGTTCTTTCCTGAAGGGAATTATTATCATCCACAGAACCTGGATGAACGTTCAATCTGAACGGGTTCACGGCTAAAACGTCAGACTTTTCTGCTTCTCTGCTATTAACCCAGTTTCCTCTTTAAATCAACCTATTTAAGCTGCTTTTTGTTTTGGGAACAGGACTAAAGCGTGTCCTTTCCAAACCTCACAACATTGATTCACGCAAATGAATCACAACGTTAGAAAGATAGAGGCCCTGGGAAGCTTTGGTTACATCACACAAACCATTTCTTTATTTCTCACCTCTGCTGTACACAACATAGACAAGCAAACACACTATCAGACACACAAACACTCAACCACACACACAGGTCTTAAGAAAATATACAAAACAAAAAAATGGCTGTTTATAAGCCATGTGGGCTGAGCACTGATAATACAGTGGAATGATAAAAAAAAGCAAATTATTCATCATCATCATCCTCCTCGTCCTCCTCCCCCAGCTCCTGTTCCGGCTCTTGCTCCGGCTCTTGCTCCTGCTCTGGCTCATGCTCCTGCTCTTCATCCTGCTCCTGCTCATGCTCTTGCTCTTGCTCCTGTTCCAGCTCCTCCTCCTCCTCTTCATCACTGATGACATATTTCTTGGCCTTCTTGGTGGACGTTTCCTCGTCGTCGTCGTCCTCTGCTTTCCTCTTGCTGGATCCCTCACCCTCCTGTGGGAAAGGGAGACGGAAAGAGGTGACTGGGTGAAACAAGGTCTCAGCAGACGTTCTGTACAGCTCATCTGTACATTCAGTTTGTTAAGTGATCAAATGTGTCATAACTTGTTTTTGCAAAGACAGTCAGTCTGAAGTGAATTCATGTTCTTTCAGAAGGACTAGAATTTCCTGTCCTGTTCAGTTCCCTTGAGGTAACAGGGAAACGTCGGCATGTTCAGGAGCTGCCTCACACTGCCCCCTATCTGCCCTGCTGGATAGTGCACCTACCTCATCACTGTCCAGCTTCTTGGCCTTCATCAACCTTTGGGCTTTATCGTCATCAGAGCCCTCATCGCTGTCTGAGGAGTAGATCCTCGCTCGCTCCTCTGGATTGGGGCCAGAAAAAAGAGGCAACGTTAATTTGATCTTAGTAAAAATCGAAATTGTGCGACAAAAGACAAAAATTGACCGTGGTGAGTAGAGTATGCATTTTCCCCTCACCTCTCAGGCCGCCTCCTCCTCCCTTGTACTTGCTCTTGATGGCTGCCAGGCTGATTGCTTCTTCGCCCTCCTCGTCATCGTCGTAGCGGTCGGGCTCCAGGTAGCTGCTGCTCAGGCCTCTCTGGTGCTGCTTCTCCCTCATCCTCCGCTGCTGGGACTCCCTGCGGATAGAGGCTCGGAGCCGCTCTTCCTCTTTCTGCCCGGAGAGCGACACCAGTGGGAATTAATTTCAAGCCCTGGATTCAAGTTTGACGTCTTGTTTCTAGCTGCTAATTAAATCTCTTTTTTACACTGATAAAATAACGTCACTGTGCGGTGCTTCTGGCTCAGGAAATAGCTAGTTTCATAATAACTTGTTTAGATTTATCAGTTATTATTTTCAAGGCTTCATTATGCGTGACGTCTATTTTTTAATTAATTCTGTATCAGCTTTTATTCATAGTGTTACACACGATAAGGCCTTCAGCTCCTACGACCACATCTTCCAAGTTGGGCTCTTGATCAGCAAGTGTTAACCAAAGCCCTCTGTGGGCGTCCCTCATCCGAACAAGCTGTACTCTTGCAGAAAAAGCTGCTTTGTTGACAGTATCCAAATCTAACTAAAGACTTTCATTAATCTACCAAACAAGAAAACAACAAGCTGCTACACCAGTGTAAGTGCAACTGGTAAGAGAGACTATGATGCAACTTTCCATACTGGCACATAAAACTTTTGCGATGATAAAACATTCATACTGGAGATAACTGAGTGAAAGCAAATCTGAGCAGGAGATCAGAAAGAAGTGGCACAGGTCAGAACTGAGCTCAGTGATCTATAAACAATGCTATTTACAGATCTGATGGGTTGGCATTAGATACACAATCAGCCAGGAGACGACACTTTCCAACAATTGGCCTCATGCAACATTTTTCTGTCCCTGTGGCAACAGAGGCGTTCTCGGAGCGGGCAGATCAAAGCCAAACCCAAACAGCCCCGAACGGACAGAACATGAACGTGTGTTACCTTGATCATTTCCGTACGATGCGACTCAGGATCTCTTCCAGCCATCGGAAGGATTCGGATCTTCTGCGTCTTGGAGCAGCGGTCAGCCAGAGACAGAGTCATCTTCCTGTGGGTGGCGCTGTCTGTGGAGTGGGGCCTGGAAACACAAGAGGAAACAGTGCCAGATTTTAAAGGTGACTGTGCAAAATGTGCCCCTAACATAACAGTGTTTGTTTGCAGGAAACCTCCACAGAGCAACTTTAAGTATCATACGCCACAGATGTTTTGCCGGTTTCTAAATGTCCCATTTTTCTGTTTCTGTCTGCAGAGATAACAACGTTTCTACGCTTCCCCATTATCGTCATTTCATATCCTTTAATCAGCGGCTTTTAGTACATTTGAGATATTTTTTGCAACATATCCGTAAAGCAATGAGATTTAACCTTCAGTTAATTCCCGCCCGGAGACAAGTAGAAGCATTAAAAAAAGACTGCAGTGTGTTAAGGTTGTGTTTTTGCTTTCATATCAATGTGTCTTTTTTTTACATCTGCCTAAAAGAATGTGTTGTCACAGCTGTTTGTGTCTCTCAGCAGGGGGGGGGAAGCCATTTTGGACCAGATCTTTACCAATGGTGAGATAGGGCAACATCTTTGGTGCCCTTCAACATAAAAAAAAACCCTCCTTATTAATTAACCAGGAAAAATGTACTTCTTCTTGGCTCCATCTCCTCTGAAGGTTTTTGTTTCATTAATTTGTGAAGCTGCATAAAGCTCCCAAGTAAGAAGAAAGGAAAAGAAACAAAGCTACGTCCAAACCAATTTAACCGTGAGCAGCTTCAGCCTCAATCCTAATTAAAACTCTGATGACAATACTGATTTAGAACAAATGGTACAGTCCTGCCCGGGAGCGTAGAGGCCTATTGTGCATTAAAGCAGCTTTGGCCAGTGGCCTGCTGGTCCCATGTGGTCTGAGAAGACAGAACATCCAGGTGGACTTTGGGGCGCTAAGAGGCTTACGCTGTTCTTACTGGGAGAAACCTGGGCAGCTCACACAAGGTGATCAAGGACTTACAGCATAGAGCACTTTTCTGAATAGAGCCCGAACGAAAGGTGCCACTATTGTTGTTTGGAACTGGAGGCAGTCGGGGGGGCTTATTTTTGGCAGGTACAGCTCTGACAGAGACTCAGGTGAAAGCTTGTGCCTGAGTCCCCCAACAACACAAGCATGACATTTACATTCCATTACCTGAACGTTAGTTTGGTTTTGAACACGGCTTGCCCCTGCAGTCCAGTGCCCTGTCGGATGAACAGATGGTTGTGGTCTCCCTGGAGAGGAGCTTTGTAAACATCGAACACTTCGTTCCCCAGGTGGAGGGACATGCTGTGGCGAGAGCAGGAAATTTAAAAGCATGAAAAATACAGAGCATTTCCTGTTCACATGACCCCAACATCCGGCTTGACATAACACATACCTGCCATCGGACCATTTGACGATGCGTGCGTTGCTCTCTCGTGATTCGTTTCCCTCCTCGTCTTTCTTGGCTCTCCACCGAATCGTGTTCTCCACCTGAGGGAGAAAAGGTTAAAGTCTGGTGACTCAAAAAACAAAATCAAACACTTTAGATTTTCTGTGGATTTCCATGTCGTCTACATCGACAACTTCAAACATATTCCCATATCCAGATGTGGTGAAGTAAAGCATTTACCTTCAGTTTGAGCCTGGTCCGTCCCTCTTCATCCAGCATTTCCTCATCCTCGAATTCATCCTCATAGTACTGAGGATCAAAAGGTCTGAAATGGGAGGTTCAAAGAAAATGAAAATAAATATACCAGAAAGAGTTTTTTATTGTCTTCAAGACCCAACACAATTAGCTTAACACAAACTTAAAAAAATAGGATATCTGCTCTTGGAATTCTCATCTTAATGTTTCTGAAAATATATGTCCTCTTCCTTTGTTATAGTTATATCTTTTCCAAAAATATTGAAGGATTTAAGAGCTCATCAATTTCAATATGTGTTAACATTGTTTTCAGTGACAGTGGCAATGTTCTGACCTGGGCTCCACGGACAGGAAGTTGGGCAGCTTGACAAAGTAAAGGTCAGATCCGAGGTCAGTGCTGACTTTGGGGATCTCGACTTCGATACGAGTTTCAGGCGCATGCTCCTCTTCTGGGTGATCCCCCTCCATCCCATCGTCTGCATCCTACACACACACACAGGAAGATATCAGAAAAACATTGTATGATTCAATGACCCGTGATAATAGGGATCAGCTCAGAGAGGCTTAATGAGAGACTCTGAGAAAAGGAGATTTGGGAACTCTTGTAAAAAGGACTCTGCACAATGAAAGAGTTGTGATGATCAGTGCAGAAAAGAAACGGAGTCAGAGGAAAGATATGTACCAGGGGCTGTCCTGGGGTCAGAGGCTTGTCGGCATCGCTGTCTGAAGAGATGTCGTCAGCTTCTCCAAACAGGTCGTCTGCTGCAGTTTTCTTTACTGTTGAATAATATGGAAGACTGACTATTCAGATGTGAACTGAAGATGCTGTGATGGACTAACTAGTTTAGGTTTGTGGTCAAAGTCCTTATCTGCCAAAACAGCTTCTTACCTTTCTTTGTTCCGACGTCACTGTCTGAATCTGAATCAGATGTGGCTTTTGCTTTGGTTTTCTGTCTGAGGAAATCATCTTCACTGTCGCTGCCCTTTGCGGACACTGAAAAGTCCAATTACAATAAGCCACATTAACAGAATAACTGGCATATGAAAGCACGGTATAAATTAAAAAGGTACAAGACAAATGAAGAGGTCTAAAAGATAAATTCATATTAAAAGTTCTGCGATTAATCCCAGAGCTCAGGATTTTAATTTTAACATGTGGTCTTAACATGATCCAGTTCATCTACAATAGTCTATTCCTCCATCTTTAACACCAAACACTGGGTGTACCTGACTTCCTGTTCCTCGGCCCATCGTCATCAGAGTTCTCTCTTTCTTCATCAGAGTAATGACGTTTCACCTCCTCATCATCAGACTGGTCGCTCTTGGCCCCTCCTTCCCACTTCTCATCGTCTGACTGGTTCTCCCTTCCAGAGGCTTCTCCGTCAGAGCGTGGAGTGGCCGGCGCCGACTGTGGAGACGCAGGATCACTGTGCACGCTGATTTATAACAAACACATTGGAGAGAATACATGCAGTGATGAAAATCTGGTCCTCCGACAATAAAAAGTGTTATTTTATTTCATGTCATGTCTGTTCAATAAAGAGAGTGTGTTCTTCACCTTCTTTCTGAACGCACACTGCCTCTCTCAGAGTGAGGGCTCCCTGCTCCAGACATCACGCTGCCAGCCGGGCTTCCCCCGTCTGAACGGCGGCCCCGGTCCTCGTCATCTTCATCCTCGTCTCGGTGGCCGCGCTCTGAGCCGCTGTGCTGCTCTGCGTCAGAGTGATCGTTGTCTACCGGCTCTGAGTGCATGCTGGCGTCCGACTGATTCCCAGAGCGCTCGGACTGGTTGTCGCTGCCGCTGCGTTGACTGTGCACCTCATCCTCACTGTCGTCTCCAAACAGCTCCTATGAGGCAGAAGGAGAGGTGAGTAACAAGTTGTCCAACCCTCACTCTCTCCCATGTGAACACAAACATCAAACTGGGGCTGGAGGAATGTTTCACCCGCTTGTTCTTGTTTGACACACTGAGGTTGCCACACAAGCAAATTGTGCAACTGCAGAAACGCAAAATCATGTGAGAGGGACATACAGAATGTTTGCAAGTCACTTCAGGTTTATCGCACGTTGACACTTTACCAGTGGGTGATGGCCCCGGAGTTATGTGAGGTAGAGTTACTATGCATCTTGGAGAAAACCATTGGTGTTAACACGTTTTCCCCTTTCAAATGGGAATTAATGTTTCCAGTGAGTGTAACTTCATTAGTTAACAAAATCACACGTAATATACAGTTAAAATTGTTACTTATGTGATTATATGTCAGTATGTCTGTTGAAGAATTGGCCTTTTTGTTGAATATTTCTTTGAAATAAAAGGTCTACCCTCTTACCCCCTCCAGGTCATTGAGGGATTTCATTTGTGAAGTAACTACCTGACTTTCCACTGTAGTGAGTCATATCAGCCACTAGATGTCATCTCCAAAAATCCAAGAGGATTCTCCCTACTCTGTCTAGTGCCCCTGAGCAAGGCACCTTACTCCCCCAACATCTGCTCCCCGGGCGCCGCACATGGTTGCTCACTGCTCTGTGTGTCCTGCACCAGATGGGTTAAAAGCAGAGGTTACATTTCCCTACAATTGCATGAGTGTGACTGTGCATGTGTTTGGGATAAATAAATGTATCTTAATCTTAATGTAGACTCAATAACAACTGTGACAATTCATGTTATTTAATAAAAATGATTGATGAAGTGATTTGACAGTGGCAGAGCATCTCGGACATTTGTTTGATCTTGCACCGCAACATCTAAAACTCACGCTAATTAAGCTGAGCAGTGTTAGACAAACGTATACACACACACCTTATTAATACTGGGTTTCCCTGCCTCGTTTCCCTCCTCTTCATCATCATCATCCCGCTCCCTCTCACTGTCACTGCCGCTGCCTGACACATTGCTGGCAGCCCGAGGTCTCTCCGGCTCCGAGTCGGAACCAGAGCCGGATGCAGATTCTGAAACACATAGGAGAGGATCCAATTTTGTGCAATGAGAATACAGATACATTTTATGTTATGTACTTTGTGCTAGATAAAGATATAAACATTCCAGGGAATCCTCCCACGCTGTCAATAGAAAAACAGCTCAGCCATCAGGATTGATGGCTGAAGATGTTCCACAGATGTCCCTCATAAAGTATCCAAAGTGTGTATATGAATATCACAAATGTTCACAGAGGCATTTTGTCCCCTCAAGTTAGACTACCCTAACCCTTTTTTTGAACTATTTAAAAGTTTTTCTCCTTTTCTTTGTTTTGGTCTGTTCGTTTTGTATTTAAAATCAATAAAGACTAAATATACAGTCGTGAGGCGCGATTTAGACTTTTTTCCCGGTAACTACAAACAAAATCCGTGGTTTAATAAACATGCACTTTTAGTTTACGTCTGTTAAAACACGTAAAAAACAATCGATTAAAGGATAAAACAAACATTAATCGTTTATATCAACGCTAACGTGCTCGAAAACATCCCGGAGTTTAACGTGTTTCCGCTTCACGATCACAACAACGGAGTTTCACATTCAAAGATCCTCCGTCTTCGTCAAAAATCTTCCTAAAGTCTCACTTTCTAACTTCATTAACAAACAGGCTCTCGAACGGCTGGAAACACGTTTACCTCGCTGCTCGTTGTCGCTGTCTCCATCACTGCCGAACAATTCATCCATGTCCGCCATCTTTTTTCCAGAACTGGAGCGGTAGTGAAATGTGACCCACCGGAAACAAAAGATCATAACCGGGTTCCGAGGGAAGGTTTTGTTTCCGGGGGTCAGGCAGAGACCGAGTGGGTGTAGTGAGTCATATCAGCCACTAGGAGGCAGTATACCACAAACGACTGTTTATGTGGCGCTGATGGTAAATTTGGCCTATGTTGCTAATAATGTATATATCTATATTTATATATGTAGAGACTTAAATTGTGGTCTAAAGTGACAGATAAAAGTAAAGGTCTTAGGTTCGCATATGTTTGCAGAACTGAATAAAATGATCTTTTTTATTTTTAAAGAAGATTCAAGATTCAAGATTTGTATTGTCAAATGCACAACAATAACATTAAGAAGTCGCTGGCAATGAAATGCTTGAGTCACACGCTCTCTTCTAGCAATGCTCAAGTAATTACAACCCCAAAAAATAAAATAGAAATAGTATAAAATAGAAAAAAATAGAATATCAACATTTAAAACAGAAAATAAAAAAAATATATATAAACATATATATACAGATGAAGAGAGAAATAAAATAAAACAACAATAGTGCAACACATACAATATATAAGCTCTAGGGTCAATCTTTATCCCTGATTGATTATTCAATGCCTGTGATCGATCTTATCATCAATAAACAGGGGATGAGTGTATAGATGATGAGGTATACTTTTAGTATAATGCATTTAAACAGTATCCTATATCCAATGTATGGAAAAATCTTGGCCATAAAATAATCGTTGTTTAATTTTATTTTGATACCAATACTCTAATACCTTTCTATTGCTTGCAGTGAGGTTGGATTACAAACAGGACAATGTGGGACCCCAGACCCGCAGGGGCCTCAAAATCCCAGAGACCATTCATTACACATTTTTGTTACAGAAGTGATACATCAACTATCAAGGGTCCTGTGTCTTCTGGCCCAACTCATGAAGATGGGTTCTGTCTTAATGTGCTAATTTAACAGCAAATCCTTGTTTTTGAAGGTCATTTATTGTTCTCAGTACATTGCAATGTCTTCAGCTAAGTATGATCATTCATTATCATTGCGGGAGAGGCATCTTGTTACAGTGCAACAACTGAGGGTACATGTAATCCAATACCCACTATTGTGTAACACAGTGAAAAGCAAACGAGCTTGATCGTTTGCTTGGGATGAGCCCTTCTTGATCTTTAAAGTCAATGTTAAGTTTAAGTTTTCAGTCAAAGTCAACTTCACTGTCAATTCGTCCGTGTACAGAACATAGATGGGATTGAAATGCTGTTTCTCTCTGAGCCCCGGTGTAAACATGGGTGTAGACGGTGTCGACAGTAAACAGAAGATATTAGTATGCAAGATATTAGGTACTCAGGAACACAGTACATAGTACAAAGAACAACATAGTATGCAGTGAAAAGGCACATGGTGGATAGGATTTGAGTAGTGCAAACTGGAATATTGCTAAAATGGATTGAGAGGTGCAAAAATACGTCATGAAAAATAACCTAAGGTAAATAGACAGGATGTTGTGGATAGAAATTAAGATCCAGCTTTTTCCTTTCTTTTTAAAATATAATCAAATACTTTATTTGGGCATCTTCAAATGTGTTTTAAAATGTTTTTTAAACAATAATAAATAATTTAATAAATAATTAATACATCTTTAATACATTTTATTGTATTCATCGCATCTCATCTGATTGGTTCTCATAGATAAAGAAGGCGGGCCAAACACTCTCGCTGCCGATTGGCTGTTGGACACGTCAGTCTCCACTGCTCTCTTCCGGTGTCACCGCCCTGGGCTCAGACAGAAATCGCTTTCACTGGAGCTCAGCTCGCGTTTCAACACTCGCCAGCTCGGTTCCTTCAGTCTCAGGTAAGACCATGGACGCCTCTGGTGTTTCCTAAATCTCTCAGCGAGCTAACCTCACTGTTTACTGTACTGACACCCCTGTGTGTTGTGGCCGCTGGAGCTAAACTGTTAACAACTTGACTCAACTGCAGATGCTAGCGCGGTTAGCAGCTAGCATCCTCCAGTCGGGGCTGCTCCGCTGTACCCGACAAAATGTAGAGAAGAAGCCAAGTTGCCAAAGTTCGCGTCCGACGCACCGCTCCTCTCTGCGGCCACAACTCCTCCGATAACACGTGGGGACTTTTCACTGAGTGATGCTCGTTGGGATCGAACACGCTAACGACCAGCGAGGTCGCGATCAACATGTCAAGAACATGTTAGCTGCCGTTGACGTTGCGTTTCAACGAGAAGTGGGTGAGGCAGCCACGTTAGCATCACTAACTTTCAGCACCCATGGATTCATACTGGGATTTGATGTCAACACCAAGTCTCCGCCAGTGATCCCAGCATCTGTGATGGTTTTGACATGTATATTAGATTCCAGTGTTTTCATGGAGTATGTTGTTGTGGCTTCAGCAGCAGATCTACCTGTGTGGGGGGTCAGTGACTCAGTCTACTGACAGGAGAATTTGTGTGAGGGGTGATGAGAAGGGGTTGTGTGTTGTAGTGTGTCCAGCAGGGCTCAGTGTTGAATGAAGGGTGTGGTCCAGGTCTCAGAGAAGACGTCTGCACGAGGAAGTGTGGTTTTCCCTGTGTAACCCTGGGTTGGGGGGCGAGGCAGGTGGCACTGGTGGCACTGGTGAAGCTGTGTAGCAGGTAATGCAGCAGGGAGGAATGTCGTGGTGCCTGCTGACACTGCATCCTTCTGGTGATGGTGCACGTTGGCAACCCCTGCAGTGCAGTGGCGCAGATCAACAGACTCGTTTCACCTGCATACCTTTCACTTGAGAGTGAAACCGGCCTGTGAGTGTTGGGTTTCGCCCCTTTTGTGTGTCGTGCAGCCACAGGAGTGAATAGTGACTGTGATATGTGTTTACTAAGGGGTGTGAAGCGGGGTGATCTTCCTTTTAAACCTGTATTATTCATCCTGTAGCACTTGCAGGTCCTTGCCGAGCTGCGATGCGGGACACTCCCTGCAGTTTGTTCTCATTACATGATAATGGGGTGTGTGTCTCTTGTTTGTTTGAGAAACGCCACACATCCTGTCTGGCCCTTCAGATCTGTACGAGAGGGAAGAATGTGGTTTGCTTTACACATATTATCCATATTGTAGATTTAGGGACTGATAGAGATATTAGGGAGTGAAATATCACTGATCTGAGGGTGACATATTTCTTTATTATAAATAGCTGTGAATAATGAGAAAACACAAATGCAACCAAATGTATAGAACTTGAATTAACTGCTTCTATATAGACTTATGTGATTCTCTTTAAAACTTGCATTATTTTTTTGTTTGCACTACTTTTGTGTATTGCAGTTACATACTCTCCTAAACAGTGTTATCAGACCCTCTGTTACTGTCTGTCCTCCTGTTTCCATGTGTGCTCCATCATTTATTCATTCTTACAGAAACCGTAGGAGGATGTCCAGAAGAAGAACAGAGATGAAATGAGTAACAACATAGTGGAGAGACAGAAAAGTTGGATAATACAGTCAGAGGAGAGTAGGTGGGAGGAGGAAGTGCAGACTCCTATCCCAGCGGTATTAGAGCTGGGTCATTCTAACTATAGTCTTTTTGTGCCTTGCTGGGGTGGTGCTGTATTTTAATGTAATAACCAGTTAGTGCTTCCTGTTCATCCCACTGCTGCAATGTGAGGCTCATCCCTCATGCTGCCACTGAGATCTGGAGCAGTCCAGGCGACCGGGATATCGAGTGCAAGAATTCCAGTCAGCATTGTTGAACCTAATATGTGCCTCTTTTTTTTGTGGCTAAGGGTTATTTGATATTAAGCCACGGAGTCTGTAATGGCCCCACGCAGTTATTTCTTTAAGTTTTCCTGTCAACATAGAATTTGAAAGAGGATAAAGCCTGGCATTTGCCCTTCACGGTATTTTACATTTCATTAACTACGCAAAGGCTGGTTCTGTTTTCAGCCGGTCGGTTATTTGGCAGGATTACACGAAAAAACTACTGGACAGATTTCCACAACCCTGGCAGAAGGATGTGGTATGGGTCAGGAAAGATCCGCTTAGATTTTGGTGCGGATCCAGATGAGGGGGAGGAATTGTTTTCACTTTCTTTATCGTTTTTCTCTATGAATAATTTGTGGATCTGGAGGTATGTGGCCCCCTTTTTATTACTGAATTTCTCACATGTCATCAGAATTCTGCTCTCATGCACACATACAGAACATGAGCATTTCTTTTCTATTTCTATAGGTCAACTTCCTCTAGTCTTGCTTTAACAAGTCAGGTTTCTGTTGCGTGTTCCCGACAGTGGCCTAAGTGCACAGGTCAGTGGAGGAAGGCTCAAGGTGAGTGTAGAGTGCAGACAGGTCTGCAGCATTATTGGCTTTAGGCCATCTGTTGTTGTCTTGAAGGATTAACACAGAGAAGAGGGAGAAGGAGAAAGGAATCAATCAGATTGGACTAATGGATCTTCTCGTGTCTCCACCCCAGCCTGGGCCCACCCATAACCATCATTATCCAAGTCTGCATGCTACATTACTCCTCGGTCTGCACAGTCCAAAGTACTGAGGCCCATTGTAAACAGTGGCTGCTGTCTTAAATGTGATGAATTATCATTCAGTTAAGCGGAAAGTGGAATAACGTGGTAACTCTGTTATTTTGGGCTGATCTTTTCATAAGAGCATTATAAGTGTGTTTGTGTGTGTGTGTGCGTCTCAGGCTTATCCCTGGCCCCCAGCATCTCTGCGTTTTCCTGATCCTTGTCAGAAGAGTCATCACATCATTTCCCTCGGCTCATCTCGGAATCTGTCTGGGTAACTCAACCGATAGGCTCTCATCAGCGAGGGAAAGTAAACAACAAGAGCTGGGTCTGGACACGAGGCTCAATCACACATGTTTTTAGATTCTGCAAACCTGGCTCTCTGTACTTTTATACTCGTGATTAATGCGGTATGTTTTTGTGTGGCGGGGTCATCTCGACTGTACAAGACGAACAAAAATTCCTCTTTCCAGAAACGAGCCAGCAAAGGATTGAAATGATATCAAGAGACACAAATCCTAGTGCGGCTCATGAACTCAGGACAGACGACTGCTATTCTGTTTGCAGCACACACAACGGTTTTCACAGGATTTGGATGCGTAGGCTGTTTAGCATCGTTCACATATAATGTTAAATTACCAGTTCTACTTATTTTCATTTTGTTTCCCACCTCTTAGCTAAGCTTCACTCAGCTTCTGTGGCTTCTCTTCCTCACACCGGTAGCTCTCATAATATCTGCCAGTAGCTTTGTAACATTACAGTGGGATTACGATTGTAGATCATTATATTCATTAGGTTTTATTGAAGCCGTCGGTGTTGGCATTTCAGTCCAGCTCGTGAAGGCATTTCTCGTGATAGTGGTTTCAGAGGCGATGATGAGGGTAGTTGTCGAGCCCTAATGGATGAAGTGAGGGAGAGAATTTGCCCAGGACAGAGGCTGGTTTGTGCAGACGGTGGACTCAACCGTACCAGGGACTCTCACTGTGTCAGGGAATTCCTCTGAGTTGGAGAAATCACTCAGGCAGCTCCAGGGAAGTGGCACTCAATGTTTCAAGAATCTTTGGCTGAAACACAGAGTTGGAACTTGGGTTATTTTTATTAGTTTTCACAGATTTTAGATGCTGTTGTTTTTCATAATTGAAATGAATGAGTGGGGTTGATGTAGTAGTTTGGTATAGTGCAGGTAGGGCTGCAGGATTCTGGATTAAACTTATATACTTACAATTGAAATCAGGATTTGCTTTTTCGATTATCAACAGTGTTTTCTTCTGGATTTATTTTCTTCGCTGGCTGTTTTCTGCTAAGCCCAGTAGCCATTGGTTGCTTTCAGGCATGTACCGAACTCTAGGTATTATCCTGAGAACTCGAATGTCCAAGTCAGTTGCTCCGGACATTGTCCAGAGTTTTTCCTGTCAGCCCTTTAGTTAAAACTCCTGAGAATATCAGAGTGAGCTTGCGTGAGAACCCAGTAGGAGATTCTCTCTCTCACCCTGAGTGAACGGGCAGGTTGATGATGGTTTTAACATGCAACAGACTGAAAAGCTTTTGGTCACGCCTGGCGCTGGTATTGATGTGCTGTAAACAAAATCACATGCTTTCCTCAGCAGAATTAAAACATCATGTCCTGCCTCCTGTGTTCTCCAGCCAGCCGCAACTTCTTGCCCTGAACACTCTGCAGATTATACCTGTTGGGTCTGGACATTATCTGGAGTTCAGGTCTGAAAACAGCAAGGGGGAAAAGAAAGATGAACATTACAAGATTTTAATACAATTAATCACATGGTCCCAAGCTCAGGGCATTTTACAGGTAGCAACTGCAATTAAGTACTTGTATCTACGTCCTAATTGATTCACCCTGACATGAGAGTTTTTTAGCAGCTATTTGGTAAAGTGTGAGTTTCCGTTGAGTTTAATTGTGTGCATGATCAAGAGGTCATCTTGAGCTCTTACTGTGGCGTGGGAGACGGAACTGAAGATTCATCGTTTAGTTTGACAGGACACACACTCACTCCTTAACTCATTCACATATCGGATCTATATTTATCCTAGCTCCGGTGTTTCTTACCACATTTTGCTTTATTCTGAGTCCCTTGATAGAAAATATATTCATGCACTTTCAATCTACAGGAAGAAGCTTATTTCTTACGAGGAACAGAGTGAGGTCTTCATGGGAGCGGTCATATGATTTGTCTGAGCCTGAGAAAGTTCTTCCTGTGTTCCAGCTGTGTGTTGCATCATTGCAAGGCCTCATTATCCGGCCCAGCTGTGATCAACTATTGTTTCACATGGATGTGATAAACGATGTGAATGTTCTTACAAGATGGAACCACATTACAATGTTTAAGTCCGCCAAAGTAAAAAGGAATCCCCATCATATGTTTCTGTTTTTGTGTTCTCAAACAGGTAGCCTCAACTCGTCCCGGGAGCAGTGAGCCAGAGAAGGAACAGTGTGGCTGCGGTCTGCTGCTCAGGGTTGGTTTTCAAGCTATAGCCGGCACCATGGCGTTGTCGTACAAGAAGGACCTGGAAAAGTACAAGGATCTGGATGAAGATGAAATCCTCAACAAGCTGTCGGAAGAGGAGCTCAAGCAGCTGGAGTCTGCCCTCGAGGAGATGGATCCTGAGGTCAGGGTTCAGTGAGGGCTGGAGGAGCTCCAGGGCTCCTCCGTGGGAGGGTTTTCCTGTGGAATGAACAATTTGAAAATGATGGACTTTGTGCTTCATACACGCAAATGCTTAAAACATCTTCACAGCCATAATTAACTTTCTCAAACAAAACTTCTATCTTAGACAGAACATTAATAACAAATTACACCTAGTTTTACAAGTGTATGCCTCTTGACAGGGCTGCAAATCTGGTGTGACTCACAGAGACTGGTATGGCTTAACCACATAAAGGAAAAGTGAACCCACCAGAAAATATATGATTGCCACATCATTACATTTACATTCCCTGGAGATGCATTGAAATGGGTGGATTTTTCCTCTGCAATCCAACCACTCCCTCTAGTCTCAAGCCTCTATGGTTGGGACATTTAAAGGAGAGTCTGGGCTGCAGCCTCTCTGTCAACAGGCTGCCAAGTGTTTTTGTGTTTATTTGTGAGTGGAGTTTTAGAGTAGAATGAATAAGCATTAGTAAGTATAATCCCTCCCAGGCCCCTGGATGTTTTATTGAAATTCCATCTAAACCGAGAGAGGGAGAAATCCCCCTCCACACACAGCCCACAGGAAACATTGGGAACATATTCATTTCTGGATCTTATTATGTAGACAAAGTACAAATGTGTGCTCATAAAAAAGATGCAGTTTGGTTTGAATAGGGGCAAGAAGCCTTTTCCCAAGTATCCACACATCCATTCTCACCTCCCCCAGAGTTTCAGTCGCGTGGAACTAATGGCTGATAATAGGTCGTGTTCGAGATGCATCAAGATAAACTAGTTCATAGTATGTTGATGAACCTGTAATTTCTGTCCATTTTCCATGTGAAACTCAAGCTCGCAGATCTGCTTATATATCTGAGAGTAAATACTGGTATTTGTGTTCAGTCATATCTGAAGTTATGAACATTTCAAATAAATCGTTTTCAGACAGTTTCTTTTACTTTTGCTGGCTGAACTACCTCTGATATCACAGAGGTGAAAGTATCTTCCAAGGGAAACTTGTGTTGCCACAAATTGAAATTCTATCCCTTGTCTTTCAAATAACTGATTAAATGTATATATTTTCCCCCGAAAGCAGACAGACCAAACACAATTCATAATGTACCAGTTGATGGAGTTAAGACTTAATTTCTATAGTGTACAGTAGTCTTCATCAGTCGACAGGTCTAATGTGTCTCCTTGTCCCCTCCCCCACTCCCCCAGAATGCTCTTCTCCCAGCGGGTTTACGTCAGAAGGACCATACGTCCAAGAACGCAACAGGAACGTTCGACCGGGACCGTCTGCTCAAACACCTGGAGAAGGAAGCCATCGAGTACCAGGACAGAGACGATATAATTCCCTTCACAGGAGAGAGAAAAGGTGAGCCGTGGTTTTTCTTCAGCTGTTCACGATATCATACCTTCTCATTTCAGCATCAATAGTTACAGGAGTTGGGTTTTAGCCCCTTAATATCGTGGATTCCACGACGTGTGTGTCGGACATTGATCATTAGAAAAGTCAAGCATTCTTTTAAAATTGAGAAAATGTCCAAATCGCAGCCTGATTTCCTCTGTGTATCCTTCAGCCATAGTGCTCTCTCGTGTTAGGGCCATATTTCTCAGGGGATGAAGGACCAAAGTGTGTCTGAGTCTTCATCAGCAGCACAGACACACAGTCCTAATTACCGTTCTGCTGTTGTTGCATGTATTTTTAATGCATGTCTGCTCTTATGCAACATACAGCAGAGTGGGGGAGGTGTGTTTGTACCAGGGTAAAGGAGGTAGGAAGAGTCCAAGGAGGAGGCAACGTTAGGATTGGCTATTTTTTGACTTGGACTTTGTGTTTTATCTGTGCTGGTTATCACACGTTCAACACATTTGTGTTTACACGTTCACCTCCTCCGGAGAAAATGCGGAGACACTCCAGAGTCCAATGCACGTCTGATAGCAGCTACAGAGTCCTCCTTTGTATTCAGACACTCGTGACAGTAACTGTCTAGAAAACAGGAAAAGGAGATCCAAGATTTGAAAGCATGACGGAAAAACTTAACTGAGAAGAAATCATTTTCCAAACAGAACTCCCATGCTGGAGAGGAAATGGAGCTGACATCTTCACTATGACCCAACCCAGCCTGTTAGAAATTATGCTCCCCCCATGAGTGAGTGTGTATGTGTGTGTGTACGTACCCCATGACTACATGGAAAACTCAAATCACTCTGCTGGTTCTCTGGAATGTGGCTGATTCTCTTCCCCTTGTTATACTCACCCCCTGCTGATGAATAATGTTGTCATGGGTGTGTGAGTCTCTCCTCTGAACAACACACATAAATATCAGAGGAAAACAGCCTGACTACAACCACTTGTATTTTATTACATCAGGTTACCTATTATTACTCTTTTACTAAACATCTTTCTTATTGTTCACAGCTTCTATTCATCCTTGGCTTTTGTCCACATGCTTCACATTATGAGGGTTTGTCTGGATGTCCATAGATGTTGTGTATTCCTGCTGTGTTGTGAGATGTGTGCTTTTTATTGGTAGCATGTTCAATAGTGTTAATAAAATGACTGTCTTTGGATCTTGGACTTCAGGTCACACAAAGCATTTGAAGGCATCACTGTGAGCTGTGGAAAATCTCTTGTAGCTCCACTGACCCATTTTATTTACTGTAGCGGTATGTTGACAGTAATCCTGTGCAATTGGATTATTATTTGAGTGTGCTCAATTTTGATCATACCTCCACGTATTTTAATCTGGATTAACTTCTTGTTTACAGCCTGTGTGATTTTTCTGGATTCTCCGCTTGGCTGAATTTGTTGTAGATGTTTCCAGGCCTCGACATTAGAAATGTCTGAAACCAATGCTTTCATCACAAGTGTCAATTGAAAACCCTTCAACACCAGTATTTAGTAAATCCGTCGGTCTTATACTCCAAGTCCTTCCAGCTCCTCCATTGACACAGTCCCTGATGCAGTCCCTGTTTTTTCCACACATGATACAATGTTGTATCTCAATGTGTTTTCCCCATTTAGTCCACAATAAATGCTCCCGTGGGGTCATTCAGTCAACAAGACGTTGGGCGCCTCTCTCTGTCTTTCCTTCTTCCGCGGGGCTAAATGTCGCTCCACTGGGACTGGCCCAGATGCTGCTTGATGACTGTATTTACTGTTTGCTGGCGTTCAGGAAGTGCCAGAGCCCCCACTGGGGACCAGTATGAGCAGTTTGACGAGAGAGGGAGGTCCTGATCTTGTGGTGTTTTTGTTTTAAGGAGACAGGCGCACAGAGCGGCTGGATGGTCTCTCTGTGCCATGCATGTGTTTGTTGCCCCGGCAGTGCAGTTGAGATTAGATTAACGTCATTGTTTTCTGTGACTTCCTTCACTCTTTCCGTTTCTTCGCCCAGATCGGAAACCATGGCAATGCCACAGTAGTCCAACATTGGCGGACTGGGCTCTGCTGGTCTGGAGCACTGGTGGTTGAGGAAGGTCGTGCAAAGTAGCAGGAGGCCCACTTTTATTTACACAGCACATTTCTGTTGACACGTTACCTCTGTGTTAGAAAGTGTACGCTGACCTAAACAAAAAAATTCCAGTAAATTTTACATGACTTTTAACAGCATTCATTCAGAGTGTAATTACTTAACATCGTAAAGTGCAATCTGCTCTCATTCCATTTGCATTGCAAGAAAGCAGAAAACTGGATTTGAGCAAATAAACACAAGTTGCTTCCAGACGTGTACTGAGCGAGGGATTAAATCCTGACATTCGCAACTTCACATAGGAACTTTATGTGAGAGTGCAACTGACTGAGTTTTAGGCTCTGGACTTTCTCCCTAGTTTTTTCCTGCCTGCTCCCTGGTAAAAACTCTGGATAATATCAGAGTGAGCCCATGTGAGAACACAGAAGGAGACGCTCTGCAGGATTCACTGAGAGTGAGTGGGCGCGTGGATGAATTTTGTAACGCGCGCAGATGCAAAACCGAAGAAGCAGAAATACAAATATCTCCGAATGAAAACAGGAACCGCACATGAAGAAAGACACTGACAAAAATGTCAAGTCAGAGAGACAACAAGGTCAAATGTGTTGAAACTAGAGAATCAAGCTTGATCTTGGTGTTACACCTATGTAAGTGTATTAACCATGAAGCATGGAGCACTTGGTTGTCATGCCGTCTTATGGCCGTTACGAGGAGAGGGGAATGGTTGTAGAAGAATAACAAGCAGCATTAAGTGAGGCTTTGGAACGTTTTATAGAAATGGGAGCGGTTGTGTAACATCTCATAAAATGTACTTGGGCCTGCATGGACCTGATTCCTCCGTCTGCGATGATGAAAACGTTATTCATTGCCTGCTTATTTTGTGAGGCCTGAATCGTCTCCAGTGAGTTTATGATTTGAGTTAAATTTTCCTCTCCTCCCTCTGCAGGTAAAGCATTTGTTCCGAAGCAGAGACCTATAGAAACGCGTCAGGAAGATATCACAACCCTGGATCCAGAATTGGAGGAAGCCCTGTCCAGCGCCACAGACACAGAACTGTGTGATCTAGCAGGTAAGAATGAATGAACTCACACCTTCGGTAAAGAAGTCTTTGATAAAAAGGGTTTAGAAACATAACTCTGTATGAGGGTCTCTTTGTGTTGCAGTCGAGTTCAGTCTGCCTGAGTCCGGGCTCTGTAGAGACTTTAAAACACAAGCTTCTTTCTCTCTCTCTTTCCCACGGCTACATCCTTCACCATGTGTGGCAGAATAAAAGGGCTCACTGACCAAAATACCCCTCCCCCCCCCCCGTCTGCTTTGACCTATGTAGAAACTCTTGATTATCACTGCAGCTACTGAGTCTGTGGCTTTGCTCTTGTCTGCAGCGATCCTGGGTGTTCACACGCTGGTAACCAGTAATCAGACATACGATGGGACCAGTGGCAAAGGGGGTTACAACAGTAAGTACACTCATTGAATTGAACTCTTGTTAATTCAAAAGTGCCAAAAAGGATAGATTTTTGACCCCTGTGTCTCTTCCAGATGTGGTCAAAGGTGAGAAGATGATCCCAGTGTTCGATGAGCCTCCCAATCCCACCAACGTAGACGACACCCTGCAGAGGATAAAGAGCAACGACAGCTCCCTCACGGAGGTCAACCTCAACAACATTAAGGTACACACACACACACGCACACAACACACACACACAACACAGACACAGGCACACGTTCTCACAGTGTGTTTTACTCATCTACCTGTGACTAATGGTGGTGTTTCTTTGTTGGCCTTTCAGAACATTCCCATTCCCACGCTGAAGGACTTGGCCAAAGCCATGGAGAGGAACACCCACGTCAAGAAGTTCAGCCTGGCAGCAACACGGAGTAACGACCCAATTGCTGTGGTGAGAGTGGTGTGGCACGCCGGCTTTAAATGGCTTTTAATGGCACAACTCCTTATTTACACCTGTGCTCTGTTGTCTCCTCCTTGTCCCAGGCGTTCAGTGAGATGCTGCGGGAGAACAAAACGTTGCGAAGTTTGAACTTGGAGTCCAACTTCATCACCGGGGTCGGGGTGCAGGCTTTGGTTGACGCTCTGCGGGACAACGAAGCAATTATAGAGATCAAGATAGACAACCAGGTACCAGATGGTTTGGGGCATTTTCCCTGAGCACAGCAGGATCTCCTGCACGAAAGAACTTGCTCTTTATTTCTCCTTGTTCACTTTGTTTTTACATTGCTTCCAATCTTCCAGGATCCCTGTAGGGGACAACAGAGTCTGATTCTTTTAACGAGTTGTTTTGCGCAGTCTAAAGTAGCAGAGAATATTTGTGTTTTACACCGTGCAGTTTAAAGAAAATGCCAACCAGCACAAACCAGCGCCTGAATAAAACATAGAAGAACCAGTTGAGAGTTTAAAGTAGTGGAAAAGAAGTGAAACCATATCCCTGTGGTCTGGTTCTCCCTCTTCTCCGCTGTGAAACAAAGTGAAGTTCTGACTCTCACGTTCGGATCCTGTTTGTTTGTGTGATTCAGAGGCAGCAGCTGGGAACCACTGTAGAGATGGAGATAGCTAAGATGTTGGAGCAGAACAACAGCATAGTGAAGTTTGGCTACCACTTCACCCAGCAAGGACCCCGGTCCAGAGCCGCAGCAGCTATCACCAAGAACAACGACTTGGGTACGACACACACACACACACACAAACACACACACAAAGAACAATTTGAGAAAGCTGGGTCAGTGGCTGCCCATCACATTGCCTTCCACCTGGTATATCTTTATTACCACGTTCAGACCTGATATTGACATCCATTCCCAAAGCAGTGGATCCTGACTGTGTCCTGAGACTCCTCACTGAGCCGACGTCCTCTGACCTGCTGGTTTCTCAATTAGTCCCATGGAATCTTCCTCTTCTCAGCGCCCACATGTTGATTTGTTTGTTGGCCCAGAGAAATCTTTCTTCACATCACAGCTGTATGAGATTCATTCAGCCCCTCCTGACACACACACACACACACACACACACACACACACACAGACCGACACAGCCCAACTAAACGCAGTATCACATTTGTAAACTCAGACGGGGGAAAAACAAAATTAGTAAGTCTTCATGAGCGTAAATGTTGTACGTCTTTATTTGCATATAGAGCGTGGAGGTGAAATCCAATCACAAGTTGTCACAGGAGACTGATTCACAACACATTTTAGTTCAAGGTATAAACAAACCTGGAGCTGTCCCCTTCTGATGGGATCTCTCAGGACGGATGTTCATACCAGTTGTGAACAAGGCTTTTAGGTGGAAGAGTGCGTTATGACAAATCGTGTTGATACATCATTGTACCCATCTGAAACCTGTCAGTCATCCCCACTGGTAGTTCCAATCCACAGTGACGACCTCTGCTCTCTTTTAGCTCCTCCTCCTGTCCGAGCTGCGGTAGCACAGGTCTGGTGCATGGGTGTGGTCACAGAGTGTGTGGACGATAACAATGCTTTCTTTCACAGCTGTTTGAATGGAGCGTTCACTGCATTAACACAACGGAGATGACACGGTGTGATCTCACAGCTTGAAGAGTGACGGCTTCCCACGTGTTGTTTTTTCTGTACATGCCGACACACGCTGTCGAAACTGATGTAATCTCTGAACACACAGCTCGAAATGACTCACTCAGTGTTTTCATGATCATACTAACAGGCCCGTGGAGGTCGATGGTCGTGTTGCATGTTTGCAGTTGTTCATTCTTGTCTTATTTTTTTTTGTTGATTGATTTTAGGTGAAATTTATGCTTTTTTTCTCTTTTACTCATCTCGTCTAGTTCGTAAGAAGCGAGTGGAAGCGGACCTGTAGGAGCGGAGCCGGACCCGACTCCCAGCCAATCGCGTTTTTTCATCTCACCACGTGGAATAATTTCAGCCAATGCCCTGGTCTCATCTCACTGTGTGGAAACTTAAGTCTTGTGCCAAACTGTGGGGCAAGGCGCGCGCAACCAGAACATACGTCTGAGAAGAAGGGAAATAACTGGAATTGCCTCCTCTCCTATATGCTTGTTCATACTGTTGTTTATTGTTATGTTTGTCATTGAAGGTGTAAATCTGAGTAGTTTTTAGTCATTTCATTTCAGCTGCTCCTTTTGTTTTTCTTTCTGAACCTTTATATGTTCTGTCCAGACTTTTTACTATCTCCTTTCCTTTTATACAATGCTATAATCATGTGGAAGAAACATGAACAAGTACCTGAAACAACAGTAATATCTATAAAACAACAACTAACCCCCGTATCCTCTTCCGTGATAGTTTGCTATTGGATGTTAAGATTCCACTGGAGCAGAATTTGACATTAGAACGTCGATGACTAACCTGTTGTTCTGTCGGTCACCATAACACAACCAGCAGCTGCAGCATGGTGCAGTAATGATCAGATCGCTGCCGTACGTCACGTGACCAATGTTCTGAGGCTGTTTTTTTTAATTGCCTTGTAAAGTCTGCGGGACTGATGGGCCGGTGTGTGTAATAGTTTGTGTGTGTGAGAGGAAAAGAACGTTCTTAGTTGGTGCTGGCGTTACGCTGTAGTCGGCCGAAGAGAGGATGTGCGATTCGAAAGTCTGTAAAAACACGTTATACTGTCGACCCCCCCCCCCCACAAACACACACACACTTCAATATAAAACCACTGTATCAGCGTTTTTTCCACACTAACATTCTTGTTTTGATACGGTTCTAATTCTGATGTCGGTTGCTCTGACCCCTGATATCTCTGAACAGGAAATTATAAGGAGGGTTTGGTTTTTCAAATCAAGTAAAAACTGGGATTTTACTATAAATATAACAGGATATTTACTCTGCTCAACAGCCTGAGTATCATTTAAACTCAGCCAAACCAAAGACAAACACGTGCAGTGCTTAAAGTATCAATATCAGACTGGAAGGTTATTGGTTTCGGTTTTGATTTTTGTCGGCTTCTTCACAGTTAAGATCTTGGAAAGAGTTTTAAAACAATAAATTTGCCTTTTAATTTGACGGTGTCATTACAATCCTTCACATGGGCCATTTATTGAAAAGGAGAATTCGGCAAGTGGTTCTCTGAGATGCGAGTACGAGTCTGCTCCCAGTTTGTGTGAAATCCCTTTTTCATTTTACGTCCCGGCATGCAACGGCTTGTGAAAACGTCTCTGTGATCGACACCCCCCCCCCTGTACAGATCTGAAATCTGCTTCCTCCCTCACAACCAACACTTCAGCTTTCAGCAGCGTCTGAGCAGTAGCATGTCGTACATTACGTAACAGTGATGATGGCAACGTGCCGTGTGCCTTACACTGAACGCACACTCGCCTGCTCGAGATGAGGAGAACAGGACCAACGCAGAATCTACTTGAAGCTTGTATATACTGTTTATGTGTAACAGGAACAATACTCCTGCTTGACGTCATCACACACACGAACAACACGTTTCTATCGACCAAGCAAATTCACATTCCTGGCACACCAGTTCTATGTGTTTTATATCTGTGTTCTTCCTCCAACATCATATCTGCTTGTATTTCCAACCTCCTTGTTTTTACATGACTGTGCTCTGCTGGTGGATGAACTGCTTCTTTGCTTGGGCTTGTTAATAATAATCTGTGATTCTATATTAATTCTGTACATTAATAAAACAAAAATTGCCATCTCAAATTCGCACACACACACTTTTATGTGTGGACCACGTAAATCTACTCACTGCTGCGATTTCTTTTGTACCTTTTAAATCAAGATTCAGGTGTAGAGTCAACATATGGAAAATGTAATATTCTAAAACCACAAGACTGGTGAAATGCACTGCTGAATATAAGACATCCTCAACAATAAATGTTTTTACATACTCCGTGCCTCCTTTTTGTTTTTCTTTAAATTGTTCTAAAATGTATTAGTAGACATTGATTATAGATCCTATTTCCTCTTCAATTTCCATTCAATCTATTTATTTGTTTAACATGCCCTTTTGAAGCAAAGAAATCTAACTCGCAGTGCTTTACAGAATAAAAGCCACCACAGCAATGCAATTCCCATCCACACACAGATTAAGATTAATAAAATTATATTAACATGAAGTGAGGGAATGCTCATTAAATTTGAAATGAGCACTCAAGACACTTAGAGTTACAAGATAAAGGTGGAATATTAAAGTTGATGTGAAAAAGATAAAAATAAAATGATAAGAGATGTGAAAAGATCAAATAAGACACTAAAAGAGGGGAACAGAATAATAAACAGAGAGAGGTATAAAGATAAAGTACTAAAAATAGAAAAGAGAAAAGCTTGTTCCACATTGAGATACAATCTCATCACCAGATCTCCTTGTGCAAAGACGTTCACAGCCTCAGGGATGATGTAGATCTATTCTAGATTTAAAGGTTGAGCCGTTGGCGTTTGTGTTTGTGTAAATCTTGGCATGTTCTATAAGTTGAGAGCTGCAGACCTCGTTCTGCCTGACAGGGTCGGACTCCAGAAAGTCAGAAGGTTTCGTGCTCTGGGGAATGTTCTAACTTGGAGCACAGCCCTGCCCAGACCTGGGGAGACCTAATTAAAACCTGATGAGAGAGAAAAATGTCCCTGAAAACAGGAGTGTTGGAGGGAAATGTCAGGGTTCCTCCTCTGGGGAACATGAACGCCTGCAGCAGATATTTCAGTCAGGATCCATAGGGCTGTGCTGCTATAAGTGAAAAAAAAACAAAAAACAGTCTAAACCGGTGTGTGTAACTACCAGATTGAAAACAGGCTGCGGTCAGATCTTAAGCTGCGACAGTATTTGTAATGACCTCCAGACGGACATGTTGGTTTGGGAGGCACTCGAGCTGGTGGACCTACACGCAGCCTTTAATCAGATCCAGTTTCTGGAGACTGCTTGCACATGCCTGAGAGATGATGTAATGAGTATGACTCCATCGCTCTCTGAGCTTCCTGTGCCAGAGGAGCTGTGGTGAGCTGCTGTCAGAGAGAAGCCCGGGTGTGACTCCAGTGTTTCCACTCTGTGAGGATCCAGAGAACCAGAACAGCAGGTTTGTGTCCTGACTGATGAAAAAACGCACCAGAAGGATTCGATTCAAAGCAAAAGTCCAAACCTGGCACGGTGGGCTACACAGTTGTGCTCTTATGTAAGTACAGTAACCGTTCCCTCAAACCAGGACTATTAATAAACACCAGTCACTCCTCTGCATGTGGAGGAAATGGACTGAAACACACAGCTCCTGGAGTCAGAGTCTGTATTTGAGGTTGATGGACATGATGAGTGCGGTTTGAAGTAAAAGGAGAAATGTCTTGAAGATAAAACCTTAAAGCTGATTTTCATATATTTCAAAACCGCAGCTAACACATTACGTCAACTTAGGTTCTTACAAAACTGAGACTATTTAACATCACACAGCAAAGGCAAACAAAGACAGATGATTATAGAGCTGTCAGTAACAGGGATCAGGCGGCTGACTCTTCATCCTTTATTAAATCACTCTTCAAATCCTAGTTTTTAGAATGTGCATTTAATGGGCTTATGGTCTGAGCTCGCTTTATAACAGACTGTTATCCAAAGGCTGCCCTGAAGTTACCTTTTTATTTGATTGTTTTTCTATATTATATTATATTAATATTGTAACTTTGCTTTGAAAAGTTCTTTATAAATAAAGTTGATTGTGTTGAGGAGGTTATGTTCTGGTTTTGTCTGTTTGTAAGTTAACAGGATGAGAAAATGATATCTCAGATTTCTCATTCATGGATCCTGATTAAAAAAAGATCTGGCATATTTAGGGGAATGATATTTGTGTGTGAAATTTGATGTTGAGGTTCTGGTGAATTTGAATGTGGTTTTAAACATGTCATTCTAGTTTTATACTTTTACATTTGACGTCATCTCACAATAAAACATGTTATCATGGTATCCTTAAGCCCCATTTTACAATTATTTTACATTGCTCTGTTTTTCTTTCTTTTTGTTTTTCTGTCTTTCTTGTTCCTTTGGATTGAAGATGAATTGACATTCACACAGTTTTTTCATTAATTTTATCACTGAGTCTTATAGGAGATTTCTTATCTCTGTGCTATATATATAATGTGAATTTGTGTTTATAACATGAAATACATACTAACTGGTCAGTCTGATTATTAATGATATGAATCTAGTCCTGGGTGAAGAGGTCGAGCCAGCAGGCCGTCACGCTGACGAGGATTAAACTTCACTGGCCGGCCTCCAGCACGTGAACTGCAGAGTGATGGAAAGAGAAGCAGATGTTGCACAGATATGAACTTGTGTCAGTGCTGACACATTCTGCCCCTCCCTTGATTCTCATCTTCTGACTTCTGGCACCTTCCACACACACAAGCTTTGTTCTGCACGGCCCTGCAGGTGATCGGTGACTCAGCCCTGAACACAGCTCTCTGCAGTCTGCCTCTGTCATGACCTCATGCATGTGGTAAACAAAGGCGTGTAGATAAGGTGGAGGAGAGACGGAGGAAGGACACTAGTTCTGTTCTTTATTCACAAGCAGCCAAGGGTGTGAGTCAATCACTAGAGAAAACAAAGAACTACACACCGTGTGTATTTGAGAGGGTAGTAGGTCACAAACTGAACCAGGACTCATGATTCAAGCAGCAGGATACAAATAAAACCAGATTTTAAAACATGTTTATTGATTTTTTTGTTCGTCCCATTGCTGAAAGGCCTCAAGGTGAGAGCTGTCGTGTTGGCAGGACCAGTGATGTGTCCTTCAAACACTAACTCACACCTGACTGGGTTATGTAAGTGTCCTGACTTCAAGCTCTGGACCCTGAGAGGACATGTGCAACATCTGTTTGGGGAGCGTCTGATCCCTGCAACCCTGAACCCCTGCAACTGTTTGTTTAATAAGTGTGTGATTATTAGGGAGGCAAGGCACGTTTATTGGTATAACACATTTCAAAGTGCTTCACATGAAAGGCATCTTGATGAATTGTACAAGCTACATAAAATACATTTCAAAAGAGAAGCCTTCAAAAAGAATGTTAAAGTTAAAAAGGAGTTGAGGGTGAATTTTAAGAAATGAGTAATTGTATGATATACTAAGAAGCTGTGGACATTTTGTTCTAAATGTCAGCTCTTACAGGAACGACATCCATCTCCATTACCAGGCAGCTAAAGTGACACTGTTTTATTAATTTCCCTCAATTTTGGTTAAAAATAGCAAGTTGCCTCGGCTTCATAACGTCAAACACATTGAGCCAAGGGAACGTCCCAGTCCGAGTGGAAAAAGGATTATGAGCAGCGCTGTAAAGTGGTGCCTGGCTCTGGATTCTAATAAAAAGTTTAACTTGAGAGAATCTTTACTGTGACTTTCCGTGACATAAAGAAATGGTTCCCTTCAACAAAATATTTTATACAAATCAAGATTCAGGATTCTGTTGCTGTTGTTCTTTGGACAGTAGTTGTTAATAAATTCCATAATGGCTGTGGTGGTTAAATATTTGTGTATGAACAGCCCTCCTGAATAAAGTCTTTGTCAAACGAAATGAAACCAAATGAAACAAAGAAGCTCCTGTTCTTCTAAAGTTTGTCATGTTGACACTTACAGGTGAATAACATTGTGGATTAACACTGAACACATGTTCAACATTTCTTAAATTAATGAAAACAATATCGTTTGACTTTTAAATGTTTGTGTTTATCAACTGGCGCCATCTGGTGGTTAAACACAATACCATGGCACATGTGCAATATTTAAAATGTCCAACAGGGGTCAGACATAACTCACTGATATATTATGGTGGTAATAGTCAAAATGATCCTGTAGATGTCCCCATCATCTCAAACCATTAACTACATGTAGCTGCATAAATCCCATTGATTATAAAAGGTAAAACCGTCTGTAGTGTTAGTACTGTATTTATTTCTAGTCGTGATGACAACTTGTAGCTCTTTACTGTACATCCCACTCACACACACATTCATACAGTGCATCTGTGTGCACTCTCTTCATCACTCATCACTCACACACTGCTGACACACACACATCAGGGGCAATCTGGTGTTCAGTATTTGGCCCCAGGACACTTCGGCACTGGGATCAAACTGTCAACCTTCCGGTTAGTGGGCGACCCGCTCGTCCTCCTGACCCTAAAGTTGTGGTCGATAAACAGCAGTGTAAAACTTTGAAAGTACCTCAATCAATCAATCAAATTGTGTTTGTATAGCCCATATTCACAAATCACAGACTCATAGGGTTTAACCTTAAACCTCAACTTTAAGTGATTAGATGTTATTTATTTCCCTTTACGATTAATAAATATCAGTTTCTCGATATTAAAGAACCTGAAGTCTTCTCAGGCTCAACCTCAGATCAGGAGGCGGCTCCACAGCGTGTTGTCATGGGGATGTTGTGACACATGACTCATGGTGTTGTTGCTTCTCCTCCCTCTCTTCATCTATAGCCATGATTTCCTTTGTGTGTTTTTCCTACAGCAGAAGAGGAGATAGGGGTGTTGTCAGTGAAGTAATCTGATTTCCACTGTGTTCTGTCCGCCACTGTTGATATGAATTTTGAAACAATGGAGGAAAATTGCATAATTTTAAACATGAAAGGGATTTGACCCTCCTCCCTGTCCTGACTGTAGCCGACCTGCCCAAAGACGAGGATCTGGTGCAACACGAGCATCGAGCTGATTTGCAGTTCAATCTAAAAAAGGTGTCATCTCACATTGAGAACCTCATTTATAATGAATGCAGCGGCTCTGTCCTCCTGGTCTTTGTTCTGATTCATACGTTTAATGACTGGATTTCCATCTCAAAATGTCCGGCACTGAGATTACCGCAGCATCATCTCTAACCAACAGGGACTAATTGAATAAATGAATCATTCACAGATCCTGAATCCATTCGTCGCTCCCCCAGTGTTTGTCCCTCAGCATATTAGATTTCATGGAGGTAGGACCCGGGCGTCCTCGACTCGCACCTGCAGCTTTTGTCTTCCTATTAGTTAGTCAATGCTTTTCACCAGCAATGCTATTAAATTAGAGTTCATGTATAAAACTTTGGTGAATTCAGCGCCACTCTGGGTTCTGAATAATCACAATAATCATGAGTGATACCAAGAGCGCAGATGACAGAGACAGGAGGCATTACAGATTTCCACTGACCACCATCCAGTAATGAATTCATGATCCCTCACAGCGAGTTCACGCATCGCTGTCGCTTGGTTATTTAACTGGGAGTTATCTTGGTTTTCATTAACGGTCTTTCATTTATCCGTCTGTTGATGATTAACTGACCTGTGGCTCCTCAGTTTACTGGACTCCATGTCCATGTCCAGATCTGATAAGGACTGAAGAGACACAGGTTTTCATCACAGCAGAGGGAACAGGAGATACTGGAGACTTTGTATACACGTGAATTAGAGCTAGTTATATATGTTTGATATCATCAGGGCCATCGCTTAGGCTGTCACACTATACACTGAAACTATGAATATATTGAAAAGTTCAAATTCAATTGGTACAGTCAAACAAAACCATGCAGCAACTAAGTGTATTTAACAGTGTTTGGTCCTATCATGTGGGCTAAAGGATCATTTTGAAGTGAGGAATATAAACACCATCATCACCTCTGTTTGATTATTCCTGTTCTTAAAAGGTGATTAACACTATTGTCAAGATCATTTTAAGGAATGTGGAAAATTCTATCCAGGGAATAACCAGTCACTTCATTGTTTGCCAGACTTTATGACACTGATATTCCAGCTTGGGAATAATCTGTCTGTTTTCATTGCTTTCCAAAGCGTGTTGTTTTCCTGCCTGGTCGGTCATGGGTCTGTTGAGCAGGTTCCTCCTGCTTCCAACAGCATCGGCTCCAGATGTCACATGCAGCACTCAGTGGTCACAGGGACCTGCTGAATGTTTCCACATGATGTGAAACGCCTCACTTCATTAACTGTAACACAAAAAAGTGAGTTGATAACAACTCAATCTTTGGTCTAAAAACCTCACATTTGAGTCAATCATCATATCAATTCATTTAGTAAAATACCCTTTATTAAATCTATAAATCCTAATTACGGTTGTGGGGTGACATTTAAATTGGGTTAAAATGGGCTGAGTTATTTTTTTTGGTCAGCTGCTTAAGGGCCATTGTTGGGCCAAACCAATGTGTCTATCTGGGAGGCTGTAACTTAAAGCTCTTCTTCAAGATAGATTTCTTATTTCCTGCTAGAATTACACATTTTGTTGTATAAAGGCCTTTTTCATCACGCAAATATGTTGGCTACTTCCTGTTTGAGAAGTTTGGTTGAAGCAAGTTTTAGTTATTCCACTTTATTCTGAATACATTTACCTCAAACTAATTTTGGCATTATTATTTATACTTTTCCTACTACTAATAATAATAACAATTACTATTAATAACAATTACTATTAATACATACACATATATTATTTTCTATTAGTTAATCCAAAAATTACTTTAAGGAAAATGTGTTTACCGGTGATTATCATCATAGAGGCCTACTCCAAGGACCTGCTAGTAAATTATATATTATTATATAATTATTAATAACATATATTCAGTGTTGTGCATGAACGAACGCAAAAGAACGCGCTCATTGGACGCGTCGGCCTTTATGAGAACGATGAACTGAACGCAACTCAATGACAAATAATGAATTTGAACGGTGAACACGTTCATATTGTAGCGTCCTCACGTATAGAAGACAGGGAACTTCTCTCTTGTTGTGTAACTTTATTAAAGTCCAGCGAACACGACACACTTCTTGTTCGTAACTCCGTCACTCCTATCATTCACTACTGTATTCTTCACTCCCCTTCCTCATTAACCCTTGATACGCCAACTCATCAGCCAATGAGAGCCTGGCATCCCACAAAACCCTACAGCCATTGGCCTAGAACTGTCACGTGCCCCACCCCTACCTGTTCACTGACCCTCGGGACATTTCAACACTTTCTCCTCAGGAGAGACGCTGTCTAAATCATCCAGTATCTAAAAGCCAAAAATATAAAAGTAACTTTTAAGTAAGGCTGTCAAATACATGTAGTAAAGTAGAAAATATTTTCTCTGAAGTGTTTCTCAAAAGCAGCAGATAAAAAAAACAAACACACATACACACGATAATTTGTCCATAGTGTTTTGACGCTTAGTTCTGCAAGAAAACCATCAGCTGAAATGGCCTAGTTGGTAAAGCGTTCGTCTCTCCACTGAGAGACCCTGGTTCGAATCCCAGACCTTCCCATTTTCAACCTGGCAATATGTTATTCTCTTAAAATTGGCAGGACTTCTATTAATTGCAAAATATCTTAAACTAAGTTAATATAAATTAATTAATTATAAAAACAGGGAAATATTTTAATTAAAAAAAAAAAAAAAAAAAAAAAAAAACTGCGCGCGCAATTCCTGCGCAATGGGCGCAGTAGGCTTCTGCGCAGGATCTGCGCAATGGGCTTCTGCGCAGGATCTGCGCAATGGGCTTCTGCGCAGAACGTGCGCAATGGGCTTCTGCGCAGAAAGTGCGCAGTAGGCTTCTGCGCAGGATCTGCGCAATGGGCTTCTGCGCAGAATATGCGCAGTGACCTTCTGCGCAGAATTTGCGCAGTAGGCTTCTGCGCAGGATGTGCGCAATGGGCTTCTGCGCAGAATGTGCGCAGTAGGCTTCTGCGCAGAATGTGCGCAATGGGCTTCTGCGCAGAATGTGCGCAATGGGCTTCTGCGCAGAATGTGCGCAGTAGGCTTCTGCGCAGAATGTGCGCAATGGGCTTCTGCGCAGAATGTGCGCAGTAGGCTTCTGCGCAGAATGTGCGCAATGGGCTTCTGCGCAGAATGTGCGCGCGCAGTTTTTTTTTTTTTCCCCAATTCATTTAATTTAAAATATATATATTTCATTTAATTACATTTTTTATATTTAATTTTTTATTTAAATTGTTATATTACATTTCATCATCATTATTTCTCCGCGCTGGTTCAGCGGTAAATGATGCTGGTCTTCACAGGTGACTGACCTACACAAGCCTGTAGCCGCCACCCCCACACAGGAGATAATGTGCCTGTGTGTGTGCCCGCGGCGCTTCCTGGTTCTTCCCGGCACTACGCTGCCGGTGCGAACAGCCCAAGTATTTAACAGCGCTTCTTCCTCCGGTGCGTCCCCGGGGTTAGAGGATGATGGTGTGACGTTAATGTATTGTTTTTCATTGCATGTGTCACGTCATGAGAGATCAGTCTCCTCTGTCGCCTACACCAGGAGCCGGTCACCAGTCACTGGTTATCTTGGCTCGCTGTCTGGCCGGTAACCAGCCGTCCGGACCGCTCCGTGAATAAGGAGGAGGAGATGTTTGTTTACTTGGAATGCGGCCACTTCATTTCTCGGATATACAGCAGGAGCAACACTCGCATCCCCTCTAGGTGGTCCCTCACTTCTAACACACTTTTAGTGTATTTTCCCACAAAACCCTTGTGCACTACGTCACACACTACAAACTTTCCTTAAAGGGGCAGGCCATACCTGCAACACAACAGCTCGGTCTCATACACAGAGGGCAAGAGACGTGGGTTTTTACACACTGTCTGAAAAACATTCCGACAGTAAAGGCAAGGGGTAGTGATGGATAAGGTTTTCTTTAACAAGTCTTTCATTCTCAGTTTCCACCTTAAAACTATGAAAAGAACTGAACTATGAACTAGTTCAGAATTTAAATGGTGAACTATGAACATGAACTATTCATGTTTACTTGTAGGAACTGAACTTTGAAAGGTGTGAACTTGCACAACACTGCATATATTATAGATAAATAGATCTTATTAAAGTTATGAAGATGTATGGTTTTGTGGAATTATTTTGAAAGTGCAACCGGAAGCTGTATCCCTGCTCTTCCTGACGTTACGTACGTAATTACGTCAACACAAGGGATCTGTGACCACAGCGGCTCGTGAGGAGATTCTACCCTGAAACATGCCTCTGCTCCCCGGGGCCGACACGGGGAACGTGACCGGGCCCTGGAGCCTCCCTGCCGCATAACCCGGAGACCCACGTCCCTGCAGCGACGCGACCGGAGCCTCGAAACCAGCCGGAGGCGACGGGGGCCGCATCATTGACTCAAGAGAAGATGGCGGAGTTCTCGCCCGTCCTGCCGATGCGGGATGGAGGAGGAGGACGGTTCGGTCAGCCCATCTTCCCTCGCTCCAGGTCCGGCTCCGAGTCGGAGAGCGAGCTGTCCCAGAGCCTGGCCCGGACCAAGATCCGCTCCTACGGCAGCACCGCGAGCGTCACGTCCTCTCTGGGGGAGAAATACATCGAGCATCGGGTTTCAGACAGCGATACTTTGCAGGGCATCGCGCTGAAGTACGGTGTCACGGTAAGAGTACTACACACAGGTACTGCACAAAGGTACTGCGACGATAGGAAACCTCACCTGGACAAGATACTGTATTCACTGAGATCACTTTATTATTGTGGGACAGATACTGTCGATAGATAGATGGGTAGAAAACTATACATACTCCAAGTAAATGACCCACACGAAAGTACTACAGTGCACAGTAAAGCACTTAATACAATAGAACAGCCTATATACAAGAGACTCAATAAAAGAGATGTACAAGTACTAGGTAGCTCTGTGTACAGTGGTGTACCATCACATCAGTGGGTTTGATTCCCTTCCTCATACTCAGACAGTGTCCCAAAGTGAACCAGAGGCCACAAGTACGTGGTTTAACCCTCTTAGGCCTCAGGGTTATTCCGGTGTTTCGAGAATCCACTTCCTCTGGTGTGAAAGCAGGTGCTCAGTTTCTACTTCTTGGTTTTACTTTCATTTCTAAAGAAACTGCAACTTCGTCAAACCTCCAGTTGGTCCAGTAGCCCCAGATTCATTGGTTCACTCAGTCATATGTCAACTGAATGCATTCTAACCAGAGATGTTCCAATTCCATTTGTCCCAGATCCATTCCCATGTCTGGATTGAACCAAGCTGATACCAGTGCATTTAAGAAAACAACTTATAAAACATTGACCCCTCTTTTTGAATACCAACCCTGTATGGAAGTGATGATGTCAATGATGCATGGCCTCATGTTGTTGTTATGCTCTCAAATCAGTACCTAGGGGCAGCACAGTCCAACTGCTGTTTTGTAGCAGTGAAGTAGAAAGCGCATTATGGGAAAAGTAAATGGCATTTTATCTGGGTGAAACACTTAATACACTGTGAAGACCTGGTATCTGATTGGAAGATAGATTTGCATGTTCGCTATTGACCAACCCGGAATAAACCAGTATCGGAGGAATTTTTCCATTGATTTTGTATCACAGCTTTCAAAACAAAGGGCTTTACAGGCACTGAAGATGCTCCTTTAAAAACAAACAACAGTTCTAGTAATGCATTTCATCTTCCCTGTCTTCTCTGCATGTGTCTCAGTGAGTCACCATTTATTTAAAAGATGTCTTTGAACCGATGCATCACATAAACCGCACACACACGTCAGTTCTAAATGGGTCAACAACTGACTGACACTATTAGCAGCATAAGCTGTGTGTATAAAGCCGGTGAGAGTGGTTTCATATTAATGTTTTCACTTGATGAGGCACAGGACAAAAACAGGAAACGATACTGATCGTGGTGTTGGAGCCACAGAAGCCATCGTTAACACAATCTTTTTCAATGTCACCCCCATACGCCAGATGGAGCAGGTCAAGAGATCCAACAAGCTGTTCAGCAATGACTGCATCTTCTTGAGGAACAGCCTCAACATCCCCGTGGCGTCCGAGAAGCGCTACACGTTTAATGGACTCTCTCTAGAGTCGCCCGACGGGGACGGTGAGACGGCGTGCCAGGAGGCGGACTCGCCCTGCATCACGCCGGATATTGAGGGACCCTCGCCGCCTCAGTCCCCGCCATTAGAGGTTTCCAAACCCACCCAGCCAGAGGAGCTGTCAGCCAAAGACTTCTTACACAGACTGGACTTGCAAATAAAACAGTCAAAGCAGGCGGCGCGCAGGCTGAAAGAAGAGGAAGTAAGGTGAGGCCATGAAAAACCCCAGACTCCTGCTACTATCTGCTCCATCTGGTCTGTGTGTGGATGTGAGCAAAAGTTAAGTTTTTAAAGTATGGGTAAACTGGTGTGATGGTTGACTTTAGCCTCGTATCAATACGTTAACCTGTTTGCAGCTCTTTCCTGGTTTGATGCTTATCAGCTGAATGATCATGAACACAGATTCATTTTCACCCTTCCAAACTGTGAGTGTTTACAGGGTTTAGTAACAACATTAGTATGATGTATTTCAGCCTCTGTAGGAAGGTGTTGGTCACAGCCCTTTCCCCAAAAGCAATTGCCATTCACCATGGAACCACAATCCTCAGATGTTGATCAGAAAAGAGAAGAACAGATCAAATCACCAGAAAAAGCTTTAAGACACGTTTGTATAATGTATTACGAAGGTTGAACACCTGAAATCAAACGGTGGAGTACTCAACCAACCAGCGATAAAAGCCCCAACCCAAAGCTTCCTGTACTCCCCCTGGAGCAGGGTCTTTTTTGGGGGTCAAAGGATTTCCCCGAACTATGATTTAGACACCTGGCCTTGCGGTGGAAAAGCTCAGAGTTCCTGCAAAGGCTCCTTGAAACACAGCTTCAGGCTTCAGATCCTTGTAGGAAATGAGGCCCAGACTCAGAGGTCCCGGTCAACAGGAAATGCAGACAAAGCAGGCAAAATGTATTTGCAGATCCAAGATCGCAATCTGGGCTCTCCAGATCTGATGTACTAGTCAGATGGCCCTTTATGCAAGCAGCAGATGTCCAATCAGGTCCATCTTCGTCCTCCTGACACGGCGTGTTGAGACAGGGACCGTTTCACATCTGCCTGGTCGCGAGGTAGTAATGGATGCTTGGCAGATACCCATTCATAGAGACACAGTCTTGTTTGCTCTTATCAGTTTAGTCAGGACTGAGTCACACCCCTCTGCTGACACACAAACACACACACACGCACACAGATTTTCCACTTCACAGTTTTAACATATTTCTCTCATTCTGGAGTGTTTTCAGTATGAATTCCTGTCGCAGCTCATCCTGTTCACCTCAGAGTGACATTAACTGACCCTTCTGGTCACTGCACCAGTATCAACTGTCCATTATACATAGTTCCTATTATCTGGTGGTTGAAACTATAAATCACACTACAATTCTTTGTAAAGAACATAAGGGAGGGACTTTATTTCTGGATTAAATCGTCTGATCAGCTTATTCCTCATCATATCCCTTTAAATTACTGAATAATAAAATGTAGGCTTCATATAATTTAGTTTTTCTAAATAGGTTAATATGATATATTGGAATTCTTTTCTTTTTTTTCAGCCTAAGAGCGAGAAATCCCTCAATGAATATATAGTAAAACATCCCATGACTGCATTATATCACTAATTCAATTGAAACTCATTTAAAGGACTATCATAATTAGCAACATGTGATCCACGTCATTGGTCCACGTGATACCATATGTAAGCAAAGTATTTCATTATTCCAGAGCCACTGACTGGAATCATATTTCCTTCAGTTTAGCCAGGACGTGCCAGTAACTGTAAACCAGTGTCGTGTTTGACGAAGCCACGAGCCTCGAGCAAACATGGAGAAGCAGGTTTTGTTTACCTGCGAGCACGAGGAGCGAGCCCAGCTTCAGGATCAGCTTAGTGTCTGACTCCGGCCACATGTCAGGTCGGCCTTTAGACAAACAGAGGACCACTTTGTTGTATCAGTCCCAGAGCAAACACAGAGCCGCATGCCCGCCTGGCTTTCTCCTGAGGAGGAGACGAACCACATGAGTCACCGACAGGAATGTAATGTGGAACCATCTGGTTGACACATTACCTTTTACATTTGATCAATAACTATGGTTTGACATTAAGAAACTTTTTTAAATTCCACAAACTCGATGAACGTTCTGCAATCCTGCAATTTGCTGTTAGGTCCAAACATATCTGTCCTATAACTTCACATTTATAATAATCATTTGAAACATTATTTATGGTACGAATATAAGATGTAGGATATTTAAAAGAGAAGATTAAGAGGATAAACGGATGATTAGAGAAACACAGATGTCAAACAAATAACTGTTGCTAAGCATAAATATATTAATGCTGTAAACAAAGGCCCAGGAAGTGGAATAATTTGTTTCAAAGAAACGTCATTAATCGGATCTTGTTTAGTATTGAAAGTCTAAAGAACATTAACAGTCTTGTTGCTGACAGAGAGACTAACGTAGAATTTGCTTAAAGGTGATTTTTAAACAGCTGACTATCACAGAGTTGGACAGATCTCACTTCTGCCTTCCACTGCATCACCGGAGGAAATCAATAACTCTGGACTGAATTTGGCCAATTAGCCTTTCTGAGTTTCTTGGAAAGTTTCGAGGATTGATCACGTTGCTCCTTCGGGATGTTTTCCAGTCTGAGAAAATCCCCCGCTCTGTAGAAACTTTCTTTGAGCATCCTACTTTTACTGTTCTCTGTCCTCTCTTCAAAGCTACGGTGTAAAGCCTTTCTAGTCCGTCCTAAATTGATTTCCCCAATTCTTCCCCTAATTAGTAATATTTCTCTGCAGCCACGCTCCTCTGTCGGTTTTGAGTGTAGCAGCCCCTTTGACAGCTTTTATTTGTGAAACTAGTTTTGCAAAAATCATTTAAATTAATGATGTTAGTCCAAGAGATTTGTTTGCTTTGCACCAAAAGGCTCTGCTCTGTCCAGATGAGCCGTCAGACTCCACGTGGCCGTTCGATCAGACTCATCCATTATTCACACGCTCACCTTAGAGACGGTGGTGACGAGGACAGGAAGGGGGGAGCACGTCTGTGTGGGCAGCTATATTAAAACGTGTGTTCCCACTGGAAATGAAAATAAATGGTTGTAAATCTTTTTCTCATTTGCAGGAGCAACGAAGACGACTACTTGGCCCCAACGACGTCGTACCAGGAGATATGAGAGACTAGTCTGTTTACCTGCGGGGCCCCGTTCCGGAAGCACAGACATACACAAACAAACACACACAACCACAATCTCAATCTCCTTACTTTTCTTTCTTTACGTGTTTTCTTTTGCCGAACCACGTTGAACAAAAGTGTCATGTTTGCCTTTTTATTTATTGTTTTGCAGTTATTATGATGTACATGATTGTTTTGTTTTGTGTACAGTCTTACAGGGAGAGGGAATCAGAGCACATGTTCCCTTCCACTCATCTTATGCTTCTGAAGCTGCTGTACAGAACGCACCTGCTGCACACATACACACACAAACACACAAACGCACGCACACTCTGAATGCTAAGCAACTCCAGACGGATTAGCTTGTTAGACTTGCTAACTGCTACCGCTGTTCTCAATCCTCCTCTTATCATAGTGACATTGAGAAGCATCTTCAGGCCTTCAGCTTCAGTGTTTACCCAGAGTGAGCGCACCGCTCTCTGGGACGGTGGACGGACTCCGGCCTTTGTTCCATCTGCCTCCATCGAAAGCTTTTTGTTTTTTTGCTTTAGGAACAGAAGGGACTGCTCTTTTTCTTTCTTTTTTTTTTTGAAGTGTGAATGTATTATTTATGTGTGTAACAGCTGTTTAATTGTGCTTTTAAATTCTGTTTTGTTTTGTTTGGAGAGATTAAACATGTATTTAAACCAGACGTGAGGCTCTCGGGTGTTTCCATGGCAGCACAGGTGCATGACATTCACTCGTGTTTCAGCTCAGTATCACATCATGGAGCACACGGGTAGAGAAAAGGCAATGTTTTAATTGCTTTTACATTTTTAGGAAAAAATCACAAATATTTACATTTAAAAATACTTCATCTTGTGTCTCTAAAGAGATGTTTAAATGTTGAACTCACAGAGACATGCAGAGAGCAGATGGTACAGACATCGCCCCCTAGTGGGGGTACAGCAGAACAGAACAGAAGGAGTACACGCAGGGCACTGGCATGAGACACAACAAATATATTTTTGGTCAAATAAAAAGCCAGAACACATTAAGATCTTACATTTACGCTGGAAATAATAAAGGTAATAGGCTAAGACAGGTTACACATAATGAGCACAATTTGATATATGTGTGTTGTTGCAAAAGCAAAAGGTTTTGGAAATGGATTAATGTGAAATCTACTGCATGATTCTCTCACAACATTCATTTCTCACAGGAATTAGGTTTAGAGTAAATGCTTTCCTTTAGTCGGACGTGTGAGTTTATTTATGTAAAATATTTGGATTTGTCTCAGTAATCGTCTATTCTACAGATTATTACTCTGACCTCAGCGTGCAAATATGATCAGCTGTGGGAGCTGAGGGGAATTATCTGTTTTTCTTTCATAGGAACGTTAAATCCCTTCATACATATCGGGAACGTCTGAGAGGGGAAACAACTCAGCAGGTGGTTTTGAGTCCTCAGGGTTCTGTCGTAGATCTCGGTGTCAGATTCTGTGTTTTAGGGCAGAGGAGGGCTGGAGGATGGAGGATGGTGTTTACAAGCTGCCATAGATCCTCTTGATCGTGTCTCCCTCGTCCCTGGCGATGATGCCCTTGTCGATGTAGGAGTCGACCTGCTGGTCCATGAAGTCCTTCAGCTTGGACAGATCGTAATCTGGAAAAAACAGACACAAGGAACAGTTTTTAATCAAAAAGGCTCCCATGGCAGCATCTTGAGGCGATTTGCAGGATCGATCAGACTTCAGAACGGCAGCGTCTTCTTAAGACAGCACACCCAAACAAGCTCTAATCTGCTACAGCCATTCTTTATCACAGGATTAAGGTCAGACTAAGCATGTTTGTCTCGGGTTACAGAGAGTTAAGGATCAAATGAGACCAAACACCAAAACATCAAAACATCACAGAGTATCACAGACAAATGTTGAGTTACATCTAATAATATATTTGATATTTTTCCAAGATGGCACCGTACGGGTGGCAGCTAGTTACAGCAGCTCCGGCTACTGAAGTTCCTCGTTGTGTGGATCGATAAAGTTTTATCTAATCCTGTCTTAAAATCAATCAATTGATCAAACTGTATTTATAACGCAAATTTCAAACAAAAAGCTGGACGTTAAAAATGAATTCATAAGGAATTAAAAGCACAGAGATAGAATAGTGATCAAAACAATCAATAATTACAAAAAAACAACAATAACAGAAGTTTATATCAAATAATATACATAATCAATAACATGTTAGAAAAACAGAATTAAAATGATGAATAAAATGATAAAACTAAAATAATAAATCACTGCATAAAAGCCAAACTAATTATTTAGTAATTCTTTTCAGGAAGTCATTTCCAAAAACATTTTTATTATTATTATGTCATGAATATTAAAGGAGCTTGAATCCCCTTTTCAAAGAATATGAATCTTTTAATTAAGCCCCAGTACGTTTTCACCTTGCTCCAGACCAGTCCCTGTCAACAGGCTAAAGGAGGATGTGGCTAAATTTAGAGATGAACCCAACCTGACTCTGTTCAATCCATCAAGGTAACAGACGAGTCTCAGGACGCAGCCAAACAGCCGCTGCACGACTCCCTGCAGCAACTGACGAGGAACAGACGGATGGAGGACGACTGAGACGTCTCTTAACAACCTCTGCACCGTCCTACCATCGCATTTTACAGCCACTGCAGATTTATTGCAATGGTTCAAGATTTGCCTTTGCCCTATGACTAACATGACGTGGGTGTGTGTGTGTGTGTGTGTGTGTGTGTGTGGGGGGGGATTAGCGTGATGTGATTAGAGGCCGCACCGCTCCTCTCCATCTTGTCTGTGAGGAGGCTGAGAGCCAAAAACAGGATGTGGCCTCCCCGTCCATCTGGTCCTCTGGCTAATCTGTTTGGTGTGTAGGCGTACACAAACACACCGAGTCCCCTCGCACTGTCCTAATGGCGGCTTCTGCTCGAGTAAACACAACAAATGGCCCGTCGCCTACTCTGTTACTATGACACTGTTCTGTTTTGATAGAAAAGGCTTTTGTTTTCCTCCAGCTGTACTTTATCAGAACAGAAACGTGATTTCAATGAAATTATTGCTATTAGTTATTACCATGAACTGTAATTGTTCTGAAACTATTTGTCACTTCCCGATACCGATTCTGACGGCTGGACTTTGCATATTGTCCGATACCAGGCCCGGCTCAGGTTAAACCCTTTGTATAACAAAGAGAGAGAATGAATAGAACTTATTTTGTATCTAGTTTGAAAGTCATAACTGAAAAAAAAAACTCAAACAAATAAATCTTTGAATACACAATTAATTCCTTTCAATAACTTGAAATGCAAGTGGTTGTATACGCATCGAAAAAACTAGTTTGTAAAAGGATAAAAAAACAAAGGGACTCAATAAAATACAGACAATTGACTAAAAATACAAATAAGACACAGATACAAATTAATAAAAGTCTTTTGTTAAAAAATTTGAGAGGTGATTCTGTGTAAAGAGAGAAGGAGGAGAGCAGTTTTAATAGGGTCCTCTGTGAGTTACTGAATGAGTCCTGGTGGTGAATCATTATAGTTACTTCGAGTCCTGCACTGGGGAAACTGGGCAATTTTGGGATCAGATTTTGCGCCTATGTGTGTGTGTGTGTGAGTGTGTGTGTCCCCTGTTCCTCTTGTTCTGACACCATTATCTGTCCGTCTCCCCTGCCCAGGTCCCTGACAGGCAGGCGGGCAGGGAGGCACCATGTTGTCCCAGACAACCCCTCAGCACAGTGGAATGCTAATGAGACGTCCCATAATAACGCCTTGTTGGAGATGAGCACCAGACAAAAACTTCCCTGCTGTTCCGCCCCCCCCCCCCCCCGTCCTGCCGTGCTATGAACTCGGCCTGAGCGCTTTCTTTCTTTTTCGGGTCTCTCTTTCTTTCGATCCCATGAATCTGGGTCAAACCTTGTTTTTCATCTTTAGTTCTTCGGCCGTTGAATCATTTTTTTTCGACTCACTTGAGGCCGATTCACCAATTGATCGACTCAGATTCCATCGGACCAGTGGACAGCAGCCCTGAATATAAATCTCACTGAGCTGGAACTTTGTTATTTATTTGTCCCGGATGTCCCACTGTGTTGCCTGCCAGTGGACGGATTGGCCTGAATAGTGAGGATTCATTAACATTTCATTTTCCTCTGCTTAATTACGCACCACTGGGCATTGATTTTCTTACTGGGGAGAGGCCGACAGGGGGCTTCTCCAGTTTGACGTCAGACCACCACAGATCATAGCTCATGGGTCATGTGCTGATATTTACAGTATGAATGTGAGTTAATATGAATAAAGACACAAATACTATAAAACCACCATAAAGACGTAGTGGTCTTACTGTGGCTGAGTCGGGACAAGGTGTGATTCCACGTCCCTGTCACGCTCACAAGTGCTCATGAACGTGTACATGTAGAGGAACAGGTAGGAGGGAATAAACCAACGGAGCATTATTCCTCATATCTCAAGTAATTGGGACAGACTCATCAAGAACGCTGCATATTCATGAGCCGTGGGGCGAAGTGGCTCTCCGTGTGGTGCCCCACGCTCATTTCAATTGCAAATGGAGGAGGGGGGGGCACAAAAGAGGCTTCAAATCTTCTGTTCTTCAGTGCATCGCCTCAGACCTGTCTGTGACCCCCCACTGTTCACTGAGGACTTGAGGGTTTGCAGATGAGGACGTTTCCTTGTTCAGGCTCTCGAGGCTCAGGGATTAATGGAGGGGTAAAGCAGTTTAGATATTGTCGCTCTCTCATCCAGAACCTCACTGCTCATTTGAAAACAACGACTGTCGAGCTGAGTCACGTCTGCGTTTGGTCTCTTCTCATCTATTCTGTGAAGTAAAGAGAACCCGTCTCACCATCTTTGCCTTCCTCTTTGTTGTGCTTCTTCAGCCACTCGATGTTCTTCCTGATGGCCTCCAGATAAGCCTCCGACTTGCCGGGTGTATCTGAGGAGAAGAGAAGGAAGCAATAAAGAAAATGAGTCACACAGAATCATATTCTTTTTAAAAGTATTCGAGAAAAGAAAAAGCAATGAATTTCCTTTCACTTCTTCTGTTTTGTGTTAACTCCCTGATGAGCTCAGTTTCTACTTTACAGTAAGGCAGTGGTTTCTGAGACTTATCAATTATTTAAAAGAAAGGATTTTCCTACAGCAGGAACTTATTGTTTTACATTTCAGTTGCAATGGGAAAATGTTGGCAGCCAGATATGTGTTTCCATTTTAATCCAGCACCACAAAAAGACACAACGTGGGTGAACGCTGGATGTATATTCATGGCCAGAGGTGGGTTGAATTGACATTAACCATCTATCGAGATGAGACCACAGATTCCATTTGGATCATAACACATGCTCCATTTTTCTATAAATAATATGTTATGCAACTGGAGGAAATCTGTTCAAACACCAAAAACACTGTTTAGATTCTACTCAGGATTTACTTCATTTCCTGCTGAAACAAATTAATCCTGCTTGATTTTACCTTTTATGCGTGTGTGTGTGTGTGTGTGTGTGTGTATGTGTGGATTAAAGTAATGATTGGGAACAGTTTAGTGAATGGGGACAGAGAATAATGGCCGCTGTGATGAGTTTTTTCCTGTTACTGGGGCAGGCCTAGTTCAGGGACTTAACCAGGATTCACTCGCGCTACGCCGTGTTGTTTACTTCCTGTCGGCCCTGCTGAGCGAAAAACAAAACGTCTGAACTGGGACCAGTCACTGAGGTGCAGAGAAGAAGATGTTCTAACTGAACTGGTGTGGTGGGAATTTGCTACATTTGATAACCCTGAATTTATTTGGAGCAAAAACACAAACAACAATTGAGTGGTGCAAATAACAAGGAAACTCATAGATCAATTCTTCACTGACTGGTCTCAGATGATGGCTGCTCCTCCTTGGTTGAGTCTTTCAGGTTCTCGTATTCCTTCTGCATCTTGGCGGCCTCGGCCTTGGTGTTGTCATCCTCATCCAAGAGTTTACCTACAGACAAAAAGGGCACGAACATTAAAACATAAAAAACCTGTCGCTCTGGCATTGTTGGAGATAAATGGCGCAGAAGTTTTAAAAACAGGCTGTTTGTTTAAGAATAAATTTAATGTTACATCCCCGTTAATCACTGAATGAGAGATCTTGTGTTTCTTCGTGAAATTTAAAGGTGCTAGTGGATGGATTCTGTTATACAGGCTAGGTGTTTCCCCTGTTTTCAGTTATTATGCTAAGCTAAGTTGTCGCCTTAATGGACAGATCTGAAAGTGGTACAAGGCCCTTTTCATCCAACTCTGCTGGAAAGCAAGCAAGGAAAAATATTTTCCCAAAACTTCCAACTATATATTATATCAAATTATAATACTACCATCTTTCTTGCTCAGTTTAATAACTTCAACCAAAAACGTACATCTCCACTGGCAAATGTACGTAATCCGCTCTGATCACGTTAAATAAAATAAATCAATAACAAACGATAGTGTGTACAGGCTGTTTACCGTTGGGCCCGATGAAGTCAGGCAGGAGGGACTTTCCCAGCTTGTTCTTGGTCTGCATGGCGATCATGGCGTCCAGGTTCTCTGCAGGTTGATAAAACAGGACAAATATTTACTTAGCATTTAATCAGCGTCATTTCCCTCTACAGATGATGAAGGAAAAGCACATTAGCGTTTGAAAGCCCCATGTTGTTCCTGTGTGAGTCCGAGGGCAATTATCATTAGAAAAGAGTTTCCACTTATTAAATATAGGTAGGGTTTCAGGTGTGTGACGTAGAATACATTTTGATATTTCATTAATGCTTTATCAACTGAACATTTTAAATTAATGATGAGAATAGCAAGCTTGTATTTGTGCTCCGGTAATCCTAATGTTTCAAGTCTAAAGTTTTATGGTAGCACTTATTATTAATAAATATAAAGTAAAAATAAACCAGATTCATTTTTGAAGGCCTCAGGGTGTGCTGCCACATATCACCTGTAGGGGTCTAAGCGTTTTCCAAGGGATGAAGGATAATAAAGACCCCAAAACAGATCATGTGGCTCAAAGGGAGTTAAAGGTCAGGATCTCTCAGGATTAGCGTCAAGTAAACAAGTTGACGCAGATGTTGTGAAGATCACACACACACCAGAGGTTGGCTGAAATGTCATCCTCTAGTTCAAGTGAAAAGCTTTTGCTGTAAATTCCCTTATTTTGCATTTAGAGGCACTATTTGGACGGATTGACTTTATTGAGGATCTGTAAAACAAGGTTTGAAAAACAATCACTGGGGAGAAAACATGTAATTCAATGTAAACATGTGATAAATTCAAGTAATTGTAGGAGTAAAATATGTCTTAATGAAGTTTTATTAAAGAGGTTACGATACCTCATTTCTGTCAGGGGGTTAAAATGTTAGAAACTGATTTACATGATTAAAAAACTTAAAAAACTCCAACAACTGTTCTCTAGAATCTGCTGTAATCTGTGATCTACCTGCTCAGCCTCGTGATTGATTAGTTATGCCCGCAGAGACCTTAAGGGGGAGCTCTCTACACCAATGCCTCATTATCGGTGAACGTTTGAATATGTTCGCTGAGATGTTTTATTCATGTTTTGTTAACGAATCGTTTTAAAGCAGTAGTTTGTAATTAGTTAATAGTCAAAGAGTTAACTAGCTTATACTCCTCCATCAGTATCTTACGCAGAACAACCTGAGGTTAACATGGCTGCTCCACATTTGTATTTGGAGTGTTTTGCCCAGTGAGAGAAACCTATAAGGAAATTTAGGCTGTAGCTTTGTTTGTGTGTGTGATTACTAACTTAAATTAATTTGTGTTAATCTTGCTATTATGTTTTTTCTAATATTATACTACAGCTGAACTTGTTTCCTGTCTCACTGATGACATTTTATTTCTAGTTTTGTGTTATTTGATATAAATTACCGCTTGTTATGTAGTATAAAATAAAGTGCAAAATTTTATTAAATAATGCTTTCACATTTAACATGGAACAAGTTAAACTGTCAAGAAGAGAAAACATGCCTATGACGTAGAGACGGCTGGTTATCGATTTTTCCATGACATGAGTTTTATAATAAGCATTATTGATTGTTTGTTTTCAATATTTCTTTATTAGGCTGTAATGTCTCTAATTCTAATAATAGCAGTATTGAATATGTGGATATTAGGAAACAGGGATACCAAAGACATCACAGATACACAGAGGCTGAATGCAGCACTGTAACTGAGCAGCACAGTTTATCTCATCTTCATATGCTCCAGCATTCTTTTATTTCTTTTTCTCTAACTGTCTCAGTTTCTTCGTGTTTTCTCTGAGGACTCAAACCGCCTCCTCCCACCTGTGGCACAAAGCCCATTATTTCAATCCTGGTCCTCTACACACAGACACACACAGACACACACATCCCCTCCTCTCTATCAATCTATCTGGAGGCCGTCATCACCCTCGGGCAGATTAGCCGTGATTGACAGTTGTGTGTATTCAGCTTTGTATCTGGATGACTCACTGGAGCATCACAGCCAGTCGGGGGTAGAGGCAAGAAGGTGGGCATTATACATGTTGCTAGGCAATGGTGCTCTGTCCGTCCTATTATCTCTCCTCTCAACCTATACAACCGTAAGGGCAGGGGTTGCCTAGGAGACCCACGTCCTCTGTAATGGTATACACCTGTTTTTGTTCTGATGTACAACGTCAGCACTGGTCATTTGCTCGGCGGTAATGGAAAGAACAATACTCTGCTGCTGCTGCTCGGGGTCATCTGAAGGAGCGGATTATCTTAATTATCAGCCTTCTTAGGTCCGCTTCAGTTACAGGGTTTGATTCCTCTCTCTTATACTGGGCTGATACATTACACTCATGTCTAAAAATACATCTTATATTCGCTCTGACAGAGCTATTAATTGGTTATTGGATAGAAATCAATCTGTAACAATTTTCTTTTAAGTTCCTCAAATGTGAGGATCATCGTCCTGCTCGGTTTAATTTCCCCATAAAGTGAAACAATTCCATTTTGGATTTTGGGCTAAAAAAGGAGCAGTTTGAAGGCATCCTCTTTAGCAATGGAAAACATTTCTTAACACATTAATCAATTGTTATTATAAACGTCTAATATCCTATTATTAACCCTCAAAGAATAATTCATGGATCATGATGGAAAAATTTGATAAATGATCTTAAATGGTATAAATAGAACAACTTAATCCTTCCATTTATGAAAGAGGGTATAATTTATATTTGCTCTGTCTAGGACTAAAGAGAGAGAGAGAGAGAGAGAGAGAGAGAGAGAGAGATGTTAGTGATGACAGCTGTCGCTTAAAGGTCCCTGACCTTTCCACCAGTTACTGATTTGTCATGGACGACCATAAAAAAAAATACAGTCTGGTTTTGCAGCGTGCCCCTGACACTAATCTGTCTGTGCAGGCTTCACACTCCACTGCACTGAGTGAAGGAAACATTAGCTCGGCTGAACGGATATAATGAAAAAGCACATAGAGAGAAATGCATGTGCACTTAAGCAATGGAGAGGCAAAGTTAAATTTAAAACCCTGAAACTTCATATTATGTCGACATATAATGTTACATAAGAAAATATAAGCAAACCACATAAATTAAGATATAAACTTCAAAATTGAAGTTTCTCCCACTGTAATGGATCAAACTAGCAAAAGAATAAGTTCATAACCATTTAGTTAATTTAGTTCAAATTCAAAAAGCTCATTACTTTGGACAAGACCATTTAAGAAAAAACTTAAATCAAGATTTACATCGAGGTTGTGATGGGAAGGTTGGAAAAAGGCGGAGCTTTAGTTAAAACTACAAGAATGAGGTGTTGACTTAAAGATGTGCAATATAATCAGCATTTTTCACATTACTTAATTAACCACAAACAAATCCCCCCCCCCCCCCCACAACAAATAATAAGTGCTGGTGTTGCGTCTTACCCAGATAGGACACGCCCTCCTCCGGCGTGATGGTGCCGTACTTCACCATCATCTTCACGAAGTCGATCAGCGTCTTCATGATGGTGATCAGTGTCTCCCTCTCCTGACTGTCTTTCTCTGCAAACAGCAAACCAGAGGAACCATTTGAAACCAGCCCCCTCCCAGTGAGGCTTATTGATGGTATGTTGGTTACCATGGTTTTAATGTTGCACCACAGTGTGTGGCTGTGGGGTTCATAACCGGAGTATAAATAATTAGTATTGTGGGGGGGGGGGGTGCCTTAAACAAGCAGTGACTCATCCTTGAAAATAATATTGCCATGACAACGGCGGTCATCTGGTCCACTGGTCTGCATCTGAAGAACTTCTATCTCCGGACAGAGGATTTGTCTGAATCACTGGTTTTAAACCAGCACATGGTCCCCGGGGAGTGGTTGTGTGATGTGTACCTGAGTTGAGGCTCCTGAGCAGACGGTAGAAGTTGGGGAAGTACTGCAGGTCCTGGAGCCCGTCCTCGGGGCTCACCTCGTTGCCTCCTGCAGCGTCTTTGTCCAGGGCGCCATCTGCTGCGTCCGCTCCGTCTTCCTCCACGTCTCTGTCCACCTCGTCCTCAATCTCATCTTCATCCTCCGCCTCGTCCTCCTCGTCATCGTTGTAGCGGCGCCTGGGTGGCTCCCACGTGTCCTGGAAAGAATTTGTTCTGTTATTTTTGGCCTTATGCATGATTGCCATTGTTCACACTATCATACGTTCAGCTTTACCAGGTTTACGTCTGAACCCTGGTCGTCCTGCTCTCCCCTGATTTCCTGGTCGTTGCTCTCCACATCATCAATCTCGTTTTTCTTGGCGTTTTTGGTGATGAGGTCCTGGAGCGCCTCGGCCACCTGGTACTCCAGCGTGTCTGCCTGACCGTCTGTGATCTGCAGAAACACAAAGAGTCACTTGTGCGTTAGAACACGCACTGGCAGGAAACCACAATGTAACACTATCATCTATAGATCCCCTCAGGGTGCAAATTGAACACAGCCCAACTAATCATTGGCTGTCGCAAAAGCAATTCACAACCGAAACCGTGGAACAAAACATAATTCACACGTCTGTGCCTTTCCTTCTGTGGAGGAGAGAGAGAGAGAGAGAGAGAGAGAGAGAGAGAGACAGAGAGACAGAGAGAGACAGAGAGAGAGTGTTCATGTTGAGAAAATGTCATGCTCCCTGCTGTGTGGATCGAGCTGCCTGGAGAGAGAGAACTCAGAACCTACCAGCCCCAGTTTAAGGAGTTTGGAGACGATCCTGTCGAACACCCCTCGGTCGTCCTCCTCGTAGATCTTGTTTGCGATCTTCTGGACGATGTCCTCAGCTGTCAGCATGGTGCCGTCCACCTGACGGAAGCTCTCTGGGTCTTCTGAGAGGAGACAGCATGCACATTATCGTCTGAACCTTAAACGCGCTCTTTAGCAGTGTGGATGTACAGAGCATGTGTCTCTGACCTAGTTGAGTTGAATCAATAGCTACAATAATCTCTAATGATTTTCCCTTTATAGGGAAATTTACTTTATCTGTCTTTTCTAATTCTCTGTCTCATACATCTTTAATCATCATTATCTCCTCTTCAGCATATTTATATCTGCATTACTAAGGAAAAATGAAGATCCTTGCAGCCTGTCTCTTGCATAACAGCCCCCGCTGTGGTCCACACAAACACACGCACACGCACACACACACACATACACACACACACACACACACACACACACACACACACACACACACACACACAATGAGGATAAACAGTGCCAGGATACTTTTGCCTTGATAGAATGGCTGAATCATCAGTTATGTACTTTACCTTTAAACACTGGGCCTATTCCTATCTTGCTCGGGGAAATAAAAAATGAAATCCACACTGCTCTTGCCAAATGTAGATGTAGTGTAACCTGACAAGCTGCTTGTCATTGCAGGACTGACCGCACGAATCGATGAGGCAGAGCACTCAGCGTCTTGTGTCTGAGTCACCTCATCTCCGAGACTCTGCTTTATGCTGATCGCCGGAGTGGAGATCGGATTACATGCATGATCGGTGCTGATGAAATCTTTTGTGGGTTTAAGTCAACTTTAAAGTCCAATATTTGAAAGGTCAAAAGACGGCAGGGCTTTGCTGGTTTTCTTGTAATGTTGAAATGCATCTGAAGATAAAAGATTAGCTATAAATGTTGGATATTTGGAGACGAGAACAGACGGCCTCTTGTATTTTCACACATTTCTCCAAATGACTTGGACACAGTGATGTTTGTCTATTTTGTAAACAAGCACAGTGACCATGTAATGGTCAATACCACAGTGAGAGGAAGAAGCTAATCTTTCTCTTCTCGTCATGCACGTGTCCTGTCTTTGACTCCTTCTATCTGCCTCTGCTTATCCCCATCACACGCACATGTTTCCACCGCCTACTCTTTCTTAAAATGTCTGCCTGGTGGCCTGCCAACCACAGACAGAAGCATGCGGCAAGCAGCCAGCGGCCTGCTCTTGGCGATGGGGGCAAAGGTCAGGACTCAGGCCCAGTGTTTAGCAGCCTATACTGAACCAGTAAGTGGACTGTGCAATGTGACAGGTGTGTGTACCCTGGTACTTGCCATCGTCCATTCCGGTCTTTGTGGAGTCGTAGTCCTCAGCCAGCCGCCGGCTCTTGGTGGAATCTGACTCATCGGGAATGTACTGATCGTCCTTCTTGACCGGTGCCATGGCGGAGTCCTGAGATTTCTGGCTGTCGGCCAGGGACTTGAGCACGGTCAAGTCATCACTATCCTGCTGAGACTCTGTGTCCTTGGCTGCGGTGGGACGCCGGCTCTCTGAAAGCAGAAACCACACGTTGAAACCTCAGATACACACAAGCAGCTCCTGAATGTGGCTCGGACACAATCGTTACTTCTCGGTGCAGACGAAGCTTGTTTTACTGGAAGTGCGGCAACATGAATCCACTCAGCAGGCGGAAATAAAGTCATTAATTGATCTGAAATAAAGGTTTCCACTTACCAGCCGACTGGACTGCAGCCTTCACGCTGTCCGCCTCCACCATCTGATGGAGAAGACAAACATTTAACAAAGAATTTCCGCTCAGGACATCGGCTCAGATTAATATCGTTTGCTGGGCTAATACCCAGGTTGTTTGACAAGTGGCCATAAAGCCCATTGGGCCGGATATTGGAAGTGAGAGTGAGTTATGTTGACACGGAGACAGAGGGCTTACCTGCTCCTGTAGTGGCTTTTCTTCTGTCAGCTGCCTGTTGTACAGAGTTTTATCTACAAAACAATGAGAATATTGCAGATATGTGATATTAATAATATGTTTTTGTGGGAGCACATATGAAAAATGGTTGCTTTTATAGTTTTTTTTTCCATCTCATTCTCGTTTCACACACTTGCAGCTGTCAGACTCATGTGCTCGCTCCTGCTCTCCTCCCTCACCACAGCAAAGGCAGAGCTTAAACGGATTATCAAACAAAAGATTAAACTGCGGCGAAAATAGACCTCGAGCGGCCTAACAGGCGACCGGGCTGCGTTCAAAGACCCTTCACAGGACCCGCTGGTTTCCTCCGTTTGATTCCGTCAGTCTAGGTTCAATAACTTCATTAAAAAAGTGGAGCTACTCGGACTGTGTAAGGAGGACACAAATTTAACCTGAGCATAGAGGGAAAGAAATAGCAATAATGTGCATTTAACCGCTCAGAAAAAGATGAATGGTCAAATTGAGTTAAAATGCTTGCAGGTTATTCTCGTGTTATTCAGTGATCGGACCCTTGTAGCGGGACTGTTTCTGACGGGAGCACGTGCTGAGTTCTACTGACCTCATTGCACTTGGTGACGCTGGTTAAATATCCTGTTTAATCACTTTTCTAACATTGCATTCTCTCTAACGTGACTTGCACATAAATCCTCCACAGTGGAAATGCACAGGGCTACAGTAACAATCACGTTACTGGTGAACTCACCATCCGATGGAGCAGTCGGAGTGGGGAAGGCAGAAATGTGGCTCACTGCATTCAGTGCGAGGAGCTGGAAAAGCAAGAGGAGGCCGACGCATCTCGACGCCATCCTGGAGGCTTGTCTCCGGGTCCCTGCTCGCTCCTGAACGTGTGGACAGCTCCGCTCCGTCCGGCCCCTGGTGCTGAATCCCGGGCTGCAGCCGCTCTGTGACGTGCACCGGGCGGGGAGGAGAGGTGCTCGAAGCTCCGCTGGTGCTCCGTGGAAACCGGGTCAGCTCAGTGTGGTTACAACCAGAGGAGCAGGGAGGCTGTCGGAGCCCCGTGTGAGATTCAGCATCACCTGCCCAGGCTGTAATAGAGCCCCGAGCTGCAAGACACGCCCCCTGGTTCTTTACCGAGGGAGGAGGAGGAGGAAGAGGAGGAGGGAGATAGGAGGAAGAAAGGAGGAGGAGAAGAAAGACGAGAGGAGAGGATAAGAGAAGGGCACTGCAAGAAATGTCCGTCTAAGATAACACACAGAATGTCATAGTTTTTTTTTATAAATTTAAAAATCTTTTATTTTTTACATTGTGACAATAATTATAGAATAACAAAAATAACTTTCCTTTAGGATGATTAAAGTTAATTTCTATCTTCTATCTAATGTCAAATAAAACGATTTTCTCTTTTATAATTCACATTTGTATCTTTTTGTGCAGCATATAACAGATACAGTACAGATCATTTCCACAGTAAAGGATAGTCCCCCATTAACTTAAAGTGGAGCTAAGGTTGTAAGGACAAGAATTATCGTATATAAATTTAATTTAATATGGTCTCAGCTTGACATAGAGACATAAATGTTCCCATATCTCATGTAAAGTTCTCCCAGTGTTAATTTTGCCTAATCATATTTTCATGAAGTCCTTTTTGTGACATGGAACATCTCAGATTTTTGCAGGCGTGATAAGACCAACTTTGAAAACACAGATATCACATTATCAGTTTCCTGTTGTCCCAGGTGAACATCCTCAACCACCACATAAACTCCTAATTTACTCATTATGTCAATCTACTATTTCAAGATTGTAGATGTAGATTGGGAAAAACTGCTGAGTGACGTATTTCTTGCAGCGTTGCAGCGTAGACGCCCCGCCCATTCTGTGCGTCACACACAACCTGCGTCACGGCTGTAGATCTTCCACTGGCCAGCAAACAGCAACCGGTATTGAACCAGCAAACAATTAGACCCACAAACAGAAGAAGGGCAGATTAATTAGGGGCCATGTTTTATGGCCACGTTGCTCACATGCAAGCTCAGTGCATTGTGTTAACTAGATGGGGGAGTATAGGCTCCAGAGTTTCCATAAACTTAGTAAAGGAAGGGGGGGGGGGGGGGGGTCCACTTGTTTCATTTGAGATGCAAGAGAATACTTCATTTGACTAAATTTCTTAAAGGTCTTTAAATAAATGTTCTTATAAGATAAACATGTTGAATAGGATGTGAAGGCTGTAGCTCATCACTTCTCATTGGTCACTTTCCTATAGAGCATCTATTCCCAGCAGGCTGTCTGGATGAGAGGACATATGATTTGGATGATGTGGCACATCACTGTTAATCCTCTGCCCTATGTCTGAGATTAACGTGCAGCCTGCGCGCTCACTGCCTGGACTCGTCTTCCGTCCGAGAAGTCGTTTCGCTTCACATCACACATTAGTTTGTCATCACGACGACCACAACACAACTTTACAGATTAAATATGCACTTCAATACATTTCCCTTTGGCTGCAGAGTGAATATGATTCCACACACACACACAGTATGTAGGAGTGAATGTTTTTCAGCTTTCACCCTGTTAAGATTTAGTATCAGCGTTGGCTGGTTGTGTGTGTGTGTCCTTTTTTATTACCTATTCAGAACCTATTTCAGTACCAACACAGAGCCACATGTTAAAAAACCAAACATACAATAACATATACACACATGCATAAAAAGACACAGGCCGTTATCATAAATTATTAATAAATTAACGATACGACACAAGACGATATACTTCATTGTCCCTGTAGATACATTTATCTTGGACTCTGTGCTGCACGGATACATGCCTCCACAGTTACAGTGACAACAACAATCACACAATTACATTAAAAACAACAATCCAAACAAGGACCACATCAGATCGACCAGATCACAACATTGCACCTAACAAAAATAGCAAAACACACCAGGAGACTACTGCATGTACCACTGTATTGCTTTGACAAATTACAGTGGCTGACTCAATATCGTCTGCCAGAAGGCAAGAGCTGATATTGTGTGTGGAGGGTGTGATGGGTCAGTCGTTATCCTCTGAGGCTGCCTGAGCACAGACTGCTCGTATGTGCACTGCAGGGGCTGGTTTCCCCTTCATGGTCGAATGTACCAGATGAGAAAGCTCGGTTTTGAGTTGCACAGTGAGGTTGCCTTGACTTAGGTCTGTAGAACGGCCTGATGGAATAGAAACATGATCCTCTGCATCAAAACATGACTCATGAAAATATGGACAAAGGCCCACAGCCCACAGAAAGCTCAACATTAGTACAACAACATAAAGACACATCAGCGTTTGACACCAAGCTCCCTTTATGTGATTTGATGCAATATTTATTTTTCTCAGCAGACATTAGCTCTTCATGGCAGGAAAAACACAGGTAACCTAACCAGTGGTGTCATTTCAGCATCGTGCACGTGTCCACATTGTGAAGCCAAAGCAGCTTAATTGAGTTGATTACCCTTTAATTTCATTTTTCACAACGCTGCCCACCCCCACACCCACACTGGATTACAACGCTAATTAGACTTCAGTAACATTCACGCTGTGGAGCACAGATAATGGGAGGAAATCAATTCAGTGCTCACCCACAGAGTCTGGAGAGAAAACCCTGGTGTGGGTGTGTAAAGGCTTTAAAGTATCATGTGTCATGAGAGAGTGTCATGTGTGAGTTTTATGCAGAAGGGCTCAGAGAGTGAAGGGAAGGAAACAAAACATATATGAGCATCTATCAAGCAAAACCTCAGTTTTATAAAATGTATTTCTTTGTTTGGTTTTATGCTTTCCACCACAGGGTTTGCTTACAATCTCCAACCAACTAAATTATATGAAGGTTTAAATTATAAGCATGATGGAAAGCATTGTGCATTTACATTCACTGTACACAAGACACACAATAAAAGACTCAGCAAATGCTCAGTTTTGATTGTTGCTGCCTTAAAATGCATCATTTTCAGATGGTACAGAAATTCAGATTGTTTCTGTGCAATGAGCCGCGTGCAGAGCAGGATGGGATGTTTTCCACCTTCTGTGTGATGACTGCACTTCCTGGCCTCTGGCTGCCTCTGCAGTCTAAGAACAGCAGCACTGCCAATGGCCTGACTCCCTTTCAGATACTCTCCTGTATCTGTTGGGAGAAAACCAGTGGGTCTGGCCAGGGAAAATCACAATCACCCAAAACGGTGATTATCACTAAACAGAGTCAGGAGGATGCTCTGCAGAGATTTTACCTCTAGTTCCCCAGATACATTTTTTCCCTCTGATCTTTTCTGCCAGACCAGCTGAAAGTTGTGCTCCACTGCTGACATCTTGTGTTATGTAGCTGTAGTTACACTCACTCGTCTGTTGTGTTTCTTTTTCCCCAAGAAGCATCTTGTCATGTCATTTTTCAATCAGGAAATTAATCAATACAAATAATCTTTAGATAAAGCACTAATTCCTACAAATCCAAAGCATCTCAGAAAATGGGAAGACTTGTTATTTTGCACGTTTGTACACGTCTGAGCAAGCAGCCAAAATCGTTTTGTGACATTGATTCTTAAATAATCAGCATTACAGGTCAAATGGATACAAAACATGACAACTATCTGTTGGCTACGTTCCTTTGGATTTTGAATGAATCATGTGAAATTTGAAAAGTTAATACATGTTGATGTAAGTCAAGACAACAATCCTAAGATTCGATTTAATCCTTTGTCTTTGTTATGATTGTGCATGGTTTTATAGTCGATCAGGTTTTGAAGAATTGACAAGAAGTTGTAAAATTAGCTGAATTTACATGATGTGGCACATATAGTTGGTAACATTTTATTAATTAAATGCCACATAGAGTTCAAATAAAAATTAATACATGGAATTGTTTCTTTGTGAATAACATACGAAATAGACACTAGAGTGAATAACAAACATCATCACTAACGCGTTTTCTCATGCATCACCGCGTCCACACACTTTTTTCACAGTTATAGTGAACGAGCTGGACCCATTGGTTCATAGTGATCAACCGAATTTCAATAAAACAGAAAACAATGAAGCTCTAGATGCTGTATTCATATCTGTGCCATAGACACGGGTTACAACTTTGTGGCATTTTCCCGTTTCATCCTGCTGCTTTGCACAAAGCCGGGTCCATGAAGAGTGTTTTCTTCTCATGTTGTGTTGAAGCACGTTACTGGCTCTGCTCTGCACTGACCTCTGATCTCAACATCATCCCACAACGTTGGGTTGAGCTAAAATATCGACTGCAAGTCAAACCTCGTCACAAAACATCTGTGGTCAAGCGGGATGATACTTGAATGGGATAAATTCCTGCAGTCAGGCTCTAAAGCTTGTTTTGGATAACATGTTCAACAACCACGTATTTTGTCATAATGTGTTAAGAAAATATGTTTTTTAAACATGTTCAGAATCACAGCTCTTGATATACTTGAGTACAAGTATTGTAAACTCTCTTTCTTTCTTTCTTTCTTTCGAGTTTCCTCTCGAGTACATTCTACATGGCATTTAAAACTTTGCTGAAAAGTTTCTCAGCATTCTGCAACATGCAATTGACCTGGCCTGCAAAAATAGCTGGTTTAAATTAGGGTCAGTGTTTGTGTGTACAATGAGTGAGTGTGTGTTTGATTGGAGTGGTGTTGCTGCAAACTAACGACATGGTATTTATTTGTCTTTCTCTGATGTTGATGCCCTCGGTCTCTCCATCAGGACGGACTGTACAGAGGCTGCCCCAGGAGAATAAGGCCGAGATGGGAGATAATGAATAAGGGAAAGTGTTTTTATGATTTCAAAGACTGAAATGTTTCTGTCGGAGGGAATTCAAAGGAAGGGAAGCTTTTGATAAATAGCTAAGTCATATATGTATTTACATAAGTTTCCAAACAGTGCTTTCATCTGTTCAGTATTTGCAGGAAACCCTTTGGTTTACTGGGACCAGCGGGTTAATGTGTGGAGAGCTTTCTTTGTTCCATTATCACAGCAGCTTTGAGCCAGGAAAAGAAAATGAAATCAATTTGATAAACGATAATACTTCTTTGCATTGCCAATGTTTTTGTGACAGCTGCAAATAATTTATCCTCAGTGTGTTAGCAGTTACTTCACCACTAGAGGGCGATGCTTTCCCCTTTAAACAGTGCAGAAAAATGGGTATATAGGAAAAAGAGGAAAGAGGCTGCAAAATGGTCAAAATGCTAAAGCTCTTTTATTATTTCATATGTGTGAAGTCAAATTGGATTAATGACATTAAATTGTGCAGCAACGTCCACAGTGCACATCTGTCACACTGCCAAGTCTTTGCTTTACAGCTACATTCTTTTAGTATTACGATCTGTGCTAATTTGAATATTTACCAGCCATTTTCCCTCTTCCTTAGAGACAGTGTGAGGGGTCACATGTCCTGCGCTGGGGGTCAAACATGTTACCTCCCTGTGGTGCTATCAACAGTCCTTTCTTTAACCATGTGGTGATGTTCTCGTCATCTGATTCCTTTTAGGCTGTTTGAGCTCTTTAACCCACCTTGATGTGGTGGGATACATGTATTCTATATAATTACATTCAACCTAGTCATTATTTATTTGTTTTGGTTCCTGTTCAAAGGAAGATGACATGTATTTGCCGCCTTATAAGTCATTTTTATTAACCATGTGTATTACTGAGCATGTGAAAACAGTTGTATAATGTTTCTCTGGCTGAGGGGGAACTTGTGTTATGAACACACAGCCTGTAGTATCCAGCTTTTTTAAAGATTGGCCCACACTTTAGAAGTTTAATACTGTTTGTCTCTAGCAATAATCCAAAATTGACTGCAATCAAAAGAGATGAACTCGCTCTTTAATGGTTTCAGATTAGGTTTAAATTGTGGCTTAAGGAGAAACTTTCATGTCTCTGGTATAATATGAAACTACAGGCAGGAGACCACAGCAAACAAGACATTAGTTAACGAGTTTTGTCGATGCTGGTCGTAGGAGGATTTGTTTTTATCTTCAATCAGAGCCAGTTTAGCTGTTCCCCCTTGTTTCCCATCCTCTTGCCAGGATAAGCCCTCTGGCTGCAGTGGCTCCCGCTTCATTTTACCAGTATGAGAGTTGAATCCGATCAGACAGGGTTGAAGCGGAGGTCAGATCGTGAGACTGTATCAACATCTGAAATCCAATCACAACCAAACTAACAATAACACGTACCGTCAGTTCCTCCAGTACAAGTTCTGGGGTCAGAACATATCTCCATTATAAATGATGTGTTTTATACATTTGATCTGGACAAGGAGATGAATGACAGCTCCCCAGAGTGAAGCCAAATCATCTTGATTGCCCCCTGGTGGCAAAACTGGAATGTGTTCGTGTCTTTGATAGGTTTGGTTACTTACTTATTACTTATTTGATGCTATAAAAACTTCTGACAGCTGAGACTGACTCGTGATTGGTTAACTTGGACCTCTGAACCTTGGCTGGAATCATCTGAGTGCCTAATAACCAGTTACTGAGAGCAAATGGCTGCTGAGTGGGTGGGTGGGTGGTCCGTCTGTTTTGTGTTTCTGTGAGGAGACTTAAAACTGGACCGAATCGTTGAGCTGGAGTCAAACCAAGCCACCAGTGAAGTGAAGTTTTCCTGGACCGTGGAGTGGAGTCGACCAGAGGGCATCAAACGAACCAGAAAGGACAAATCACATGATTCTCCTGCTCTTCTCAAAACATGAGTTGACTTATTTATACCTGGCACCGATGTGGGTGGAATGGAAGTGCCTTAATCCACTGTTTTCCAAAAACTGATCCATCTGTTCATCTACTGTCTTTGAGGGTGTTGTCCTGTAAATAGAGGCTGCAAAATGGATTCTTAAAATAAAAAATTGTTTATCTTTGCGTGTGTCATGAGAGAAAATGGTCATTATGACGAGAAGGAATAAAGATTCACAGAACCTCACGTGGAGGTGTGGCTGTCAGAAGAACGACAAAATGATGTTTACAAGAAATTTTTAATAAAACTCAAGTGTTATACCCTTGCAGAGAAGATTGACACACAAGATTGATACACACTACACACACCAGGTCATAGTCGTACTTATGTACAAACATTATTCAAGAGAATCTCATACAAACACGCACACACACACACGCACACATTCACACACACACACACAGACAGACAGATCACTACTACTACTTATCTTCCATATGCAGTATACCTAATGTATGTTTTTTGGCCATTGGTACAGTACACATTTGCAAACAAAGAGAGGGACTTTAAAATGCATACAAGGTGAAACAGGGTGTCCCAGTGTGAAGCAGTGATCCACTGGGCGCAGAGACGGTCTTACAAAAATCCCTTCATCGCCCCACAGCATCGGGATGTTACGTACAGCTCCGTGGAAATGGCTGCAGGAGAAGCAGGAACACCAGAGCAAACAGAAGGATGTGAGCCGTCACCGGAGAGCAAGTGAAAAGAAAATGGGAGGAGGCAGCAGGGAGGTGGGGGGGACCAGCGAGAAAATGAGCAAGAGGGAAAAGAGCTAGAGGTGAAGCAGGTCAGCCGTGGCGAGGTTAAAGCGTTCCTTCGTCCAGCAGTTTGTTGACGCCGTTGCAGATCTTCCTCAGAGAGAGTCTGTACTCCTCTCCGTCCCCGTACAGCTCGGCCAGGAAGTCGCCGGCAGCAAAATGGTTGAAAACGTGATCGATGCGTGCGTGCGAGCGCGCCGTCAGGTGCTGCTCGACCAGGCCGTGAAGCAGGTCCCTGCACTCCAGCAGCAGCTCGGACAGAATATTCCTGTCAAAGGTGTACTCCACCTCGTAGAAGGACACCGCCGTCATGGCCGCCTGGTTCATCTTCTTCTTGAAGCGCTCCACCGTGTCCAGCTCGTCGGGGCTGAACTGGTGGTTGCGGTACAAGATGCCGATCTTCAGGGCGATCTTGATGACATCCTTGATGATCTTGTGGGCCTCCTTCTTGCTCTTGGTGAACTCCCGGCTGGCCTTGTAGAGCTCGTCCAGGATCTCGCTGCTCGTGTCATCCGTCAGCATGTTGGCCACCACCATGGTCGCCATCTTGCTCAGGATCTTCTTCTGGGCCTGCAGGGCCAGGGAGCGAGAGTTGAAGCTCTCCTGTCCTGAGGGGAGAGAAACGAGAGGTTGGAGGTTAGTCTGTTATCCTGATCATCACAATACCGAGAGGAACAGTCATCAGAGCAAATACTTCTGATTTTATCCTTCATAGTGTATATATATATATTATTCCATGGGAAATTGGTAAAGACGTGAAAGAGGTATCTGGCAGAAAAATAAAGAAAGTAAAAAAAATCCCTGGATCTCCACCAAAACTTAATGTGACTCATAATCCTTCCAGCAGGTTTCTTGTTGATCCGCCCAGCAGTTTTTGAGTAATGCTACCAACTAGCAGACGCACCACTATGTGGCTATGAAATCCACTATGTGCCTATGAAATCTCCATATCTTTGCAAATAAAGCAGCAGAGAAGCAAACAAACAAAACAAAGATATAGGGATCTTGTTGAAGTAGCAGATTGCACATTTAAATATTAATAAATTGCTTTGGCCACTTGGGGGCAGCAGAGCAACCTGAAGAGACTGATTTACTATCCCCTAATAAAGGTGATGTGGTGAGAACATGATAAAAAAACAGCTTATTTACACGTCCAGCAGAAACAAAACAACTTGAGCCTAATTTCGAGCTTTGAATGTGTTTACATGATAAATATAAATCCAACATTCATTGCACCAGCTCCTGAGGGGAATGCTGTACTTGGCTCTATATGCTCCACTGTGTCAGTCTGTTGTCTGGAGCCGAGCACAAAGTGAACACTGTTTTCTTTTTCTTCTTAGCTAGAAATATCTGCCTCCTGAAAGCACATCATTCATATCTGTAAGTTAAAAGTTTGACTGGGAACCAGAACAAAAGTTTTTAGAAAACACAGAGAACTTCTCCATACACGTTATTATTTTAGTCTTGAAGTGCACTGAGCTTAGATCTGTGTGTGTTTACATGCGGCAGCTGGACAGATAGCCTTTTGAAACATTCCTAACCCATTGTAATAATAATATGAAGTCTTTCCTGCCTTGAGCCCACTTTGTCTTCACATAAACTCGGTGTGCTAAAAACAAGTCTGTATAGATTTCTTATTTATACTTAAATGGTTTTATTTTGCAGCGAGTCTGGTGTCTGTATTTGGTGTCATCTCAGTAAATTTGAGGGCACAGCATCGAGGCCAACTCCTTTGGGATTGAACCAATATATATAATCTAATCCAAGCTTTTATACATGGAGCTGCTACCGACTAAACGTCCATTTGACTAAAACAATATTATAATTTGAGGGCGTTTATAGTTGGAAGTGTAACTTAATACCGACTGAGCGAGTGAAGGGAGGAGATGAAACGCGGTGCAGCCACATTCTACGGCTGGGCGGCGTCCTCCCTGGAGCTGGCAGTGGTGCGGCGGGCTGACTGTGGGAGGAATGACTATCTGCTCGGGATAACATCAACCATCTGTGCCCAGATAAGAATCCCCCTGTTGCACACACTTTCTCCCCACGTGCGGATTGATCAGAGCTGTTGTGCCATGTTCCACCGCGGCCTCCATCTGTCTCGGAGGAGAACATCAGGCCGTCTGCGTCCTCGTGCAGCCCGACATGTGTCTGAGTTAATGGGAGTAGTGGGAGGACAGAGAGGGGTTTTATTTAGGTGCCTCCCAGCTACAGATTACACACCACATATGACTAAAGGAGAGCGGTGTCACATATTCCTCCTGTTCCCTGGGAACATTGTCATCCTCCTCCACATGTATGTCAGGAGAGAAAAGGGTGACAGAGAGAGAGAGAGAGAGAGAGAGAGAGAGAGAGAGGGGTGGATAGATAAAGAGAAAGAGACAGAAAGAGAGAGGGAGGGAGAGAGAGAGTATATGGGGGCGCTATTGCCCAGTGGGCTTGGCTCATAAACACAGATGAGTCCAAATCCTAAAAGGAACACCTGCTTTGTTGTCATTATAATTTGATTGAAACAGACAGCTATGCAGAATTCAGACGATTGTCAGAACATCATCATCTGTGTGAGTGTTTGTGTGTGTGTGTGAGTGTGTGTGTGTGTGTGTGTCCTGAACGTTACACAACGATTTGGCAAAAGCCCAATCGGTGGCATTTCATGTGAACGTACAGAAGTGACATTTCATGCGTTGTTCTGAAGCTTCATGACATTTCGTGCACGTATAATTAGCCCAACATGACATTTAACAACTAATAAGGCAAATGTCTTTGTCCACAGTCATTTCCCAACAACAGAAATGATCAGTTTTATTGGTCTTGTTTTTGACGACTTCGCCGGACAGCAACATGGGAGTGAGGCGGCAGCTATATTAGACACAAGTGGCGTGAGGGGGCTGATGAGCGAGGAGATGTCAAACCTGCAGAGTCCTTACCGGGATTGTTTAACACTAAAATCAACATTTCAAGTGTGTTTAAATCAACAGCTGCAGTTTAAACACAGGCAGACGTGCAAAGAGTGAATGTCCATGTTTAATAAGTTGCCTTAAAACTCATTTAACAGACTTTAGTTTGTGTATTTGAATGCATCTGCACACATCATGTAAACGTTTGTATTGATCATTTATGCTATTGTTAATTTATTGACTCTCATTGGTATTTATTTAGATTTTCTGCATTGTTTAATGTTAATTATATCTTAGCTATATTTAGGTGGAGGCTTTTTAAATAAGCCCACTGGGTTGGCTGCCTTCCCCTGCACGGAATATATATATATATTTTATTCTATGTAATTATTTTCCTGTGCTAAATAAACATAAGCCTAAATATATATATATATATCGGCATTGCTTATTCTACAAGCACGGTGAGGAGGTGTGATACATAATTGGCTTTAATGTTCTAGGCCCATGAAGAAGAGTTTAAAACCACAACCTTCACCCAGGATTGAAAATCATTCTTTAAACTTGAAAAATATAGATTTTTGCAGCTTTACATGGACGAACCATAAGATAAATAAATGCACAACATATTGAAAAACAAGTCCAATGGTGGATGGTGCAGAATATAAATACTTCTCTGTGTACTATGTTGTGTGTAACGATCCCATGACATACTGTTACCAGCTCCGACATATGGAAGCTCACAGAGTTTCAGCAACTCGTAGCTCCTCTACGTTCAAACTGCGTGGGAGAGACGAGTCAGTGACTCATCCCTGCAGGCCGCAGTCTGCACGCTGCTGAATACACCAATGTTAACGATGAGGCCCGAGGGGATCGATAGACGAGAAACATTCACAAACTTCACAACAGCAACAGGCTCCCTGATGTTGAGCAACAGCAGCATGGGGATACATGAGAGTGGTTTTCATTAGGCAGATCTGCGCCTCTCATCAACAGGCTCTCTTTGTCACTGTCACTTCCTGTTTCTCTGAAGCAGCTCTTTGTTCCCGTGACTCTCTGATATTCACAAACCCAACTGGATGGATTTCTGAAACCCTGGCACACGGATGAAGGTGACAGAGAGTGCTCCATATAAAGCCGGCCTTGTCAGACCAATGACGGTGCAGGATCCAACTCCACTATATGTGTGTGAGCAGACACTTTTAAAAAACTGATTCCTCTAAATTATGCAACGTGAGGGGATTCTCACAGCAACTGAGGAGAGTCAAGCTTGAAAGGAACTGGTCTGATCTTTTTTCTTGTTTTTACTGCAGAGCTAAAAACAAGACTAATTATTTTTCTGAAAACCAGCAGGTGGCCATGGACTCACCCGCTTGACCCCCGTCTCAAGTCTCCCTGAGGGGTGAAGGAAAAATGAAGATAGTTAACCCAAAGAAATAAAGTGTCCATTTTTGAACTATGTGAAAAATGGGCACAGGGGCTTCATGAGGTGTGAGTCAGAGCGGTGGGGGAGATTTTAAAACACACAGTAAGCAAGGGTAGATGATTATAAGACACTGACAAGTCCAAGCTCTAACACACACACACACACACACACACACACACACACACACACACACACAGCATGTCAACTAGTGACCATGAGATGAGATGACAAGCATGAGCCAGGGTGTCAGGAAGTTTGACAGGAGCCGAAGCTGTTACTTATCCCTCTCCTCCTCTCACACCTCCTCCCCCTGTCTCCTCATTTCTTCTTCTTCATCGCTCGTCTGAGAGTGTGAAGTTTTCCCCCCCGAAAATAAAGTGGGAACTCTGTCCACCGACAACAAACCAGTTCTCCACCAGTTCTCCACCAGCCCCATCAAAGAGCGTCACATAAGAGTGTTTTGGGAGTTGGTGGTGTTTGCCTCCAACATCAGGATTAGTAAGGTGCTTGCTGCTCTCTGGCCGCGGCTGTTGACCAGACAGTCTCTCTTTGTTCCGCCTGATGTTTTCGGAGCGCTGAGTCAACAGATTTCTGCTGCGCTGCATCAGAACATACATCCAGTGTGGAACATGGAGGCCGGCCAAACCCTCCTCTGCTAGAGGTGGTGCGCTGCAAAAAATGTCCATCTGGCCCCGATTCATTTTTCCTTTCAGTCGCAGACTCTTAAATGAAGGGAGTGGCCGAACCGGACGTACGTTACAAAAAGAGACCAAACATGGAAGAGAGAGAAGAACTGTATTAGAGAATTGATCCACCTTGAGAGAAGAGGTTGATAGTTTGGTAAGTATGCAAAGTAAAGACTTGATACAAGCTGAGTCCGTCCAATTCCAAAAATTGGCTAACAAACTGTTTAGCTAAGCTTAGCCCAACGGCTGGTAATTTGGGGACAACTTAGCCATTTCTTGGATATGACCAATCACTTACTGTTGTTTTGCTGCCAGTCATTTTAAACCATTCCACATCTGGTGAAACCTCTGTGCACAGGACAGAAATCCATTTTCAGCAGAGAAGAGTGTGAAACGTGACCTCAGCCCATTAGCAGGACTGATAAAGTCCACAACTCAACACTAAATGAGACGACCTGCTACTCGGGACATGTCCTGCAGTGCTGCTGATTGGCCGGGCTGAGAGGCAGCGTCCTGAGGCTTGTGTTGGTCTCGTTCCAGAGTAACCAGAGAAATGAAACATTATTAACTTCGACGAGGGCCGGCCGGCCTTGAATAATAAACGCTGGAGGCAGTTATCAGCTGGACACCTCGCAGAACATAAATGTCTGACTGAGGCTGGTGTGTGTCTGTGTGTGTGCGACTCTGTGGGTGTCACTCAGGGGCTGGGCTTGTGTGTTTGACGGCTGCCACTTCTGATTTGTCAGATTAGTTATTTTGAATAACTTGGAAATAATCTGAATTTAGGTTAATTTAATTTAATTCAGAGTAAATGTAACCAGTAAATATGTCAGCATTTGTTTGTAGAAGTCTATTGTAGTAATAATCAAAAGTTAGAATAATAAGATATAACCTGTTGTCCCTAGCAATATATGGTGATTTACAAGAACTTTCTCAGCTATATTGGTCGAAAATGTTAAATTAAACCAAACAAAAGACTAATCAGATAAAACTCAGCTGTATAAAGAGTAAGGAAACAACAGAGCTGAGTTATCATGAGATTAATGATGAACTAAAATAAACCTCGGCGGAAGAGCAGAGAGTCGTTAACGTCTGCAGCCATTAAGAACATGAGGTTTTTGCTCCGGTTCACCTTTTGCAGGGCTTAAGATCCTGACTGATCAGGTATCACACACACACACACACACAGAGAGACAGACAGACACACACAGACACACACAAACACACACACACACACACACACACAGGAGGAAACACAATACTTTATCAGGGCCTATCTGTTTGGTGGTTTCCAATGACAACATGCTCGTGTTTGGTATTGGACAAATCCAGGTCATTATCTGCACAGGTGCATGGGATGTTGTTTTGTGCCACATAGACACGAGTACACACATGTGTTCACCACTCATGTGCTTCCATGTGCTCCCAACAAAAGAGAACGTGATCATACTCAAGCGTCCAAGTGGGGTTGGGCATTAAAAGAAGAATGAGAGGGGAAAAGAAAACTGCTCAGCACCTTCTTCCTCTAAACATTATCAGTACAAACAGTGTAGCGTGCTGACCCACAACCAAACTCGAAGATGCACAAAGGTTACGAGTGTCTTTAGTGACCGACAAACACAAAGCTCTACAAAGCTCTTTCTTGTGCCTGTCACCAAAACTCCCTGCTGTACGTTTACTTCCCGTTTGCAACCAATCTTCTTTCAGCTTTTCTCCTCAGATTTGTTATTTTTGTACGGGAGACAGCTGATGTGCACAAACAGTCCTCCAGCTCTGTGCACACGCTGTGGCAGCAAGCCCACTGTAAAGCCTCCAGTCATACATTCAGTCATCCATCAGCACTGCAGTGTAAACACACAGTCATGTATCAATACTGAGAGAATGTCAGAGGGAATGCTCTTTGCACAGGAGAAGAAATGTGACAGGTTTTTGTTCAGTGGCCTTTATCGTCTGCTATGGTTTCCACTTAGGAGTCGCTGTCGACCCTCTCTGGCTGAATTTACAAGGCTCGAGGAAAACAATGGGGTGGGTCATTCAGGAATAGTAAAGGGGGCTTTAATGGGCTGCAGGGTTTGTGCTATGCAAGCCTGAGAGGCCAGTGGGCTGGGGGGGGGGGGGGGGGGGGGGGGGGATAGTGGGCTGCTTTTAGAACGGCCACTGCATTAGTTCAGTTAGTCGAGTACAGACAGTGTCTAGAGATGGGTCTTCTTACGTAGGGGAAATTCTGCGGAAGTATCCAAACGGTGGAGTTAACTGAGTTCCTCTTATCAGTTGGTGTCTCTCCTCCTCCCGCTCTGGAAGCAGAAGATGACTGACACAAAGACACTGCCCCTACACACTCACACTGTCTCTGATGTGATGCGTTGTGTGTGCGTTTGTATTGGGAGGAAAGTAGCTGGTGATGGAGATGACTGGGAAAGACTCAGTTTCTACTGAGAGACCGAGAGTGAAAGTCAGTAAAGTCTGGAGAACTGATGTTCATTATTCATGACATGTAAAATCTGATTCTGAGCCAGTTTTCCAAAGGGCACCATGCAGCCGAGAGAGGTCAGTCACCGTCCCATTAACAGCTGCTCAGGATGTAGAGCAGCATTCTGACCTTCGGGGTTAATAAATAACTCTCCTTTAATACTTTAATGACTTTCATTTGTGTGAAGTTGGGCTGCGGAGTTTAAAGTTCAATTCCTTTTGTAGATGTGTCTCTGGCTGGAACTGGAATGTGCAGGTTATGACTGACTCAAGCTTTACTGGAAGAAAGAGCAACAGCAGGAAACAAAGATCTATCCTCCTCAGATCCACAAGGCTTGTAAAAGCCCGCTGATCCGAGAACACAGGACAAGACAAAAGGATGTTAGGATTTATTTTTCTTTGTGCCATTAGTAGTTTGTGCAGGTGTTGACCTTCTCAGCTTGAATCTGTTTTTTGGTCCAAAAAGGCAGAAACTATATGAAGTTAGTGACAAAACGGACATGAGAGTAAGAAAGATAATGGACATTAATACACTGGTCTGATGCTATGTCACAAAAACTGTCCCCCCCCCCAAAAGATGGTCTCAGCAGTGACTAAGATAAATCTTTCTCTTACATTGTCTCGACTGGTGCATTTAGGAATAAATCCAAATGAAGGTCTGATTGAATTTGTATAAATGTGCCTCTTCACTTATGTAAAACTTCTGTATCGGTCCGACGGGAAGCAAAACAAGGTTTGACTCCAGCATTTCCTGGAAATGCAAAGCGAATGTAAATCCCACAAACAAACAGAAGTCTTTTAAAGCAGCTGTAATGAAGTGGTCTGATATAGAGCGGCTGTGAGTGTGATTAACCGACTCGTCTGCGGGTTTCTGCTGTGACTCACAGTCCAGGGAGAGGCACTTAGGGGCCTCAGGAGAGACACCAGAATAGATTACCTTTAGCCGTATTCAATGAACCGTCCCTCATCTCTGCCTCTGTCTCTTGGTTGTAACGGCCACGCCCCCTCGGAGCTGAGCAAGAGGGCAGAGAGACGTCCGGTGGATTCATGTGCTGCCGGTTTGATTGCCTGTCCCCATGAACAGGAGGGACAGAAAGAAGACGAAGGGAGAGCTTGACCCCCACCTATAGCTCTGCCCTTGGCTCTGATCATGGTGGGTCCTCATCGTGAGGAGGACGGAGACGGCCGGTCCGCAGAGGGTGAGAAGTGGCACACAGTACATCCTGTTGGGATGACGGCAGGGCCCTGTGAGATCCCTGACCTTCGACCTCTCCGTGGGTGTACAGCTAATGTCTCCGGCAGCTGTGGCTTGGCTGATGTCTGCCATTGTTTAGATAAAGAGCCTCGCCACAGTTAGCTGGTTATCTGCATGGCATGCATGGGAACTGGCTGCAGGCTGTCTTCCCTCTCTGCCTCTGTGCTCTGGGGAGCCTCTCTGGAAAAATACTCTCCCAAATCCTGTTTCGCTGGATGTTGGTTTATAGGGGGAAAAATACTGAATCTATTTTCATAAAAATAATGGATATATTTTCCTCTGACTGATAATGTTTAAACTGTAAACTTTTATTATTTATGTCTACAAGATATCCAGAGTCAGGGGTGTCTCTAGAATCATCTTTGCACACTTTTGCAAAAACAGAAGTTTGTTAGGAATATGGTGAAGGAGGGCAGCTAAATAAGTAATAAGAACTTTATCTCTGTAGCACTTACAAGGTCACAAAGTGCTGCAGCTAAATTCAGGGCAGATGTTTGATTGACGTGTGATCTCTTGGAAATGCAGCTGTGCAAAATAGAATAAAATACAAAGTCTAACCATCTCAGGGAATGATTTGAATTATAAAACCCTCGTTCTCTTTTTATAGAAAGTTGGTGCAAATGTGTGGGCGGGCGTGTGTGTGTGTGTGAACTGTAATGACAGACTGAGAGACTGAGGCCTTCTAATAAAAACATTGGGGGATAAAATATTGGGGCTTTTCCTCAGTTTAACTGGCCTGGAAGACAGACAGGCAGACAGACAGAGGGACAGACAGACAGGCAGACAGACAGACAGGCAGACAGACAGACATTAACTTTTTCCAGCTGAAATAAAGAAACTTAGCTATTTACAGAGAGGGAGAGAGAGAAGGAGGGAGCGGTTGGACCGAGTTGGCAAGATGCACGTTTTCATTTCACGCCGTTCAGACCAGATTAATAGAATTGAACTGGAATAAGAAGGAAAATGTGGAATACGAAAAATGCTTTGAATTGGGACGGAGGAAACACCTCTGCAGATTTGTCGAAACATTTAAAAGGAGGGATGGGAAGAAGGATGGAGGATGTTGGGGGTGCTGGTGGTGAAAGGAGGTGACATCATGTATCTCTATTTCTCTTGCTCTTTTACGTCAGACCACATCTCCTCAGCTTCGTTCCCTTCCCACCTGCAGCACTGTTACAAAACTCTGTCTCTGAATTACTCTTGTGAAGCTCGTGTCTCTTTTCATCCGTCTCGCCCTCTCTGTCTTTTCCTCTAGAGCTCCACAAGATCTACAGCGCTCAGCCGACCGTGAGTGGAGAGGAAGTAAATGTTTTCCGGCCCCTGGGTGAGTTGCTCCTCTCACAGACCTTGGCCAAGTCTCAGCATGCCGTGGCATCGTTTACAATGAGACACACACACACACACACACACACACTCACACACACTCACAAACACACACACTCACACTCATCCCAGCTCTGCCAGCTTTCCCTATAACTCTGGCCTCCTGGTTTGTTTACTAGTTCACCCTCTCTCACTGAGTTTACATGAACGTGAGGCGCTGGGGAAACTTCGAGTCCCTCACAGAGGAGCTCAGTCTGTCAGTGACCTCTGCTGAATCCCCCCCCCCCCCCCCCCCCCCCGCCCTGATCGCCCTCTATACCACTGGCCTCCGCAAGCGTGTATCCGCCATGAAAAACACATGTTAGTAGTGTTCTCTTTGCACAATCTATGTTACATTGATATTCAATGTAATGTACGGGAGAGAATAATTTTGACTGGATTTCATTGTCTATTTATGTCGGTTAAAGTCCTGCAGCATGTTTTCTTTCAGCTACGACAACAAACATCCCCTTAATATTTATATATAATCACACATTTTTATGTTTTAGGAATCAACAGATATAGCTGAAGGATGAATGGATGTATAGTTGAAAATGAGGAAAAGATCATGGATCATTTCATTGAACAAATTGTGTTTTATGTGAATAGTAATAAATCTATTTAATTACATCACTCTCAAGTTGATGGATTTATCTGCACTGACTCATTGAGGTAGGAAGCACTTCATTAACTCTGAGCCTTTACATTGAACTTATGTAATGAAGTTACTTGGACATTTCAAACGTAATTGAAATGAATAAAGTTAGTGGTAATGTTGTTTTTCGCTGCACTCCAACTTTGAAAAGACGACACATTTCATTATTTGGATCCTTCGGCTTCTTGGTTTTGTCCAATTTAATTCAAAATGGTCTGAGTGAATCACCCAAGCCTAGAAGAGACCTCTAACATGTAGATTCTAAACCGGGACGAAGATTATCCAGGAAGGAGCGACAGTGTTTCCGCTGTAAATTCCGCCTCCATTAAAACTTTGCTCTTGCTCTGACTGTAGTGATAAAGTTGGACGTACTTTGAGCTTTGGCCTCGGAGGCCCTGCCTGTGCATGACACCCTTTGGTGTAGAGCCAGAGTGCTGCTGCTCCCTCGGCTGCCAACCCACCACTAACTAATGACCAGGAAATAACTGTGGTTCACACACACTCACATAAATACTCACACACACATTTGTTGTTGTTTCTGACTTTTAGTGACTGCATTCCTTCTTCCAGCTTCAGCCTCTCCACCACCAGCCACAACCTAATCCTTCCCCTGAGTTAATTCACATCCCAGTCTGTTGAATTTGAGTTTCTACAAATATAATTGTATGAATTGTGTAATAAATGTAATTTCTACCTTTACCTCCCAGAAACAGTTTAACTGCTGTGATATAATATGCAGATTTTCTAACTCTGCTATATTCAACACAGTTATTTGAGTTGTGCGAGAGTTGTGAAAATCGTTCTGTATAATTGCCTCCCACTCATACTGGTTTTTATTTGCCCGCTTTTCACTGCCATCAAATGTAAGTGGGAGAGTCTCCTTTTAACTGGAAACAATCTGCGTGGTGAAGTCCTGCTGGGGGACGTTGGGTAAGACGAACCCAGACGTCAGTGATTTCCACAAGCGCATCGGGCTCTAATGGTGAAAACACTTGCATGAGCCGCAGAGTCCAAATTGAAACCAGAAACCCAGAGCTAAAAAAAGAATTCAACTTCCTTTAGAAAAATGTCCAGCGATTCCTGTGAATTCACGTCACAGCTCCACTGTGCAGCTCTCACAGGCCCTGATACCTGCACACGCTCACCAGTCCACTGACGCCAATCCACACGGTTTGCCTCCCACAGCAGACGCCACTGGTGACTGTTTGCTTTGCTCCTGCCGGCCCTCCAGTGAAACCACAGCCGTATCCTCCCCCTGACTGTGGCTCTATGAGGCCTTGTCAAAATGCCTCTGCGGTCTAACTCCATGTTTCAGTCATGGCTCAGCCCTGGGATGGGGGGGTGGTGGTGGGGGGGGGGAACAATTCCCTGTGTAAACGTCCCACAAACACCATGAAACGCCACAGCTTGGTTGTGCCGGCGCGTGCATCTGCAGACGAGGGGAAACGCACTCACGCTGAGGGAAGTGGATCTGGAGTTTTTGGGGTTTGTCTTTCACTACAGCTGAAAAACCTCTTTTCTCCTGAGTCGTCTTTTCCATTTACAGCTTCTCTCCTTTTTTTCCTTCTTTTCTCAGTTCATGTTACAATTTTCCAGAAACAGCTCCTGATGTCTCGAGTGTGTGTGTGTGTGTGTGTGTGTGTGTGTGTGTGTGTGTGTGTGTGTGTGTGTGTGTGTGTGTGTGTGTGTGTAGCAGACTGGGGCAGTGCAATGATAGCCCTCCATCTGTGGGCCAGATTAAAGGAGGAGGAACAAATAAAAAAAGACGGAAAGATGCATGTGTTGAGAAGAGCGAGGGAATGAGCCAGAGGAGTGTGGGCATTTCTTCAGCCTGTGTGCGTTTGTCGCTGTTTGGGAGTGTTACAGTATTTGCAGGCCTGGCCCCGGCTCTGCCTGGCCCCGGCTCTGCCTGTCTCTCATGTGTGAAGCATGTGGCCACTCTGCCAACATGGCAATCATGAGGCAGAAGCTCTCCCCTGATTGCTGGGTGCTCCGTGCCGGCTCTAGTGCAGCAGGGATATTTGAAGTGTTTTTGGAATTGTTGATTAGGATCAAAATGACAAGGACAAAAGGCCCGTGGAGTTTGTATGTGTTTACATGAAATGAAAAGAGGCTCTTTATGTGAAAAGGCAAATGTCTGCGTCATATTCTCTGGATATTTTTCACAACATTTTGAAAGTCAAATGTAATGCAAATTCACGGACAGACGACGGAGGCAAAACTGGAGGAAAACATTTATTTCAGGATGAGAAAGAGGAACCATCACGTAGAAGTAAATGTCAAGATTGATCTACAACGAGATTTTTTGAAAAGTGTCATTGTGCTCTCAACAAAAAAAATAAATGTTCCTCACCACAGCAGAATTGCCACATCATACCTGTGAATTGAGAACTAAGACTTCATCGTCCCTCAGGGGAAATTCGTTTTGCAGCCAAGCAATAAAAAACAAACTCACAAGAAAGAAAAACTGTGAATACATGAAGAGATCAAATGACAACAGAAAACCGAGAGCTCCTAAAACCATCAATAAAACCAAACTAAGACGCTCATCAGGAGTGAACAGGAAATGTCTGATGATAATTTACTGCTGCGTTCTTCATATGTGAAAGACGATCCTGAAAAATGTCCACACCCGATTTTCCATAGTTCAGAGTCTGATATCCTCTTATGTCCCCCGGCTGAATATTAAATTTCCGTTGTGTCATCAAACAGCACAAGCAGTTTTTATTATGTTTATAATAAAAGCACAGCAGCGGCCCTCATGAATGTCACGTGTGTTATTACAACAGGCAGAAACGCTCCTCTATTCAACAGCTCGGCTATCTATTGAGAACGCGCAGTAAACATGAAGGGCTGGAAATAGCTCTGCAGATGGCGGATCTGGTTGTGGTGAGATAGTGGGAGGCATCGCCACGATGAATCAGCCAAAACTGAAGTGTGGGCTGCTCATTCTCTGTCCACCAACATAATGTCAAACTAATAAAAAACAACTTAAAAGAACTCTGTGAGTATGTGGAAGTAAAAACTTCCTGAAGTTTCACCGTTGGTTAGAAAGCAAATGTCTCTGTTAGGTGCATTTCAGTCATAGTTGGGAGGAGCAGGTGTGTTGACTTTGACTCATAGACGTGGACTCGTCTCCATCACAGGAAGACGAGAGCTGCATGAATCAGTTTGTGCTGCATGACTGGATTGTTATGGGTAAACGTGAGCAATTGTAGAAGGTCTTAACCTATCTATCTATCTATCTATCTATCTATCTATCTATCTATCTATCTATCTATCTATCTATCTATCTATCTATCTATCTATCTGTCTATCTATCTATCTATCTATCTATCTATCTATCTATCTATCTATCTATCTATCTATCTATCTATCTATCTGTCTATCTATCTATCTATCTATCTATCTATCTATCTATCTATCTATCTATCTATCTATCTATCTGTCTATCTATCTATCTGTCTATCTATCTATCTATCTATCTATCTATCTGTCTATCTATCTATCTGTCTATCTATCTATCTATCTATCTATCTATCTGTCTGTCTGTCTGTCTATCTGTCTGTCTGTCTGTCTGTCTGTCTGTCTGTCTGTCTTTCTCTCTGTCTGTCTGTCTGTCTCTCTCTCTCTCTGTCTGTCTGTCTGTCTGTCTGTCTGTCTGTCTGTCTGTCTGTCTGTCTGTCTGTCTGTCTGTCTGTCTGTCTGTCTGTCTGTCTCTCTCTCTCTCTCTCTCTATCTATCTATCTATCTATCTACTGTATATATCTACCCCTCTATCGCTTTACCCCTCTACCCCTCTACCCCTCTACCCCTCTACCCCTCTATCTAAACAGCCAAAGGGCAGAAGAGGCGGTGGGACGTTCACACCCTCCTGAAACAGAACACCTCAGTGTTTACCCTCCTGACGTTTTGTGCCAGAAAACCTATGAAGAGCTGAGATCCATCCCAGGTCCCTCATGCACACACTCGGGGATCAGGGTCATGTTTGTGTTCAGCAGCCCTTTCAAAATACGCCTGTTTTGAAAATACGTCTGCTCAGGTTCCATCCGGACGTTTGACCTTAGAAAATTAGCCCTTCAAGTCCCCCCGCCCCCCCCCCCCCCCCCCCCCAGCCCCTGACAGTAGACTGAAAAGCTCCACCACAAAGCACCGTGCATTTAGCGAATGAGTCAGGCTCAAGCGTTCACTCTCCACCGGGAGAAACGTCATTCTGCTTTCTCTTCTGCTGTCACCCTTCCTTCTCAACATGTGCAACATTGCTTCCAGACCAGAAAGACAAGCGCACAGGAGTTGATTGCTCTTAAACTACAAAGACCTGGTCGCTTTTCATGGCTTAAGCAGATCACATTGTATACATGTTGAAAAATAAATAAAGACATTTCCATGATTTTCCTCTGGCCCTGTGTCTGGAAAACAGCGAACATCACACACAGGAAGCAGAATCGATAAAGCATCTGCCTGAACAGATCGGCTGTGACGCACCTACCGGGGCTTCATGCTACTGGAGCGCCGGGTGATGTTTTAACCTTGATCCTTCCGCCTGAAATCAGCAGATGATGCGTTAAATCCCACCAAGGATTTCTCCTAAACTCTTATATGGGCTCCTCTCCCTTCGTCCAACATGGACCGAAAGTCAGACAGACCCTGGAGCAGATGGACAGACAGATGGTGAGAGTGCAACAGAGCATCATCAACGCTCTACGCCGCCAAACAAACGGGCAAACAGCCATAACATCCTCAAGTTTACTGATCAATCAACAGAACAGCGTCCATTATTAGCAGATCTGCTCATAGTGTCCCAGGACGTTCCAGACACGAGCCCGACCGGATGCAGTTTCAGAGGAATCCACATTTTTTCTAATATAAACTCCCTCAGTGAATCAGTGTAATTATTTACAGGGAAAAAGGCAAAGAGGAAGTAATGAAAACCTCCCGGAGACACAGTTCCCTCGTGACCTTTGAACTCAAACTTATCTCGTGGCTGTTTCACCTCCCGGCCGGGATTATTTCCACAGGCTCCCAGCTCAACACATTGTCTGCATGCTCGGAACGCCGGGAACCGACGGACACTAAACTTTAACATGTGCTTTGTTTTATGTGTCCCTCGTGAAACAAACCCAGTGAACTACAGAATCTAAACGTTTTCACCCTACCCCGGGTGCAGGAAATAATTTGTCATCATTCAGGACGTGCTCTCTCTCTCTCTCTCTCTCTCTCTCTCTCTCTCGCTCTCTCTCTCTCTCTCTCTCTCTCTCTGTAGCGGGATGCGTTGACGAACAAACTGGACGCACACGTGTTGGAGCTCGTCTGTTCCTGGTGGCGACTGAACCCACTCTCATCCGCACAACTCCACAAGGCTCTGCCAGTCACCAGCGTCAGTGTGAGCCACAGCAGCAGAGATACTGACACTGGACAAAGTGTGAACATTTTTAAAGTTGTGTGGTTCTTGGTTTTTGGGAGCATTAAAGTGTCATTATCAGATCTGTGAGTCTGCACGGTGAGCAGAATGTAAAAGAGGATGAAGGTGCAGAACACAACCTGATGAAAAAGGCTGGAAAAGGCTGAAAATGTGCTGGGAAACAGGAGGAGAGAACTGACTGACCCTCTGGATGACTGACACACTTCATCGTAGAACATATGAGCCTAAAGCCATGTGACCACAGGTCGTCAGACACTGCTCCAGATGTGGTGTTGCTCCTGAGGCTCAGTGGACACTCACCTGGACACAGGTCCCCGTCACTCTGCTCTCCGGAGTCTGAATCCATCTTCCCCTGCAGGACACTCGGAGGCTGCAGAAGCTCTTCTTCGTGTTCCCTCTCCTCTCCAGGGAGTCCTCAGCTCTCTTTACAGCACAGAAATAGAAAATAAAAAATTGCTGTTTCTGCTTCTTCTTCTTCTTCTTCCCCTGGTGAAGCTGAACTTCCCTCTCTCAGCCTGGGCCACTGCTGCTGGGAGAGAGGAATGACACTGAGCTTAGTTGCTGAGCTCTCTTCCTCTTTTCCCTGTGCTCTACCTCCTCTCTTCTCCTGACTCCCTCACTTTCTCTCTCGTCTACTTTCCCCCATTGCTGACGCTCCCTCCCCTCGGCTCTCTCTCTTGGTCCGTCCCCTCTCTGACTCTGACTCTCCCTCCTCCTCCTCCTCCTCCTCTTCCTCTCATTCGGTCCTGTCACACTCAGCCTCTTCACGCTCTCTCCCCACTCAAACTCTTTCTCTACCTCTCTCTGTATGCTGTAAGGGCTGTCGCTTCCTCCCTCTCTCTCTCTCTCTCGTCCTCCCTCCCTCCCTCTGTCTCTGGGTAAGAGTGCTGCCTGTGTTTGAGCAGAGAGTCATTCACGGCAACTTGAAATGCATCTCCAGCAGTAAAAATCCCATGAGCACTTGTTTCCTGGCTGTTATAAAATCAGTCACTTATAATAAGTACACAGCGGTGGTCACAGGTTACTGATCTGCACTAATCTTTTAATAGGTCTGATGTGTTTAGTTCATTTAAGTGTAACAGGAGTTTTTGAGTTAACCACCATTTTTCACAGACCTTTAAAAGCATGTTGCCCATGTTTCCAGTCTTTTCTTTCCTCTCTTCTTCATCCTTTACTTCCCTTTCTTTTTACCGTTCTCTTCTCCCAATCCTTTCCGAGGCTACTATGTCATGAAGACACTTGTTATTTATATATGTCCAAGGACACTCCAGCATCCAACATGTCTGCAAATAGTAAAAAAAAAGTACAGATTCAAAGTTTCCCCATCTGTCATCTGGGGTTTGATTTCATGTTCCCTCATCTAACGAGTGACACACAGTCACAATGCCAGTGTGTCCTTGAATGCACCACAGCAGATACTGTAACTTATAGAATTTCAGATGAGGAAAAAAAAGGACATGTAAGCGTTCTTGAAGGTGTTGCCTCTGCTTCACAGTGCAGATATGTGCAGTTTGTATTATTGTTTTAGCTTTAAAACAATAATACGAATCTTCAGCTTTTTGGTTTTCTCTGGTCTCTCTCACTGCTCTCAGGCAGCTGTATTAAAACAAAAAGCCGTGCTTTACTTTGTGCTTTAACATATGAAGAATGCAGCAGGATGTTGGTCAGACGCGTTCACAACAACTGGAAAATGTCCAAAATGTACAGCCAAGGGTTTGTTCTTTATTTACAGCACGTACACACGGGGGTTTGACTTCTCTTCAAACCTCAATTCTTTCCAAGTTGAGACGTCTTTTTCATCCTGTGATATTTGCATTCTTTGTTTGTTTTGTTTATTTGCATTTTTCACTTACAGCCACTTCAGAAAACTTCAGAAAAATGCAGTGTTCGTATGACAGCAGCTTGGTCAAACTACATCCACCAAACAGCAGAAAAAGTTAGTGCCTGCATCCAGCCACCAGGGGGTGATCAAGATGGTTTTGCGTTACTTTTGTTGGTTATCATGTCGTCCATGTCTATTAACGGTCTATGGTGGGAACTCTAATTGAAAGTAATTGATGGTAAAGTGTGACCTGGCAAATCTCCTGCTGTGTTCCTCATGTGAGAAAAGCTAAATCAATTTTCAGGACAAACGAGGACAGACTGGGGTTGTGTATAAAACACGTGAAACCCTCTTTATACACAGTCTAACCATCTCTGGGTTGGTTCCTCTCCTGCTTACGTACAGTCTCACGGCTTATGAGATGACATGAACTCAGATTCAGACGTGAGGAGCAGGTGGGTGGTCAGTCGGGGGTCCGACAACAGTTGCAGGCTAAACCGTCCCCCAGGTGTGGAGCTGACTGTCGCTCAGCATGAACGCCGGGCACCAGATGGCTGAAGCCTGACTGCCCGCTGCCCGGGGCGCTCGTATCTTTGACACTGTGCGTGCATGTGTACTTGTTCTGCAGGATTGTAGGGAGGAATCAAAATATGCTGTAAATCAGTGACCTGACAGGAAGGGAAGTGTATGAAGGCAGAAGAACACGTATAACAACAGACTTGCACTGAGACAGTCGACCATAACACTGAGTCTACAGTGTCTTGTTGGCAGAATAGGTATGAGAATTAAGGAATATAAATTTGACAGAGCATTATTCTGCAGCAAAGTGCAGTCCCCCCCGGCATTCGAGCTTACAAGTTTTGGATAAGCCTCACTAATCCAGTTTCTGATATAATCAGCGTCATCGGGGTCTCCATGGACTCGCCCTCAGCTACAGGGGCCGTTTGGTTGGTGAGTTGTTTTTGTTGTGTAACGACATTTACTGTCAACACCACTTTGCCTCTGCTGGATAGGACAAACTAACCACACTACACCAACAGGAGATAATGACCTGTGGTGAACAGGGAATCATATCCACCACACGATGTCCAAAAATACTCCATCCCAAGTGAACCTCCTGCATTTTAAAGTATTTATTACTTTAAAATGCAGGACTGTTATTACCAATAAGATGTACTTAACATGAAAAGCAGGAGTGCGGAACGACAAAGTTATTTTATAATCGGTGGTATTTTTCTGAGAATATCTTTTTTTGGTCTTTAATTTTATAAAAATATGTTATCATAATTTCTCAGATACGACATCATCAAAACAAAACCCCACAAACAAAACAAAAGGATCAAACAAAACACACCCAACTAACTTAAAACTGAAAAAATAAAATAAACAGCACATAAAAGATGTCATCACTCATCTTCAGTATCTTCATATGTAGTCAACTTTAAAAAACATGTTTAATAATAATGAACATACATATTTATCATATATTGTAATAATGAACCATTACTGGTTTCAGGCTAAAATTTTGTTGAGTTAATTTGTTGTATTTTCATTTTTTACAAAATTCAATTATGTGCGGGGAGAGCGTGGCCTGGGGGATAGAGCGGGTTCTCTGCAACAAGAAGGTTGCCGGTTCGAATCCCACTCTATCCCATCTGCATGCCTAAGTGTCCTTGGCAAGATACTGAACCCCTAGATGGCCCCTCTTAAAATGATGAGTGTTCTAAAAATGTAAGTCGCTTTGGATAAAAGCGTCAGCTAAATGACATGTAATAATAATGTAATAATAATATGCATCATTATATTCATGATATACATTATGTATTATTTTCATAAAAACTAAAACCTAAGAAAAGAAAGAAAATCCAAACCAACAACCTCCAATCAAGGCAATCAAACTTTTTAAAAGTTGAAAGCTTTTAAAAAGTAAAAGTTCCTCAGATTTTATACTGTTGGGTAGTTTGTAATTAGTAGTTTCATATTTATTACTTGATCCGTTTTTTTACGTAGCTGTTCACTTTATCTTTTAAACTGTGGCTACTGTCAGACTCCACTGTGAACTGGTCATGGCCCTGATTGACCCGCATCCACAACGAGACGTCCCACGCAGCACGTTGTGTACAGAAGTAAACAAGGAGAAGAAGTCGGTAATAAACAATGAGGTCACAGATGTGAGAGTTTGCAGTTAAAGTTTTTTCTTGATAACACAGACCGGTTATGAAACAGACGTCTCACTCTGAGTGAGGATCTTAAACCTCCCTCTCCCTCCACTGACTGCCTCCGTCGCAGCTGACCTCCATGTTTGATCTGCAAAATTAGGAACAGTATTGATTTACAATGACAAGTCACATTGAATTCCGATAGAGAATGCGTGACTTTTCAGACTGCACAATTCAAATAAATTAGATCTGTATCTGATTCAGAACCACATATGAAAGTGGCCCAAATCGGATTTGAAAATTTCAGATTCTATGTGAGTCTAACACTGTCAGTAAACAATCAGATCTGGGTCATATGGGGACCTGCTGTGAGAATATGTCTGCCAGATCCATTAATTATCGTCTGAGAAATGAAGAAGAATGTTAAAGCAAAAGAAAGTGGAAGAAGACGAAGAAGACAACAATAGAGAAGACAAAAAAGAAGACAAAGACGAAGGCGGAGAGGATGATGTCAAAGAAAATGAAAAAGATGAGAACGAAAAAGAAGAGGAAGAAGAAAAAGACAATGAAATAGAAGACACAGAAGAAGACGAAGGAGAAGATGAGAAAAAAGACAGCGAAAAGAAAATAACGAAAAGAAGACAATAAAGAAGAAGACAAAGATGTAGACAAAGACAAAGACAAAGATGACGCGGGAGAGGATGATGACAAATTGGACAAAGACGAAGAAGACAAAGCAGATGAAGAAGAGGAAGAAGAAGAAGAAGAAGAAGAATCTGATGTTCAATGGAAAACAAATTAGCTGACTCTGCAAAGTGGATCAGATGAACACAACATGAGGTGAGGGACGGTCTTTGATCCAGGGCCTGTGTCCTGACACAGATCTTCTAGTGACTGACTCTTCAGACGCACCGGCCTGAGGACAGAGATCCACTCCTGTCCTGAGGAGACGGGACAAATCTATTCTACTGTCTTCATACAAAGACCCTGTTTTAGAGAAACATTCCAAGACGCAAATGTCTCACTGCATTGTGGGAAAATAAGTGTCATCTCAGTTCAAGTAGAAAATGAGGACATCGTCAGTTTCTCCTTTCTGGTAGGTATCCATGGCAACCAAGGATCTCTTTTAATAAAGCAATAATCCAGCAGGGGAGTGAAACAGAGAGACAATATGGCCACTGGCATTTGAACGTGTGTGTGTGTGTGTGTGTGTGTGTGTGTGTGTGTAATCAATCAGTCAATCAGAGCACCAGGCAGGACGGTCCAAAGTTTTGGCCGCGAGGCTCTTTTCTTACGTGGGAGTTATTTTAAAAGCCGTCTGGCGTCCTGCCTCCGTGAATCTGTCACGGAGCGATGGAAACAAATGGAATGAGACGGAAAGTATACATCATGTGAGCGACAGAACCCACATATGAAGGAGCAGCGAGGGCAGACCGACAGATTCTGCAAGGCGCGCTGTTCACGATTTAATACCTGACATAAGCTGCTTGACTGGTCGGAGGAAAATGAATTTCTCTGTCATGTGGATTTGAAATATGCCAACACCTTAAAACCTTAAAACCTGTTTAACGGCCCTGGGCATGATACAACTGACATGTGGGCAATCTCTGTCTCAAAGGCAGGGGAGGCCGACACAGCTTGAAACCACAAGTACTATTCAATTCCCCGTTAGAAATATTTCCTTGACTGACACACACACACACACATACACACACAAACACACACGCACATGCCACCACCACCAGTCGACCAGTAGACTTGAAGCGAACATTACCACAGATCTATTTCACAGATGCCTGATGTCCCACAGTTTGGAGCCAGAGGAATCACATTGGCTCGGTATGTCTTCTGTCCACTGGAGCTCTCCATAACTTTCTGATGCTTTTATAAACTGTGAAGACACACAGGAAAACTTTTGAGCTTTGTAAGCACTTTTTATTTCCCCCTCATCCTCCTCGAGGCTGCAGGGATGATGGCAGCGTCAGTCTGTTGGTCGATCGCTCCACTAACCTGGTCCAGAAGCAAATTATCACATCGTCAACATCTCCAACTAATAGTTAGTTTGCCATGAAACTTTGGTGCAGACCAAACAGATGAAACCATAGACTGTTAGAAGATGGTCAAGTCTCCATTGCATCCCACTATACTATACTAATCCCTGCACTTCATTTCTTTCTTTTTCTTAGACAATCGACTTGTTTGTTTTGTTTTGTGTTGTTATGTGTATTCTATGTAAGAACATAGAGAGCCACTTCACCATGTCAAATTCCTAGTTTGTACAACTTACTTGGCCAATTAAACCTGATTCTGATGAAGCTAAAATATCCCATTTGAACAAACGTCACCAGCCAAAGTCCTGTGATTGGTCCGTGTCCTGTCTGTTAACATGGAGGAGGGCACCTATACTGCAGCCTGTTGGGGACCTGTCATGGATGGATGGGTGGATGGATCCCAGTGTGACACAGATAGATATTGATGGTGATTGACAGTATAGGGCCCCTTATGTAAGGAAGGGATAATTAAAGCCTCCTTCACCCTGAAGCTACTGTGGTTCATATCAAGTGTTATAATACACACTGTTAAAACATGTGACCTGACAACAACCGGCAGTTCAGCCTTTTGTTGACCTCCGCTCAGGACTGACTCAACTTTATGAGCTGGAAAACACAGAAGCTTGTGGTCGTGGAAGAAACAAATTGAGAAAAGAGCAACAAGGAGTTATTTACTGGACATGTTCTGTTTTTGCTCTATTTTCATCCATTCTAAATAACTTCATGTCTCTTAACTCATTTGTGGCTTGAAGCTTTACACACATGAGATTTATGGGAAGAAGAAGAAGAAGAATGCTTCCCTGGTAAATTCACTGGATCCCTCTGACAAAGTGCTTCCAGTGGCCCCTTCAGTCTGTGGTGTACATGAGAAGATCTCCGTCTGGATGGACGACTGAGGAACGAGGTTAATGAGAATATGATGATTCATCAGCCTTATCCAGGGACACCCGTAAAGACAGAACAGCCTGAGACACACACTCACAGCAAACACACACACAAATGTTTGTACTTCTACCTCCTACCCTAACCTTAACCATCCAAACTAAATGCCTCACCCTAACCCTAAAACAAAGTCATAACCCTGAAACAGCCCATTAAAATAAATAAAGTGAGAACCGGACAAAATGTCCCAAAATGTTCTCACTAAGTAGGTTGTAGGTTCTAAATGGTCCTCATAAAGGCATCTGTACTTGTAAACACACAAACACAAAACAAAATGCTACTTACCTGATAAAATTTGAATATTGTTTACACAAACAAACACACTTCTCTTGCTATAGTTGTGAGGACACTTTTGACATAATATATTCCCAGGTCCCTTAACCTTAACCATCACAACTAAATCCTAATCCTCAAACAAGCCTTTGAATCTATGAGGTACATAATGTCCTCAGATTGATGGTATTGCACCAAGATTGGCTCTCATAACTATAGAAAGACCAGCACACACACACACACAAGCACACACATACACACGCACACAAACACACACACACTGGGTAGACTTGTTGCTGAGCCGGTGAAATGCTCATTGATTTGCCCTCGTTGATTCGCCCACCCAGCACTTAGTCGGGGAAATGGAGACTGTTTATTCTGGACATTTCTCTTTCTTGCATCACTGATTGAAAGCTGACGTCTGACATTTCTGGAGAAACTGCACCGCACAACTGAAAACCTTTTTCGGACTCAATATGTTCGTCCTCTTCCCGGGAACCTCTGTCTCTGTTTCTCAAACTAACATGTTTGCACGGAGCGTCTGTGGTTTTTAACCGTCAACCTCTGAGGGGCCCCAGTGGTTGAGTGGAAGCAAAACAAAGTGTCTGTGAGTGAGATGAAAATCCGGTTTGCCCTCAGGCAGAGCAATTGAATCTGTACTGAACAGATCAGTGGGTTTATTGTAAGGTGATGCTGATGATGAGACCTCTTATGTTATGGGTTGTAGCGCCCTCCCCTGGCCAATTCTTTGATGCTTATTTTTCACTCTCTCCATCAAATATAATGTGTATTTTTGTTATTGTTTATATTTGTCTGTTGTTTTTCATGTCGGTGTTTGTTCTGCTTTCTACATCACTTAATAAACTACTGTCCTCCAATGATGAAAAGACACTTTATTCATATAGAAACTTTCAAACAAAAAACTCTAAAGCATTCTAGCTAAAACTCCACAAAGCACTTACAATATGAATGTGTCTAAAATGAAGAAGGAATTAAAAATGACAAACAGTCCAGACATAAAACAATCAAAACAGTTGGGTTGAGGAGGTCTGTTGGTGATTTATAAACATGTCAATATCCTACTTGGAAAATTCCCCAATTATTTTCACGTGATGAAGTACTGTATGTATAAAAAAATGAGAAAACGATACCTAATATTGGCAAAGTAATTTACATTTAATCCAGTATTAATCTAAACTTTTCACATAAGGCATATTAGTTCCAGTAACAATACAAGTTTAACACATATACAATTATAAAAGTTAGCTTTTTACAGTCAATAACCTAGATGAAGCCTTGTAGATCATATATATATATATGTACAGTGTATGTGTGAATGTGCAGGAGGAGCTAGAGGTCGGAGTCGGGGAGCGTTCGCCAGCTTCCTCTCTGTCTGGGTAAGAAGCTCATGCTGAGCTGTGGGGCCTCAGGCTCCTGCTCCACAGGCTGCTGGGACAGGTTGTTGGTCTGTGGGAGGCAGTCCAGGGTCAGGCCCTTGTGGGGGCACACAGAGTACTGGGAGAGCAATGTCACCAGCATGGATTTGATCATCACCATGGCGATGTGTTTGCCAACGCAGGAGCGAGGGCCTGAACCGAACGGCTGGAAGTAACGCCGAGGAGCCTGGAGGAGGACGGGGGGGGAGGAAGTGGGGGAGACAGAGGACAGATGAGACACCCTGAAAACAGTTTTTAGTCTGTAACACAAGTTCTTATGACTCGATTTATGTATTAACTATTACAAGGCTGAACGTCTCAGCTTATCTGCCTCATTACGACTGTGTAGGTGTCATTTCATTAGATTTTATTGACAGTAGCCCCATTGAAAGATAACATAGATTTTCTTCACCAGACCACGCCCACCTCACACCAGCTAGGAAAATAGACTCTTATTATAAAAGTAAGTTTATTCACCTTCAATTTATTTAAAAAATAAACCTCTACTTACATTTTTCTCAAAGTTGCTCAGGCGGAACTCATCCGGTTTGCAGAAGAACTCGGTGCGGTGCATGTGTCCCGTGTTGAGGATGATGTTCGTGCCCTTCGGTACCCTGTAGCCCTCGATGACGTCATCGCACAGGGCCTGCCGCATGGTGAAGTCCACCACCGGGTGGAATCGCAGACACTCGTTGATGAAGCTCTCCAGCACCTGCAGCTTCTGCAGGTCGCCGTTCTGCAGCTGCCTCTCACCTGGAACCAGACGGGGAGAAGATATCAATCTATCCCATATTCACAGATCAGAATTTGCGTCATAGGGTTTAGGTCTGTACAAGGTCACCCTCTGTTCTCAACCCTCAACAAGAGGAAAAACTACCAAACAAACAAGGATATGGGATTTTTTTGTGGCTCCACAATTCTTAAATCTGCATGTATGTAGTTTCTGTGTCTTTAAGCTCCTCACCCACTACAGTGTCGATCTCTCGCAGCAGCTGCAGCTCCACATCTGGATTCTGCTTGAGCAGCAGCAGCATGAAGAAGAGGCTGACCGACAGAGTGTCGGGCGCCGCGATCACCATCTCCAGCACGCACTGCACCACGTTCTCCGCAGACAGCTCGCCGTGGTTCTGAGGACACGTGGATGTGAGCAGAAGTCGGGGTGGAAGGGCTCAAAGAAGGAATCAGGGACTTCATCGGTTTGACCAAAGAAATGGCAGAGACAAGATTCTCGGACTGACCTGTGCAAATATGAGGCCTGTGGTGAAGTTGATGTTGTCCAGTTTCTCTGCCTGCTCCACGTCTCTCCTCTTCTGCTCCACCAGGTCCCCAATGGCATCATGCAGCTCCTTGCTGTGAGATAACAGACATATTATATTTAGCTGGAGAGAAAAATAACTTACAAACAGCTGGAGAATAATGAATAATAATGAATAAATTAAGTGAGAACGTGGACTCACACTGCCGCCTTGTGCCTCTGGTGGATCCAGTCCAGCTTGAAGTACACGTCTGGTTTGATCAACACGGTTTGCCACGTGTCAAAATACTTCAGAATCTTCACCAGCAGCTCTTTCTCTGCACACAGAGTTCACAGATGCATCAAATACACAACACAGATGAACCAAGCAGATGAACTAAAACTGCCTCAGTCCCCGTGTGTTTGCAGCATCTTCAGAATGAACCATCCCTGCCTGCTCACCATTGACGGGCACATCCAGGAAGAGTCTGTTGGAGATGTCCACCACGGTGCAGCGCAGCAAGCTGAGGACGTCCACATGGGACAAACTGTCCAGGTCGTCCAGGTGAGTCTGTGTGGAGGAGACGCAGACCTCCACCGTCTTCTGCAAACCTGGACCTGTCAGAGCTGAGACAGAAACACAGTTCCTGGACTTTAATACTCAGATCCTGAATACCTCGGGACCTGTGGATGTGTCTGAAGGTGGTAGAACGTTACCTCTGCTGAAATGGGTGCGTATCTCTTTCCACAGGGACACGTTGTTGTTGAAGATGATGCCTCTCTCATACATGCCGAGGCAGCTCAGTCCCTGCTTGCTCCCAAAGCGTGACGTGTAATGTCCGTTCTTCAGCACGTGGTGAATGGCTGATGCCCTTGTAGTGAAAATAACAAGAATGAATCACCCACAGATTGTGAATTAGCATGAGAAATAAACCTAGAATATACTTAAGCATTAAGGACAAACCTGCTGAGGACGAGTGTCTCCTCTCCATCGATCCAAACTCTGACAATGTCCCCATACTTCTTGTTGTAGTAGTTGCTGGCTGTGCCTATCCCCGTCCACATGAACCTCACGTATGAGAGAAGTGGCCCCAGACCCAGACAGAAAGCTGGACCTGTCGTAGCGATTGACAGTAAATACACTTCAGCACGGGCACAAGTAAAGAGACTGTGAAGTGTCGAGGCTCAGACGCGAGTAGAGGACCCACCTGGCACGGTTCTCCTGTCCGTGTGGCTCCAGGCGACCAGCAACACACACACCAGCAGGATCAGGGTCCTGGTGGCCACCGAGACGCCCGGGGTTCCCACCGCGGTGGCGTTTGGGGACTTGGAGAACAGGGCCCCCAGTATGGCCCCCAGACCTACCGGACTCATCGCCAGGTCACAAGCAGGCATCCGGTCCATAGGAAGACTTGAAATTTTAAAAAACAACCCGCACACGACTGCACAAACGTGATGAAAGCTGCCCCACCAGTCCCTTCCTCTTTATAAGCAGTGGGAGCTGGTTGCAGGCCAGGTCAGGGTAATGCAAACGCCACAACACTGCAGGGAAATGGTAAACATTACACTTGTGACCTTGAGGGCCTGGAGCGGTGCCAGCGCCCTTGAGCGAACAGGACTTTGTTCCGTGGGTAAGTTGTGATGCGCCGCTGGAACGAGTTTCCACGATGTTGTGTATTTGACGTTTCGATGATGAGAAGCAAGCGTCACTCCTCTGAACATCAAAAGGATCTGGTATGAAACGCTGAGGACGGCCACCTGGGCTCTGAGATGGAATCTGGGTTATTGTTTGTGTTATTGTTCAGTTATCAGTCTGGCAAAATTACACTTTCAATCAATTTCTGTCCGCAGGTTAAGACGAGGTTTCTCTCAGTTTTTTTCTACAAAGGGGAGAAAGAGCCAAGAAAGCTGCATTTTTTAAATGTTTAATAAAGTTTTTTTTATAATTTAATACTTTAACTATACTTTAATACTTTTTCCTCGGCTTTTGAATTCTCATAGTATTGATAGTATTTATAATTACCCTCAGATTCCTCCGTTAGACTGCCAGTAGATGGAGAAGCAGAGCTGTGATCCATATTAAAGATGTTCACTGCGACATAAGCTGTGTGTGTAAAACCGTATACTTTCTCAATAATGACTCTTGAGTTCTATACTAAAGCCAGGTGGTTATATCGTTAGATTTTCTTTTTGGGGGGGTTGATTTTCCTTGATTTAAAGTTATACATATGTCATTTCATTTGAGATTTTACTGGCAGATACCACATCAAAATAAAACGTGGTATTTTACAGATTCTATTCTGGTTTTCTGTCCAGACTTATAATCTCTAACACCACCATGTTCCAATTGTGTCCTTTCACTTGATATAGTATTGTTTTGCTCTTTTGTTCCTTTGTTGTGTTTTTCTGCTCTCTTTGTTTACATTTGTATCTACTATGAAACCTGTGAGTAACAAACATTGTTATGTGAATTTTTAACATATATTTACTTGTAATGTGATGTATATATATATATATGAATAAATGAAACAACTATATATTGTGTCTCAAATATATAACAATGACAATGTTTATTGTATTTGTGTTTACATTTAGTCAATATTATATAACTTTTGAGTAACTATCTATTGTTGTTTTAGCATTTAATGAAGTGTGTGCCCCTTGTCTTTTATTTCTGCATAATGTTTAAGTCCATACTGGAGTATTTAATTTAATTTAAATTAAATTAAATAAATACATTTTTATTGCTTTATTTATTTCCCGTTTCTGACAAGCGCCACGCTCTCTGGCTTCGTTCAGGCCTTTGTTCCATTTGCTCGCTCTGACTAAAGAACTCTGTGAATCCACTCACCGCCCACACCCCAGTGCAGGAATGTGAGACGGTTCAAACAGCCGACTGTGTGCCGAGGCGCTGCCTGGAGAACGATGCCCTGTGCGATGGCTTATTAGACCCAGATTGTTCTGCATGATAGCGCAGAACCCCCCCTCCATGTTCTGCAGTTAATGTAACCTTGTGTCTGGCCTCTGTGTTGTGGTCAACCACATCTTTGTCTCCACCACATGTGTAGGGATTTGTTCAGAAAGTGAACAAACAAGAGCGACAGAAAGCCAATAAATGTCAGGACATGTATGAAGTCTGAGGACAATCTATGACTCCTCTGTTACTTTTCCGTTTTTTTACTTCATCATGTTTATACAACAGGGAACAATCCTCAAGCATCTTCAGGGTGTGTGAGTGTGAGTCGGGAAATGAACAGTTGACACAGGATGGAGACACGGAGGGATGACGTGCATAAAGAGAGTGGATGTGAATTCACAATTGGCAAATACATATGATCACGACAGATATTGTGACTTCAGACGACAGTGCAGCTCCACTCTTTGTTCACTGCTCTTTTGAACTCATCCTTCATAGTTTAACTGGAGAGATCTGTGCCTTTGATCAGGAGTATCTATTTCTTATTGTATTGAATTCAATTCAGATTATTTTGTGACGTTAAATATATATATTTCTACAATTAGTGAATTTATTTGCTTTCTGCTGTTTTCTTTAACGTGGCCAGTTTAGGGCTTTAGTGATTTTTTTATTCTTTATTCTAACAGTGCAATGAGAAGCCGAGCTGAACTTTGTCTCACAGGAAGAGGAGGTGGATGGGAGGATTAGGTCTGTAGGACACCAGGTCATCTTTCTGTCCTTGGCCCGGAGCAGCAGGACGGACTCGGACCCCTCAGCCCCAGAGAGATAAGGCCTCTTTCAAAGCAGCTGCGCCCCAGGGAGGAGGAAACACATCCAGAGAGAGGTCTGCAGGAGAGGGGGCGAAGAAAATGTGCACGTGTTGACATATTCCCACAGCATGATTCATTTTATTGGGTCGGAACGATCGCAGCTTTCCAAACATTCAAGTGTCCAGATATGAAATCAGCTTTTAACGTCATTGTGGGTCAATTCCCTGCTTCTCACTCGCTCGCAGCTCTGTGAGTGAGAGGCAACAAAGGAACGACCTCAAGCTCTATAGGACTGTGTGTAAGTACACATGCACACATCTGCTGGAGCAATTCAAGCTGTCAGAGCCCTCAGTGACCTACAGCCTCAGGCAGGAGCACACACACACACACACACACACACACTGACACACACACATGCAGAGGCAGGAAGAGGTAAGAGTGGTGAAGGAAACCAGACATGACAATATTACTGCTAGAGATTCAGGTCGGGAGCTCTTTTGACCAGAGCTGGAATGTCTGTGTTTATGTGTGTAATCATTTTTGTTACATCTTTTTCCAACACAACACTGAACCTGTAAGGACCAGTAGAACTCATGAGGACCATGGACTGGTTTTAATGGGGTAAAACTTTATTTTTAAGGTCCTGGTTAAAGTTAGGTTGGTATGGTTGATATGATGTGAGTTGTGATTGGGTTAAAAGGATACTTCACCCCAAAAGGAAACTTCAATGATTATCTACTCACCATCATGCTGATGGAGGAGTGGGTGAAATGTTTGAGACCACAAAACACTTCTGGAGTTTCAGGGGTAAACTGCTTTGTAGCCAAATCCAATATAATTAAATTAACTGGCGACCACTTCTTCAAACGTAAAAAAAACAACAGGAAACAAACACAATATGCCTCCAACGCAAAATTAAACCACTTAAGTAGAAGAGAAGCATAGTGATGGCTTGTGAGGGGTTTCCCCTGTGGGATGATATGAAAGATCATTCAGTTCTCAATTAAGTAATTATCCTTCATCATCATCTCTCAGTAAAAGAGCTGATGAACCACTGCACTGCTCTACTTTAAAGGGATAGTTCACTTAAACATGAAAGTTTACTCATTACCTACACACCACTATACCGATGGAGGAGTGGGTGAAGTGTCGAGGGGTTACGATCACTCTTTACCCCTGAAACTCTAAAAGTGTTTTGTGGACTCCAGCACTTCACCCACCCCTCCATCAGCATGGAGGTGAGAACATAATGAGTGAAGTTTTCATTTTTGGGTGAACTATCCCTTTGAGGTTAAGGTTTTGGCTCGGCTGTCCACCATGAATGGAGTCAATGCAAAGTTTTAAAAGGCTAGCAGCACAAATCTCTTAGTGTGTGTGTGTTTGTGTGTGTGTGCGTGTGTGTGTGTGTTTGTTATATGGGGCATGGCCTTGCTACAATGGCATGTGGGTCAGCTACATGAGTCCAGCACTGTCAACAGACAGGCCAATTTACTGTCTTGGGTAGTTACAGAAAAAACACTCAGCTACGCATACAAGTCCAAAAAGTAAATTACAGCCTTTCACAGTGAAGACTGCTTCAAATGCTGCCATCATGTTTCATGCTAAACTGACATTTTGCCAATCTGTGGTTAAACTGACATTTTGTCAGTTTAACCACAGATTGAAATCAGATTCAAAGCAATGGAAATGGGTCGTTGTTACATTTGGTGAATGGAAGCTGTGAAGATGTGACACAGGGAGAAAGCAGCGCATCAGGGGGACATGGAGGGAGGAGGTGGAGAAGAGACGACATGAAGATGTGGAACGAAGAAATGACGGTGATGGACTCTGATGGCATGGGTTTTCTTTTCAGTCAAAATTTGGGTTTGTAGTAAGAATATTCATGGAAAATATAAGTACTATACTCCTAGAATATAAATATACATCTTCTGCCAGACAGTCTGTCAGGAGCAATGCGTGCGTTTGAGTGTTTTGTCTGTAAATGTGTGTGTGTGTGTGTGTGTGTATATGTGTGTGTGTGTGTGTGTGTGCGTGCCGTCTGCCCACGGCGGTGCAGTAGAATGGGTTGGGATGAATATAAATCAGGTGACTGAACAGGCGGGGGTTTCTTCCCAGACAAGCTCAGAAGATTGTGTAATGCCCACTCCTACATTACTGGTCTGAATGCACGCACACACACACACACACACACACACGTACACAAAACCCCTCGTCCACTTGGTGAACAACACAACAAGCAGTGTATGTTCCAGTCTGCCTTCAGATCGACCACCCGGGTGGAGCTCACACAACGCAGCTGACTGGACCCGATTTGGAGCTTTCAAATGATTTGGACGGGACCTGGACTTTCATCTGAACTCCTTCCTGTCGGATTAGTGCATCTTTAATTGGTTTGGTTTGAGTTTGAGTTTGAGTTTGAGTTTTGGTTTGAGTTTTGTTGGCACGAGGTGAAAAAGCTTCATCTCTGCAGTTTGAGATCTGTGCTTTTTACATTCACTGCTGTACTGGACTTGTGTTCCCCTGTGAATGCTGAGGCTTCCAGGTGACCCCCAGAAAAGAGGAGGTGAAGAGGTGACCATGTGGATCCCGACACCGAGCATGACCCTGCTTCAGCGGCTGGTGCTGTATGGGACGTGCATTGTGGCGCTGATGAACTCTGTGGGCCTGCTGGTGCTGCTGGTGCGGCAGAATCAGCAGGATGCCAGGCTGGAGCAGACGGAGGCGAGGCTGGTGGAGGTGGAGCAGAGCTCGGTGGTGGAGTTCCTCCAGGAGGTACCCAGGGGAGCGGCCGGGCTGAGGGCGAACCCGGGGCAACATCCACAGTACCAGTACTCCAGGAACAAGAGGAGCGAGGAGCTGGAGAAGGAGCTGGAGAAGGAGCTGGAGAAGGAGCATCAGCAGGAGGTTCGGCAGGAGGAGGAACAGGTGCTCGATACGCAGGAGGTCAGCCAGGAGGTCAGCCAGGAGGTGGGAGAGGAGGCAGAGAAGAAGATGAAGGATGAGCTGAAGCACAAGCACCGACACAGCCAGAGTTACCACAAGGCCCATGTGCAGGACGACATGATGATGATGATGACTTACTCCATGGTGCCGGTGAGATGAGGCACCTGCTGGTACATTGTTAATGAGGGAGAGGAGGCAGATACATTTCAATACTGTAGGTACAACTGTGTACAGTGATGACTGATGCAGAATCACCTACTGGTTAAAATGGGTAGTGGTCCCAGGACCATCATCAAGACTGAAGGTTCCACGTGAATGTGTTTTCTTGGTTTGCACTATTAGACAATACAAACTGAAGTGAGGGACATTAGGGGGGCACATCATCTCAAGGCTCTGGGTTGTAGAGGGGCCCGAGTTAGTTTTAGGGCCTCAATTGTTTCAGTTTTCACTTTGATCACATGGTGCATATTCCTTAATAACTGCTATAATTCAATGTAGTTAATAATTAGACTATTTTAAGAATTATACTTTTAAAATGAATAAGTAATTTTACTCCTGTATTGTGAAGAGCAAGTAGTATTTGTTTGTACTTCAGTTCCACTGCATTTCAGAGACAAAATATCATAAGTTCCACTTCACAGGATGTATTTGACAACCACAATTATAAGTAACTTTGTAGGTGAAGTTAATTAAACGGGATTCATTGTTACAGATTAAAAAGTCAGCAAGGAAAGTACACTTTTTATCGTGATGCACTACTACATAACCTAGAAGAGTTCATGTTTGCTGCAGGTTCTCATGGTTTGTTAAACATTCTGTGCGTCACAGTGTTTTAATTGTGTTTTAATGTTTTCTCTTTCTCTTAAGATCAAATTGTTGATCGACATATGCAACAGCACCAAAGGCGTCTGTATAGCCGGTATGTTTCACTTATATTTGAAAAATTTCAAACTTTACTCACGTCCAAAATATCCCTTCTCATTCTCCTGACATCGTCATTACTTCTCGTTGCAGGACCCCCAGGACCCCCTGGTGAGTGAACTGGATCCACATCTAATAAAGGCAGTTTGTCTCCTTTGTGGTTTAGTGACCCATATCTCTGCCGAATATGTTTTTCCATTCATCCCCTGGTGAGGATCTTTTCTGTGTTTCTGTAGGTTTGCCTGGTACAGACGGTTTGCCAGGCCACAATGGCACTGATGGCATGCCAGGACTGAATGGACAGCCCGGGGCTGATGGGAAAAGAGGGAAAAAAGGTAAACAAAAAGTGAAGCTCTATTCTGCTCTAACTCGACATCCTTTTTTTGAAATGCCTAAGGCAATGTTGGCCACTTAAAGTGAAGAGCGACTGGTACAATGTGGTAGTACCAGTAAAAGGCTTGAGAGAAGCCATGGGTTCAAATATAAAATAATAACTGAGTATAACAAATCATACTCAGACATCCACACAGTTTCCTGATCTATCTGTTGATCATACTTTTGCTGAGAGGAAACTTTCTGAATGAATGAAAAGCTCCAAACTGCTGTTCTCTCACATTCTCCTCTAATATTATGCATCTTTGTGGTTTTGGGCCTCAGCTGAATGAACTGGATCTCCCTGTACTCTCCCACCTCGCTCTGTTCTCCTCCTCAGCCGACAGTGATTCACCCCAGCAAGTCAATGGACTCATTCATGTTGATAGCGATGGGGAACAGTGAGATGAGGTTGTGAATGCACTGTCTCTCTCTCTCTGAGCTGTTTTACAACATGTCCTCCACAGGCCCACCAGGTGAGACAGGAGAGCCAGGTGAGAAAGGAGAGCGAGGAGAGTCTGGTCCGCCTGGAGAGCAGGGACAACCGTCCAATGACGTAATTATTGAGGGTGAGTAGACTTCTGTCGACTGTGATATCTTCATGATGAATCTATGCTTGTAGTCAGATGGTTGAGACGTTGTCCACTTCCCTCTGTTCAGGTCCTCCTGGTCCTCCTGGTCCTCCTGGTCCTCCAGGGTCTCCTGGGCCAGTGGGCCCTGCTGGACCTCCTGGACCTCAAGGGCCATCCAGGATAAGGCATCACAGAGCCCACCTGCAGGCAGCTCACACCCTGGGTGAGAGGCCAGTGAAAAAAAGATAATGAAACCTTGGGCTTTTAAACCCCTATCTTAGACATAAGATGGAATTTCCCTATGATCATTTCTATGAAACTCAGTATCTCTGCCAAGGCTGAACAATCCTAGAGCCAGAACGACAGTGGATTGCCAAGTCCAAACCGTCCCCTCATGAACCCACATGTTAGCTGACTAGGTCAGGATATAAATTTGGATCTGCTCCAAATTGTACACACTCATAAGTATTTGTCCTCTTTATACTTTCCGTTGATCAAGATCCCTGAGTTATTATCCGAGAACTTTACCGAGAACTTTACCGAGAACTTGGGGTGGTGTGGCCTAGTGGTTAGAGTGATGGTTCTCCAGCAAGAAGGTTGCTGGTTCAAACCCCACTCTCTCCCATCTGCATGCCTAAGTGTCCTTGGCAAGATACTGAACCCCTAAATGGCCCCTCATGAATGTTGAGTGTACTAATTGTAAGTCGCTTTGGACAAAAGCGTCAGCTAAATGACATGTAATGTAATAATGTAATGTAACTTAATTCAACAAAAATGCCTCACAGTGTTAAAGAAAAGTGAAAAATGGTCCTTGATCAACACCAAAAGTAAATGTGTAAATACTTAGTAACACAATAATAACAAACTGCTTCCAACAGGGCTGTTACACGCAATTCCAAACGATGGAGCTTCTGCAGCGAAGGAGGCTGGGAAACGACAGGAGGAACCCCCGAAGAGGAATGGTGTGTGTTCAGAGAAATCTGGCTACATGTACAACATGGATAACTACTGTGTGGTGGAGATATAAACATCTGAGCCGGTTGTTTTGTTTCTCCTCAGAGTGTCTGATCAAGTCTCTGATCAACCCCAGGAACGTGACAAAGATGGAGACCACCTTCGGCACCTGGATGAAAGACACGGCTCAGGAGAACGATGAGCGAATATGGGTGGCAGAGCACTTTTCAGGTAGGTTGATGACCAAGAGCATTGAAACAGAGGCTGCTCAAGCAAACAGGGAAACAAGAGTATAACCTGTCATAGTGTTTAACCTGGTGCGTGTTCTTGCCCAGGGCGCGTGGTGAAGGAGTACGAGAGCATCGCCTCCTTCCAGAGCGACACCAGTGAGCCTGTTGATGTCAGGAAGTTCTACCAGGGCTGCGGCCACACAGTTCACAACGGATCCTTCTATTATCACATTGCTGGCACTTCCAGCATCGGCAGGTAAACTGAGACACGGTGTGGTGCTGAGTTAGACGCTCTGCTATTGTGTCTAGTCTTTCCCTCTTTCCCTGGTTTACAATTAGCCTTCTGGTTCACAGATTTGACCTTCACACCAAGAGGCTTCACACGCTCGCCATAGACAACGCCTTGCACCACAACCTGGCCTACCTGCTGCTCAACTCCAAGACCTACTTCAAACTGGCGGCGGACGAGAACGGCCTGTGGCTGATCTTCGCCTCCAGCACGGACGAGAGCATCATGGTGGGCCAGCTGGACGAGAAGACCTTCTCCGTCACCACCTACATCAACACCACCTACCCTCGCACCAAGGCCGGCAACGCCTTCATCGCCTGCGGGGTCCTGTACGTCACCGACACCAAGGACGCCAGGGTCTCGTTTGCTTTTGACCTGCTGAAGGGGAAGCCGGTCAACATGACCTTTGACCTGAGGCCTCCGGGCGGAGTGCTGGCGATGCTCTCGTACAGCCCGAAGGACAGACACCTGTACGTGTGGGACCAGGGCTACGTCAGGCTCTACGTGGTGCACTTCATCTCGGATGAGTGAAAAACTGCAACGTGCACGTCAGCCTGTCGACAACCAAGTGTTCACTCCGTCTTTAGAAGCCGCTCATATTTAGGTTTTTTGTAAGAGAAGCAACCACATCAGTCTCATCTCTGTCCTCCTGTCACATGTTCAAAATCTGTTTCACTCAATGAAATCAGTTTGATCGATAATCATTATGGCACCGTCAACAAATAAATACTGTTTACTGTATTTATATCCTATTTGTAATGTACATGTGGGATTTTGGAGTAAATAACAGTGTGAAACTTTTTTTTATCGTTTTGTTTCAAACTGTTCATACAAATTTAACTTATAATTAACTTGTGCTCGTCCGTGTAGTTAGCTGTTACTCTATTTAGTGTATTAGCATGGCAGTGATCTTTTATGTATTTTTATACAGATGAACATGTTGCACCCCCCTCCCCCCCCCCCCCCGGGACTTCTTCCACTCGGCAGAAAATTAAAAAGGAAACAAGTGTCAAATCACCCTGATGAAATAAAAAGAATTTATTCACTTTACAAAGGTAAAACTCTGACCATGACCTGTTCTCTCTCAAACCTTCAGGCTCAAGTGCCCTAGTAAGTATCTACCCATGATACTGGCTTGTTTTGCATCATTACATGTACACACACACGCACACATACATACAAACATACGTACAAACATACATACACACATGCATCGGACACCAGTAGGACCATTGGTAAAACACAAACGATACATACAGTACACATAGTGGGCAGAGAGAGGGAGAGAAACACAAATCTCTTTAATAAATACCATACATACACTTAACAAAAGTTACAACTAATCCAGCTGGTATGATACGAACGGAAACAAAAATAAAGAAATGCTTTAATGTTTGTACAAGCCGTCGTGATTATATTTATATATATATATATATATGTTTAAGATCATTTATATATATATATTTATTTATATTGTTTATATATTAAAACTATTTCAAACATTTTACCACTAGGCCAAATGAAGCAAGACATTCATTTGTATATAACAGGTTCTTCTTCATTAACCTATTTATTGGAAATAAACTTTTAGTGTGTCCGGAATTTCGAGTGCAAATATCTAGTTCTTATGGACGAAACAGTAAAAACAACTAGCGAGGTAACACACACACTTACACACAGTCGACTGTGTTGCACTTCTCCCAGTCCGATACGGTAAACCCCTTACATTCCTAAAATAAAAGGCAATAAGTTAAATAGTTTGACGAAGGAATGGCCAAACAAACAAACAAAAACAAACAAACACAAACATATAAATAAATTAAAATGATAAAAAATAAAAAGAATCATCTTGTGCAAACTAGAAGTGAACCTTTGTGTTTCAGCTCTGTAGGGGGGGGGGGGGGGGGGGGGTGGGGGGGTTCAGGTTTGGACCAGACAGATGGAAACATTGAAAATCACAGTCACAGGAGTAAAACACATCATCTTCCAAACAGGAATGTTCTAGCAGTGACGTTCGCCACACAAACAGGCATTTGAGGGCAGGTGAGCGGGCAGGCGTGACGATGGCGGACACAGCAGAGTGAAACACACGCTCCGGGACCGGGCCGGGTTCGAGCCCACGCCGGGAGAGGCCAGAGGGAGTGATGGGCAGCCAGCAGGGGGGGGGGTAGGGGTGGGGTGTCACTACAGGAGCAATGAACCATCAACTCTTCCATAAGGGCCGAGAGAAGCCGGGTAAAAAGGCTGGGGCAAAGGGCGGGGGGGTAAAAACCATTGAAACAAAATGCAGATTCCAACAACTCGATTCACACTGGAAACCACCGACTTAATAACAAACCACAGTGCTGGTTACAGTAGATGCTAAGAGATTTCAGCTGTGGGCACAAAATGACAACAGTTACACACTTTTAAAAGTTTTGCTTGAGCACTTTTACAGAGCACTATCAATAGACCTGTGATTGCACCGCGTCACGAGAACAGGACATGCATAGCTTCCCTATGGACACACTCTAAGAGTAGAGATTCTTCAATAAAATTACAATAAATCTAGCTTTAAAATCAAGTATGATAACTTCTGCTTGTAACTTTGCTTTCAGCCTTTGGAGGGGGGGGATGAATATTTGCAGCTCCGTTTCTCACTCTGGGTTTGATTTACATCGGCGGGAAACCCGTGAACACTGCACACTCGGGAAGAAGCCAAAAGCGTGGCGGTCTTCTGACTAAGTTGTCCCCCATCCGTTATACTACTAATGCCTAGTGAGTGTTACATAAGCTTTTGGTGTTTTGTCTTTCTGTCCCTTTTTGTCTTTGGACCCTGGAAAGTGGAAGTGGGCGTTACAGGACGTCGACCAGGCTGCTGGGGATGTTGTAGCGGTCGGGGAGGACCCTCATCTTCAGGGTTCCGTCCGCTCCACAGGTGAAGATGCGATTGCCGGGCCGCGTCTCCACCTGCATCACGCCGGCGCCGATGTTGCGGAAGATGGACTGCTTGGCGTGCTCGCTGCTGAAAGAGTGCATGAGCCCGTGGCCGGCTATTTTCCACACCTGGAGGCAGAGAGCACAAGAACAGACAGAACTGATGTTAAAAATGTTTTTGCTTTATCTCTTTGTGGAGCCTCATTACAATTGTCAAGTCCCTAATTCATTTTGAATGCTGTGGTATAATAATTTTTTTTTTATCTTATACAAACAAGATAATTATCTGCATTTGGAACAACATTATATCTGCAAAGTAAAAACATAAATTGCTTATGCACTAAAACCACAGGGGTAGGTTTTTTATTATGCAGCAAGAATTTCAATCTATGAGATTCCAAAGAGAAATTAAAACTTGATTTGCTGAACTCTCTCCATCACAGTGGTTGTTGACGAAGCTTATGAATATTAGTAAATAAACTTGTTCACCCAAAATATTCATCATGATGAACAAGTTAATAGCTTTTACACACAAGATGAATAAATATAACCATTTGGGACTTAAGGAGCTCTATTTATTTAACTTGCGCAACATGTTAATCCAATATAAAATGTTACACAACACTAATTTAATCTGTATAAAAGAGTTTCAAGCTCAAAGAAGTTTTTTGGTGGGTATTTTTCACAGTCTACTGATATGTTATCAACCAATCAACTATAAATAAAATACTTATTGATGATTATTATTTGCAATTTGTATTCACTATAATAGATCCACTTCCATTTCACCTTGGTAACTCACATTTTGTTCCTAAAAAATATGACCCACATAAATTTGAAGCCCTAATCTGTACATTTCATTGAAGCTGATACTAAAGAAACATGTGGATACAAAAGGTGTTATTCTGATCTTATCAAGTAGTTCATTGTCTCCAATAAGACATTGATCCTCAGTACACCATCTAGGTTAAAGTGAATGTATGGCTGTCAGGTCAGTGACAGAGCCGGCGTCACCTTCATGTTGCCCTCTGCGGAGCCCGTGACGAAGAAGTCCTCGAAGGCATCCAGTGCGAGGGCCTTGATGGCTGAGTCATGGGCCTGGAAAGTGTGGAGCAGCTGCCTCTGGCGGATGTCGAACACGCACACAAAGCCCTTTCTGCCTCCAGTGATCAGCAGCTGCTGCTTCGGAGCGTACTGCAGCACAGTGGCCCCGTTCTCATGGCAGGGGAACGCTGAAGAGGTGGGTGGGGAGAAATGTGAAAGTGAATCACCAAACAACTGCAGAGGGAAAATCATTGAAGCAGGACTGACTGAAGGACTTGGGATGTCTTACCGTGGACCATGGTATTGCTAGGTGAAATCAGAGTATCCCACAGGCAAACATTTCTGTGGGCAAATAAACCAAGGATAGATTGTGTCAGTGTACACTAACAGAAAGAGGAGTGGTGCTGGACTAACAGTGGTGTGCTCCAGTACAGACCTGTTATCGTTGGACTGGCCGGCTGTGGCGATGAGGCTGGAGGACGTGATGAAGGCAAAATCACCGCAGGTCTTAGTGTGGCACTGCCAACTCTATGGGTAGGAACGGGATGAGGGAAAAGAGAGGGCACATTCACTTACAAGAATGAAGAGGAGAAAGTGTGTGTGCGTGTGTGTGTGCTTGTGTGTGTGTGTGTGTGTGCTGGTGACACAGAGGTGACGGGGCTGGGAGTTGGGAGGTGAACTCACCAGGTAGGGTTTGGGGTTGGACGATGTCTGGTTGACCTGCCAGAGACTGAGGAAGCCCTCTCCATCCGCGACTCCACACTGCAGGAATAACACAGAACAATCAGAGCTATCACGCCAAATAGACTAAACATAGACATTACAGTGTGTGTGTGCTTGTAGTTCTCTCCTTGTGAAGACCAGTCTGATAATTAGACCTAATGGAGTGAGGACACTTTGGGAAAGTGGGGACATTTTGGCTGGTCCTGGGATTTCAAAGTGCTGCTTGAGGGTTAAGACTTGGGTTTACGGTTAGGGGTAGAATTATGTTTGGGTTACGCATTTCGTTGTGAGGGCTTCTGTTAGGTTAAAGGGATGGGAATACAACATGTCAATAAATGTTCACACCAAGATAAAGTGTGTGTGTGTTGTGTGTGAGTGGGCATCTACCTTATTGCCCTGGGAGTTGAAATAGAGCCGGGTGACTCTGGCGTTGCCTGCTTGTCTGAAGCAGATAAGCTGCTGAGGTCGGTTCCATTCAAACATTCTGACACTGCCATCCTGAGCACCCGTCATGTCTGACACACAAAAACACACACACACAGAGACACACAGATACAGATACACACAGATACAGGGTTTACAAGAGGGAGGGAGACAAAAGAACAACATAACAACATAGATGAGAGGAAGATAAGTAGAAATGTATAAAGAAACTTCATATAAAAGCTCAGTTCTATATCGGTGATTCAGAGTTCAATGAAGGCACTTACAATACTGATATATGGGGTGAGACGTCATCCTCTTTACATTGTTTAAATTCCTCTTCATAATCTGAAAAACACAATAAAAAATTCACATAAAACACATTTTATTTCAATATTCTCAAAAGCTGCATTCAAAGTTACACTAGACTGCAAAAACACTATAGGTAGAGTGATGATTCCCCCGACTTTCAATCTTGGCATCAAACGTCTGAGATCTTTCAGTGCTCGTCCAAGAATCCTCCCTTCATAGTGAACTGAATGACTCCCATCGTGTATCACACTCAGCATTTATCAACACGGCTGGGACATGAAGAACCCTGGCTGCATCAACGTGTGACGCAAATCTGTACCTTGGGTAGTCGCCTGTGAGAGCTGCTGCTATCTGTGTTCATGTGCATCCATCTCTGCCGGGGGGAAAACCCGCCTCCTCCCTGTATCAGCCACCATAGACTCAGCAGTACAGCTGTTTAGTCGTCGTGTTTCAGTTTGGCTCAACAATGATAAGAATTAAAAATAAACACTTCTTTGAGAAATGTTCCAGAGCGCAGAGAGAAATCATTCTTAACCTGAATCAGAGGCTCCCTTTAGAGTTTACATTCAGAACTATTGGGTGTTTATTTAAAACTAATGCCCCTATAGTGGACCACAATGTAAGGAAGTTAAATGCTGAAGTCATACCACAGGTACTCTGCTGCATACAGAGCTGAGTTTCCCCCTGGTGGCAGTTACTAACAACTGCATCCCCATTACATCCAGGTTCAATATCTGGGATTTTGTGCTTATCTACTGTATCTATCAATTTGCAGTGAGTGAGCTCGTACCACACTGGCTCCCATGCTGGTCTGTCCACTGCCGAGCCACGGCATAGATGCAGAGACCTGCATCTGTGGGGGGGCAAAAGGGACCGAGCTGGCCTGGGAAATGTTGGTGTGAGAGGAACGATGGTCACCGTCGTCAGAGCTGCAGCAGAAAACACAATCATAGCCTGTCAGGTAGAGGTCATTTATACAGAGGTGAAGAGAGTTTCCTTTCTTATGATTATTAGTTGAAAAGATAAATGTCCAGAGTCTGACCTGCGGGACTCCTTATCAAAGTCCTCTCCTATCCAGGTGAAAGGCTGGACAGCAACAAGAGTGGACACGTCCACCTCCTGCACATCATGAGTGGAGGCCAACACAATCTCATTGGAGTTAGCCTGGGAGAGGACGGTGAGGGGGGGGGACAGATAAGAGAGATTAGAGGTGGACTTTAGTGTCATCATTTATCATTTGAGTTCCTACAAAAGAACTGATATGCATTTGTATATTCAGATGGAAGTTCCTGGAATAGATTATGTAATTTGGTACTTTCTCTTTAACCTTTACTTTGTACCAATTTACAGAGGTGTTTCCAGGAAATGTCCCAGGAAATACATTTTTAAAAAGGATTTAAGAATAAAGAGTTTCCCATTATTTTCAAGTCAAACACAACTCACCTTGTTGATGGCAAAGGCCATGATGATATCAGACTCCTTGTGAATGATTTTAGCTTTGCCTCCTGGGTACCCCAGATCTGCCTCCACCTGGAGAAGCAAAGAAAAAAGAAACATCCAGGTTTAAGAAAAAACATCTTATCTGCTTTGAATAATCAATGCCCAGAAGCCCTTTCCTCATTAGTACTGCTCATGTTAAATCATGTCCTTCTATTAGGAGCAGGGCCGCAAGATACGTCACTTGCTTTTGGCCATCAAGTCTCCCCCTTGAAATGAAAGAAGTGTAAAGTACAGGCACATTGAAAGGGGAGAGGAGCGATCAGAGATAGTCACATATAGAGAAGTATAATCAAACTTGACAATTGATTTTTGTTTCCTACAGTGATTAACAAGACTCACACAGCCCCGACAGTGTGCATGCAGGTTAGTAGGTTTATTGTATGTACTCTCTCTCATTTTGTATTTTTCAGTCCACCAGAAACAGTCCAGCTAGAAAGGAGAAAGGAGTGAGAAACACTGGGAGATGTGTGTTACTTTGGAGGGAATCGAATGGGAGGTTGTGTGAGTGGATGCTAAAAGTGTCCCAGTGACAGGGAAAGATCAGACGTTAGATCTAAGCGTCAGCGCCTTGAATAGACTTTATGCCAGATACAATCACTTTCAGTCCAAGCTGGAGAGGAGACATCAAGAGCTTCACCCAGTGCGGTGCTGCCTCTAATTATAACCTGAAAGCCTGAGCCGCGTCCGGCTGGTGCACACTTATTATTTCTTTAAGTTTGATGCTCTTGCTCCTTCAAGCTTGTCTTTACAGTGACTCTTCCAGACAGACAGACAGGGCCAGGGCTGGTACAGTGAATGATACTACCTTATAGGGACGGCTAGCTCCTGCTATGCAGTTTGGGCTTATATGGTCCGTATGGTTCTCTACAGACTACACAACACACACAGAGGCAATATAGACACACACCACACCAACACAGCACGACACACAACACATGCACAAACACAGAAAAATAAAACATGGAGGGAAACAAAAAATGAAAAACATTGACAAGATCTCTGATGTAAACTTGGTGATAAAATGTAAATAAATGATCTGGATTGATCTCATCAGCATGGAGCTGGATGAATGGAGAGACAACAGCTACAGTTAAATCCAAAGTTGTCTGACGAGGTTTATTCTAATATTGGACGGACAGACACAGCATCAGTCTGTCACTAAAGCAATTACATAGTAATAAATAGCTCCAGACATCAGAGATGGCAGAGAGGAGTCCTGTTCTTGAATAAATATGTCTCAGGAGTCAAAGCAATGATTATGACAATAATACAAATATCAACAACACAGATGTGAATAATAGAGGTTTCTGCTCTCCATTCCTCTGGGTCACCTACTATAGACATGCTGTGCAACAAGGAGGGAAATTAAACTGAAATCATATACTGTATAGGCCCAAAGATATTATTAAAATGTAATTGTCTCCTTTTTAAACACACATTTCATACAAATTATTCAATTTATACAAAGACGTACACAAATGTCTTTAGTGGAAAGATTATCCTTGCCTGATCTCCTAACACGACATTCTGATATTATATTTCTTCATTTGAAGACTTTATGTTTCTCATTAATCACAATCAGTGGGAATAATGTTTGCCAGCAAAAGCTTCTTGTTTTTATAGGAGACAGACTTGCTTTGTAAAATGTTATTTTCAACAGAATATAGTCTTTTACTTGGACCAATACAGTAACTGTGTTAGTGGAAGTGATCAAAAATAAACAAATGTATGAATAATAACTCAGGTGTAAATATGACTGTTAAATAACCCAATGGTTTACTCATCTAAGCTGATGAACACTGACGTTGGGGAAAGAAAACCGGCAGATATATTTGTATGAATGTGGGCCACTGACCTCACACTGCTTCCTTTTTTTAGTAAAGATGTAACGGATCAAAGTATCCTGAAGAACTTCCTGTTTGACCAGGAAGTGCCAAAGACGTCGCGCTGGAAACGACTGGTGGTTCTTCGTCCTGACAGAAAAGATACAGACGGAAATATGTTGATCACATGATGAGAAGTACTGGAGTAAGAGTAATAACGTCAAATGAAATTAAGATGTTGTGTTATTAATGTTTTTAATCGTCCAGCCCTAGTGCCTGATGTGTGTATTTTAGAATTAGGTATATGGTTCTCTCAATATGAATCTACGAGCATGTCTCACTTGAATGGTGTGTTGTCTGGCTCCAGCATGGCCTTGTGTCGGAGAATGGCAGGGCCACCTCCTGCGCTGAGGTCAGTAGGGTAAGTGTTGATGTAGTTGGGAGGCGGGCCGTCAAACTTGTTCATTCGCTCCTGCAGAAGCTGCTCCCAGTGCTCTAAAGTCTTCAGCACAGCGTTGCTTAGAGGGGAAGTGACTGGCAGGTCTGTGACATAAGAACATATTCATATAGATATACTGTATACAGTCAACAGCAACACCAATTAATAGTTCATTTATGTATATGTATTACAGCTCATAGGCTATAGATTCTATTGGGGGCTGATGCCGATACGATAACAGGGAGTAAAAATCGTAAAAATTAAGTTTCATCAGATGCTGTTATGACAAAGAAATGTAATTGAGGCTTAATATTTACATATATTTATACTACCAAATACATAAAACTTAAATCCAGAAAACTAACCAATTATTTAACATACATGGAACCAGAAAGGATTTTTTTCCAACAATGGTTATTCTAAAAAAATAATGGTTGAAAAAAAACAATACCGATATGTCTGTCAATGGCTCATATTTGCTGATTTTTAATAACAAGCCAATAAATTGGCTCAATTGTTCTTATCAACAATATATATTACAAAGACTAAATTTTATTTTCTATCGAATTCAAGGAGCTGCTCAGTATCAAAGCTGAGCTGAGTGGTACCTGTGAAGTCGAGGCCGGTGAGAGGGAGGAAGTTCTTGACATTGTGATGAGCCAGCTTCACCATGACCAGGCGGATCAGGGACCAGCTATGCACCGCACACAGACAGGCTTAAAGTTAAACTCTGAAGCACAGGTTCCAAAGCTGGATATTCATGAAAATAACAACGGTTGTACCTGTAGGAGTTGGGGTCGGAGTGCTCCGTTATCTGTGTGTCAGAAAGGAAGCAGTCATCATCATCTTCGTCCTCCTCTGCGCCGCTTTCATCTGAGTCACACAGAGCGTTGCTGTCTGACAGCGGCAGGAAAGGCTGAGAGGGAGAAAGTAATGATGGAGGAGAAAATCTAATTAAAAAGGCAGGGAGTGAGAGAGGAAGCCTGAAGACCATGAACAGTTATCATCAATTGATTCCACAGAGTGTAGGATGCATTCAGTTCTTTACTTTGGCCACAAAGTAGTCCCACATGCTCAGCTCGGGGGGGATGAACTTCTCCCTGTAGGCGGGTCTCTCTACGGGCACTGGGGGTGGGTTGACCGGCGTCTCCTTTACGGGGCGACCAGGAACGAGCATCCTCATGTTGAACCTGCGCCTGTACCGGTCCGAGTCCTCTGCTTGGGGCTGAGGGAGAGCCGCTGGATGGAGGAGGAGAAGAATGAAGAGGAGGCCCTTTCAAACCCAGTTAACTCTGATAAGGTCAGTCTGCAGAACACGAATGCTGAGGATGAGCAGAGACTCTGCGTCACTTTAGGAAGGTCAGGAAACAGATCAGCAGGAAGTGAGGTGCATCCACACCCAGAGCACAGTACACTGTAGATTAAGTGTAAATACAAATATCTTCCCACCTTAAATGTGGTGCCTTTAACTTTGAGTTATCTGACTTTAATTAATCGTAGCACATGAAAGAAAATCAACACATTTGGAAAAAAGCAGATAAACGAATGTGCAAACACTTTGGATGGAGGCACAGGGCAAGACACACTAGGCTGTGCACAAACCTGAACCATTATCCTGGGTGACTATCTCTGGCATCGCACCAGACAAAACAAGACACAAACCAGAGTGGACAGTGCAGTTAGACACACACGTACAAGACCATTACATTATTGAATCAGTACCTATTTGATGTAGTGCCTTGCACAAAATACACACAGCGAACACATCAGACAATGGTGAATTTGTTAAGCAGTTGAGTGCTAAGCATTTTTTTTTTGTATCCACAGCCCTGGAAGGAGGCAAACATGATGAGACGGGTAAATGTAACACATTTATTGTGTTTAAAAATGGTTGTTTCAATTTGAACGTGACAGGGAGGCAGTGTGTTAACATTTGTGTAGGGCTTTCTTTTTTGTTACATGCATGTACGTTCTCAGCAGTGCTTAAAAGGGCAGAGTCTTAACATCTGGCAAAGGGACTCCTATCAACAGGCTGGCATTTAAGACCTCAACCCTCCTCCTCTCATCCAGCTCTTCAAAAGGCTCTTGGCTTGGCTAAGAACTATCTCTGTCTCTACAGTGATATAGAGCCTAAATGCCAACTCATATCTCCCTCCCACACGAGATACAATATGAGCGCAGATAGCTTGGGCCTAATGAATATGGATGAACAGTGTCAAGTTCAATAAACAGCAGAGCTTCTCAGGAAACCTTCTACAAATCTACAAATCTGACAAACAGCAGAACCAAGAGACACACAAGCTACCATCAGTCTATAATATGGTTACTACTAGAGATGTTCCGATACCATTCTCCTTTTACTAGACTGAGTCCAATACCTGGATTTGACGTATCTGTTGATACCAAATACTGATCTGATATGAGGCCAATTGGAAAAATAACAACTTATATATCACATTTTAACAGCTGCACGATACTATCACTGTATAAAGTGACGATTGCTCATCATTGTATGGCCTGACTCAGGTTAAAACAAATACTTACTTAAAAAAATGAACAACATAGAACCTCTTCAAGTTTTAATCTCATTGTATCCTGAACAATGACAATGAAGCTTTCTGTCTTCTATCTTTTATTATCTAGTTTGAAAGTCGTAACTGAAAAATAACCTAAATAAATGAATAAAGAAATATACAACAGTTACTTGCTTTAAATAGCTGTTTAAGTGCAGCACTACTTGCATACGGTGCACCTCCCCGTTTTGCTGGTTAAACTTTGCAGCGTAAAATATTTCCGAATTGATGACACTAGCTCTGGTTAATGTTGCACTGCCGGAAATCACTTTTTCATTGCTGCTCTAAAAAACAATACTTTACAGTGACGGCTACAGCGAAACTGTTGTTTTGGAGCAGGGAAGAAAATATGATTCCTGCCAAAAGGAAATTGCAGTTTTATCTGGCTGAAACTCATAAACTTTAAAGGATTGATATCAGAACATCTCTACTATCACCTCTACCGCAAACTTCTGATTCACATCCTATATATATATATATATATATATATATATTAAATGGAACCTACAACCTGGAGAAAACAGATCTAATGTAACAACTTCTCAAGGGGTACCTGCTTTAGTCTCAGATTCACACTTAGTCTGAGACGGTGGCTCAGCCTTCGCCTCTGAACAATCCTGGCTAGGCCCAGCAGTTGCTTCGGTGGTCAGCAGAAATGACAATGAGATGCGCAGAAGGGGACATTACAACAAAGACATGCAATGCAGTACACGCACACAAACGCACGCGCGCGCAAACACAGCTGTTGCCTTTTAACACTGAACACAGGTGACTGTCTTCATAGCACTAGTGGGCTTTGTTGTTTGTAATGGGCATTCAGTAGCAGCTGCACAAAGGAGAGAGGTCTCGGTCAAGCATTTGCAACAATGCAAACCTGTACAATTACCATGCACGGCAATCCTGCAAACCAGCACTGCAATCCACCAGCCCAGTTACTCACAGCTGGCCTTAGTTGCTGGTGCCACAGTGCCCAACCCCTCCACCCTCGAAAGGGCAGGAGGGGGTCGCATGGGGCGCTTGGTTTCTGTGGGGATGGGAGTGGGGTTTGGGGTGAGGCTGCTCTGCCCAGGTCTTCCTGTCTCGTCTTGAGACTCCTCTGGCCTGGCTGCCTCAAAATCAGCTGGCACTGAGACATAGGGCAGAGGGCAAACTAACACAGGAAACTACACAGCAGCAGCATCTTAGGAGCATCATCAGGACAGGACTGGGTGGAAACTGGGTTAGTATGTAGAGAGACCCAGAGGGATGGAAGCATTGCCTCAGATGTGTGTGATCAGAGATAAGTCAGGCGGTAGAAAGCCATCAAAATGGGGTAGTAGAAAACAACAGGGAGAGCAGAATAAAAGGGATAAGGACAGATAATGTAGATCGTGGAGAAGACTAAAGACAATGACGTGATGGTAAGAAAGATATAAATAATCAACAACTAAATATAGTCAGCGTTTTACCTGGTGGGGCCTCAATCCTCTTTGGCTTAATAATGAGTTTGGCCCCTCCTCCAAAGACAGCGGCCCACATGCGGTTGTTGAGGGGATGTGCCGCCAGGCGGAAGAGTTCATTGCTGCTGTGAGTACCCAGGCCATGAATGAGCAGCGCGAGATAAACAGCCACGACTGCTTCACACAGCAGCACGTTGAGCCTTGGCTGGCCCTCCTCCCTGGCAGACGTCAACAGAGAAATCAGGGACGACACACCTGCAGAGAGAGGACACGCATACAGACACACAAAAGGGAATTTGTACCATAGATTGATCAGAAATTTGCAGAATACATGAAATTTAGAAAAACAAAAACACTATCTCTGCACAATACAAAATTCATTTATACAACATTTGCAGGATGGCGTGATCTGTCTCTGCCTTTCCGTTTCCTTCCCAGAGGCCATGAAGCTCCTATTATAGAACACCATCTGCCTCTCTGTATAAACACAGACTGCCTGCTTTGCTCTACTCTTCCTCAGACTCTGCCTTTTATCCTCTCAATCATGTCTCCGATGCTCACCCGTACATCTTTGCTCCCTGTGAGGACTCGGGAATATGAACTTGTGCTGAACTTAGTTTCAACCTCTTTAAAACTATTTCTTGAGAGAATTGCACCGAAAGCAAGCAGCAGAGTTGTTTCTCTTTTGTTATACTTTCTGCCATAACTATAGAATATAACTCGATTTGACCAGAAGAATTCCCGTGGTTGGTAAAGCAGAGGCCTTGTTACCTGGCCATTGTGCAGGAGCGGAGTTGGGCGTTACATGTTCCTCGATGCTTTCTGTGCGAAGCCTTTTCCTCTCACTGAGCAACAGGCCCTGGTACACCATCCCTGTAAACTGGCTGGCCTCTGTCTGAGTGCTGCAAAGACAACAAGAGTACTGTCAGTCAAGAGTCTCAAACACACAGAACTAATTGAACATTTTGGGAAATGTGATGAGTTAGATAGTTTTCTTTACTAGAATGAAATAAGAAGACAAATACATTTCTCTTTTCAGTGCTGGAGTCAGGCTGTTTTTTAGATAAGCTCAGCAAACAAAAACTTTAATTAACAAAATGCCGTCTCGCAGAAAAAAACGCCACGAGGATGTCCCTTGAGCTACCAAAAAAGCATCTACAGTGCAGTAAAACATTTTAGTTTTAAGGCATGTGAATCAAATCTTTCTGCTGAGACACAGTTACCTGTAGCTGTGGCTGTCACACAATGCTTGGTAGATGCAAGCAGACAGAGAAGCTGCTAGTGTGTGTAGAGCGCTGATCTGAGGGTGAGAAACAGACGTTTTATTATTATTATTCTGAAGGAATGACATCACATGACTGCAGAAATCTCGTGTCTCTAAATATAAATGAGAGTTCTGACCCGATCATCCATTATGTCAGGATGTGGCGGGCCGTCCAACAGGCTGACGGTGTGGAGAATGTCGTGGATGTGGTTGCTGAGGTGGAGAACGGGATTCGCTATGACCGTCTTGGTGGGAGCGATGGAAGCTGACAGAAGAGGCAGTGTAGTCGGCAGGGGCAGAGGAGACTGGAGCTGTTTCACTGTGGTCTCCTACAGAGTGAGACAGGAGAGGGGAGATTGGATTTTGCAGACTAGAAATACTTTTGCATGAACTAGATGTGTGTGTACATCTATATCTTTGATTGCATGTGTACCTGCTGGCTCTCCTGCAGAAGGAACAGAAGCTCCATACGAACAGAAGTGACTCCTCCTCCCTTGGCCCCATGGAGGCTGCAGTAGGACAGAAACACCCTCAGCAGGGCCTGGTTCTTCCTCAGCCACGCCTTACGCCTCTCAGAGTGCTGCTGCTTGGCCTGAAGACGACGTCGCTCCATCTGGTGGCGCTCGTAGGCCCCGGCCTCCGTCTGCTCCATGGCTTCTTCTGATATGTCCACTGACGCCGTGCGCTCTCCCCACCGCTCCACCTCTGCATCGTCCTCCTGTCCCTCCACCTTTGTTAAAGATATTTGTGGAAGATGGTCAACCAGGACGAGTCACTCACTTTTAATAACTACAGATTACATGCAATATTGTCAAAGTCTACCTTGTAGTTGCAGATCATATGCATGCCTGCTATTTCCTTCTCCAGCCAATTGTAGAGTTGGAAACGTAGCTTTCCCCCGTCCACCTCGAAACCTGTGGCCAGTGTACGCAGCTCTGTCATGAGGATTTTCAGACAGGCACGGAACTTCAGCTGCTCTGCAATGACATCCACCTCCGACTCACCCTGAAGTATGAGAGAGGGTGTTACAGTTAAGCATTTAAATGGCTTCAATTCAAGTCCATAAGGGGTCGAAGGGAGACGTACTTTGGGTAGAATGGACTTTGCAATAGATTCTTTCATTTCAGGGCAGATTTAAAATATAGATATTTGCAATGTTCCTACCTGTGAGTCTGCTCTCTTCAGTTTGGGCCTTCCACTCTCTGAACCCCTGTCTGCTTTGGACTCAGACTCTGGTTTCTTCATTGTCAGACCGCCACCATCATCATCATCATCATCATCTTCATCATCATCTCTCTTGTCATCTTCCCAGTCCAGCTTCAGGTCGTTGTCATCCACCTTGACCAGAGGCTGGCTCCAGTCCAATCCTCCCCCACTATCATTTCCTCCCCAGGCAGGGGCAGGGAATCCTGGTGTGCTCCAGTCCAAACTGCCCTGGGTGCCATTTTCCAGGGGTTGGGTTGAGTATAAGTTGCCCTTGGATGAAGCTTTGCTGAGAGGCGAGGAGCCCGATCTCTTGGTAACTTTGGGGATCTTGGATAGCACTTCCAGAGCCAGAACTGGGCAGCCCACCTACAGAAGATTTAGATATGATTAAAGCCTCAATCAGGCAGGAACAAGTGCAGAGAGGTAGATAAAATGGTCTTGACTTTATCAGATGAATTTGATTGAAACCAATTGTAATATCACTGATGAGCCCACCTTGAAGTGTGCATTGGCTGTAGTGAAGAACAGTTTGCGCTCTATGAGGTTGATCTCATCCGCGCTGCTCTTCTCTGTGGTGACGCCCACAGTTGTCGCTGTGGCCTCGGCAAGGTGGCGACGGATTATCAGTGGGTGTGTCCTCAGGTAGTTATAGAAACTAAACACCACAGGGTTGCAAGATTTCACCGTCTCATCTAACACAGAGAAGTGAAGAAGAGGGAGACCAAGGAGGAAAAGTCTTTAAGAATTGCAAAACAATAATAAACACAGCAGCCAGGTTTCAGTGGATCTGGTCCTAATCCTCTCATCATGTAATACCAACTCAAATGCCTACAAGCAACTGACCAGGGTTCTCATCATCCTCTTTGGGGATTCGCTCCAGCAGTGTGTCCAGGGCTCGAGTGTAATCCTTCATAATCCAGTAGGCTATGCTGCGGAGGAATGGGTCCGGGTGCAGCCTGGAGCAGTGGTAACCACTTCCATCTTTGTTACAGCCCATGACTTTCTCATACAGGAGGCCCTGGCAAGTGGGTGAGTTCTCAAAGTCGGCCTCATACAACCTGGCTACTATCATGGCTAACTGGAGATCGTCCATTTTCTCCATCAGCACCTGCACAACAGAAGAGAAGTGAGACTGGATTAAAACTGCAGATTGTAAAAGAAATGTAATTAGGGTTCTTGTTTAAGAATCTAACATATTTTAACATAGTATTTTTTACTTTAACCAACACAATACATGGAATTGAAGCAAACAAGATTCATACTTCTATTGTTTTAAGGTTATCTACCTATTTTGACTCGGTGGTATAGAAACCATAGGCCAAGGAAATCTGTGAAGGCTTTTCATGCATCTTATCAGTGTGATTCAGACTTCTCTCATTTGATATAAAGGCTGCGGAATATTCAGCTCTCTAAACAACGGATAACTGCTGTTATTGATGTAGTCATCTCACTCTCACTCAGACGAACCTGACCATCAATCGATATTCTATTTCATGTTGTTTACGCTCTAAGTGAACTGAAAATTTAGTGTTGGAGCACAGAGAAATCATTTATGTTTGTGTATCTTGTGTGTTATTAAAGTGTGTGAGTGTTTGTTGTTCCCACCTCTATGGCGTCTTTGAGGGATCCAGCCAGTAGAAAGAAAGCAGCAGCCTGTTCAAAGCGCTGCTTTCCCAGCAATGAGAAAGCATTTTTCAGGGCGGCCTTTCGCCAGCGATCTTCAGTGAAGTTGTTTTTGAAGAACTGAGTCATCTTCTCGTCGTGCTGAGACCTGAGAGAAGAAAACCACACAGTTCAGAATCCCATCATTTTTCTGTTAGAGCCTTCGTTGGGATTTAACGCTATTACTCATTCAAAGTCGCACCTGAAGAGCCCCCACAGGACAGCTTTCTTCTTCGTGGCCAAGTAGAACAGAGCAGCATCTAAAGGGTCATTGTGTCTCTGGAAGGCAGCTTTACCGATCTGATTACACACAAACAGCGTAACTGAATCAGTCATTTCCGTTATTGGATCAAATAAATTTAATTGCACTTCAAAGACAAAATAAGAATCGAGTAGAGATCTTCCGATATCAGCTTCTCAGCTGCTTCCCACTAATTCTAAATGTTCACTTTTGGAAATGAATATGATGAACTTAAAAGAGAGAATAGCAAATGTCTGCGGATACAATAAATGTATCACTGACTTTGAATTTTGCAGACAGTGCAGGTAGAACAGCAAGAGCAGTTCAAATGACAGGAACAACTGATCTGAATCCTCTGCTTTAATTTATTTGTCAAGACATGCTAATTTGGTGCGTGTTTTTGCGTGAACCTTGTATGAATAAATGTGAATTTGTTTCGATACCTTTTCCACCATTTTCCGCAGGGTGTTGATGTTGCGTATCCACCAACCCACTCCAACAGCTCTGAGCTCAGACCACTGTGGGTCTCCTCTCTGCATGGCCGGGATCATGTTGAGCAGCTCCTCTTCCGCTTCGGAGTGGAAGGCCCATGCAAAGTGACACGTTGATAGACCTGGCATGATGACAGACACAGGTGAAGGGAAATTGAGATATCTGAAGTTCAGAAATCTATATTTCATATTTTTCATTTATGTGTCAAACCAGCAGTACAGTGAGCAGCGAGCTTTACCCTGGTGGAGCAGCTGCATGCGGTACAAAGGGGGCAGAGAGGTGAGCAGGCAGGTATGGAGACGCATGGCCAGCATGAACCTCAGCCCACACTCGTCCAGAGCCTCACCACCTATACAAACACACAACCAGGGGGAACTGTCAGCTTTGTCAATGGTGGTCCACAGAGAACACAATTAAATGTCAGCCAGAAAGCACAGACCTGTACAACCCAAGTATCACTTGAGTTCATTGAATCCTGTGTCTCTTGTCCCTGAACCTTCTTACCCCCCCTGTGCTTACTTAGCCCTGGAACAACCTGCTAATGTCTACCTCTCAAAAGACTAAATAAAATAAGATGGAAAATTTGAAGAAAAAAAAAAAGACAAGGATAATGGGAAAACGTGCAGAGTCTTGTTTATATGCAGTTAAAGAGGAACCGCCTAAGCACTGCTGTTTATGTTAATGAAGGTTTGATGGCTGGAGATGAACCATGTCCAGGAACACACAATCAAGAAAAATTATGCTGAGTTTTTCTTTTTGTCTATAACCTCTCGTCAACTTTAATACAATATTATCTCAAACAAAGGGAAACAGACTGGTGGACATTAGAGCATGTAAACTCGCCCAATTACAGCCTATTCAGCAGGTATGGTTGCATCTTGTATCTTTCTGTACATACAAAACAAGGTGACACCTAATTCATCCACAAAAGTAAAAGCCCTGGCAGATGAGAGACACAGGTCAGTGTCTCACTGGAGGAGACTTCGCTGAGGAGGATTCTCATACATGAAAGCACCGACATATATAACAGACCCTACTCCACCCTCCTCCACCCACTGGCTCTCTCAGATCAGACATTTCAATGGATTATGAAAATAAACCTATCTAGCTATTTACATAAAAAAACTTGAATAAATTGATGTCACAACAAAATGTACAAACTTAAATTGCCATAGGTGACTGTCACCCATGTTTTGTTTTTTTTAAGAACACACTGTGGGAATCAGGGAACGTGATCAGCTAACTTCATACTTTGATGTGTAATTCAGAGAGAACCGAAAAGAGGATCTAGCGTCAGACATAACAAAAGATAAAGAAAATGCTGATCATTAAAACTTATTTCAATGCCTTGAGACAATATAGGGAAGAGTGTATTCACTGTGGTTTGACCTGATTCTAACACGCAACCATCTACACTGACCTGTGTACTGCTGATCAGTGGAACTCGTGACCTCAGCACTGGTGGTTGCAACAGTGTCAGCCAAGGCCACCAGGAACATCTGCTCGAGTCTGGTCAGCCCCGGTAGGCTGGAGTGCATGAGGTGACTGGACAATACCTGGACACACAAAGGACAATTGTAAGTAAGGCCTAAAGTTACACAATGATAGAGACTGATGGATTTTACAATGTGAGCCATTACATGTATCTTTAATCACTACATGATCATTACTTTTACTGTTTCCTCCCGATTACTGTCCTTTCAGAAATTAAAAACTCAAGAATACCACAGCATTGTTAACAACTTGTTATATGGTTATTATTTTGTATAACACCATCATTATTCTCTTTCTTCCATTCTATTTATTTACTTTTATATATTTATAAAACGAAAATCAATGTATATTTTAGGGTCTTATCAATGATAGGCCAGAAGAGTGAAACTGTAAAGTGATACCTGGGCGTGTTCTGGTCCAAAGTAGGTGGGTCCATATTGAGAGAGGTTAATAACTCTGGACTTCTTATCTGGTTTTTCTGAGGCAAAGTTTACAAAGTCATCTGTGGTGACCGCTTGCACCTGATAACACAATAGAACATTAGTTATAAGTAGCAGTGAACTAGACCATTGACAAACAAAAACCAAGTTGGCTCAACTACCAACCCCGAAGAGGTCAGCATACTGGTCCTCTGTGGACGTCTGCCCTCCATCGCCATCCCCCACTTTGGCTCCCTTAGCAGCCTCTTCCGCTCCCTTATAGGAGGTGTCTAGATCAGCCAGCATGAGGGCGTAAAGGGGCAGTGGAGGGATGGAGTTAATCTCGGTGTAGTCCCTGCCTCCGTCACGGCCTGCAACAATGGTGTCTTTCGCTGTGCTGCCGGTCACACTGATGGTTCGTGACAGATGTCTCCTGGCCCCGCCCTCACCGGCCTCCACATCCCTCACCACAGCAACTTCCCCGGCAATGCACTTAACCAGGTGAGCAAGGATGGCCTATATATAGAGCAGCAATTGGTTATACAGTGTATACAACAATGTAGATTAGATGAGCTAGATCACCACATGTCCAACATCAAACACAAGAGTTTTTGTCGGCATCTGTCTCTTTTGGTTATTCTACTTCAGATTAGACTTCACTTTACTATTACCCTCTACACTTGGCATATTACTGATTGGTAGTCACAGGAAAACTCACCTTGGCACGGCGAACCTTGCCCAGATCCATGAGTTCTAGCAGCTGTGTTGGATGGTACTGGGGTAGAGTTGGAGATAAGGAGTGGGCAGCCTCAAACAGTCCCCCCTCCTGAAGTCCAGCCGGTGCACGAAGAGCCTCGTCCACTGCAGTGTTTCCTTCAAACACACTCTTGGACCTGGTTCTCCCTTCAAAGACTGAGGAGGAACCGGTGGTTTGACCTCCAGCAATGTCGGCCGATGAGAGGTTGCCCTCGTCTCCCTCACCAGGCTTCTTGTCCTGATGCCACTGGGCATACACATGCATCTCACAATCCATGCCCACAACTAGGATGCCGTCCCTTACCCAGGACAGGGAGACGGGCAGAGATGGTGTGCCATCCACTGAGGACAGGAGGTCCACAGACCGAAGCAGGATCCAGCGTGAGCGGATTCCCTGTTTGATACTGCCCCCTAGAGGCAGGGTAATGACAGCCACTCCCTCCTTGCTGTAAGTCTGCTCGTTAACCATGCCAGAAATACGGCCATACATGAGAATGTTGGATCCAACCCCCACCGTGAGGATGTGAGATCCATCCTCCTTCGACAGCCAGTCCAGATGAACATAGTGCTTTATGTTGGGGGAGCTATGGTCTCTGGTCATGTACAGGTCGGACCTGGTGTGGAAAACATCATTATTACCATTATAAAATATTTAAAAATATTTATACATAATCAATATATAATATAAACACTAGTCATCCTGACCTGCTGTAGACAAACAGGTTGGAGTCCACACTGACTCTGGGATCCAGGGTTGACGAGCTCCTTGTGAACTCATCCAGGTGAAGAGTTTGCTCTAAAACCCACTCAGATCCACCGGTGGACTCGCACTCGTAAATGGAGACATGCATAGAGAAGTCTTTTGCGGAGCCCTGAAGCTGAGGACAAGAGGAGTGTTTACTTCACACATGTCATCTCTTAGAAAAGGTCACAACCAGTAGTCAACCACGAAACACCAGCTCATAAAAATAAATCATTAGCGCCCTGTGGTAAACCCAGACACAAGCCAGGGTGCTCTGCATAAACCTCGACTCAGCTCATTCCAATCCAGCTCCATGATTCAAATACGTAATGCAATGGAATTAGATGATCAGATAGTCCGGTTTTATCACTTCTGTTTCACTTAAGTCCAATGACTGTTTATACAGATTCTCAACAAGCTGCAATGTATCATATGCATAATGCATGTGTTTATGTAATCAAGTACTTCCCCTCAACACTCTGCTTTACATAAATATACATTTGTATGCTGATGTATGGCATTTTTATCCATTTGTGCAGGGTAAAGACTACAGAGCCAAATGGTATTAATTCACAGAATTTACATTTTTATTGCAAAATTTTACACCTCATGGTGATTGCCATACAAATCAAAGAAAACACCATTAAAGAAATAAACTGTAATTTCCTACCTGTCCTTGTCTTGGCTGTTTAAAGGCCACTGCCACCCGGCCGATGTAGGAGCAGGACACAGCTACAGGCCGCCCCGACACACACACAGCACTGTTGTTATCATCCTCCTCATTCATCAGGGCCCAGGGCTCCCAGCGGTACGCCCTGTTGTCATGCTCATTCTCACTATAGCCGTCATCGCCCTCCACAGCACAGTGCCAGAACCGCACGCGAGAATCTGAGCAGGCTGTAACAATCAGGTACGGAGCCAGACACACAGGGTAGATAGAGGAGGAGCTGAGGTGACCTGGCAGAAAGAGGAGGCAGAACAAAAACAGAAACACGTTTAAAATAAATGTGGAAATATTTTTGACCATTTGTTTAAATTGGCGACTTATGCCTCTAATAGTATGTGTGCCTATCCCGACCTGCAGAGGGGGTAGCCCTGGTAACCTCCACGCCGTGGGGCAGGTCGAGTCGCTTGCTGTACACCAGCTTGGAGCTGAGGATGAGTTTGCTGGCTGACTGCAGGTTGGCAGTGGAGGATGACCGTGGCAGGGGTCTGATAGGAGAGGTCTCAGGAGACGAGTCGGCATTCAGGGATTGATTGGGAACCATTAGTTGACTGTGGGAGCTATAATCTGGGCTTGGTTCATCTGGACACAGAGAGACAGGATCATTATAGTGTATCTACACCCATTGGAAGCAGATGGATATAGATTTAAAAAAAAAGTTTATTTTCTCATTTGAAAGGCAGTTTTCACATTTAGGAGCATTCTGAAAATGTAAGAGTGGTAATAACTGCTCAGATATGTTTAACCTCCACTCACCCATACAGGCCTGCACAGATTTCAGGTGCAGGTGCCACATCTGCAGGACAGAGTTCCTGTTGAGATCCTTCTCTATCATCACCAGAAAGAACTTCTCAGAGAATGGGGGAGGTTGATAATCTGGATATAGTTAAATCACAATATTAGCTACTTATGAGGACAATCAGGTTTGAAATCACATCACGAAACAAATGTACAAAGAGTTTAAATTTAATAGTGTTCTATACCGTCGCCAGATGGAAAGGTCGGTGCAAATGCTTCTGGCTCTTTCTGCGGCTTGTAACCTAGAATGAAGTCCTCTTGGAAGACATGCAGCAGCTGGGTGCTGGCGCCACACTGGTTTCACATGGACATCAACAGGTTACTATCTCAGCTGATCAGAGGGTTTCAGGATTTAAAAACAAAGCAGCTCCTTACCTGGTTTGTGATGACCTCCAACTCTATGATACACCCAGGTCTGGCAGTGGACTGCTGGCTGACAATGTTGAACACTTCGCCCACCAGTTTCTAAATATGGGGATATAATATTCATAGCATAAATAAATAAAGACAGTGTAATAAATGTATTAAAAGCTCTTAGATATTGGAACGCCAGCCTCAACAACTTAGTATCTGTGAATGATGCGGTTACATTATAATTTGAAGGTTGCCATGAACACAATTTGGACTCCATTCATGGTCGCCTGTGATATTTAATTTCAAGGCTTAGAGTGTGAGACTTAAACACCCAGGTGCATTAAAATCAAAGAACAGAGATTCCACATCCAAATGAGCAAAGCATGATTTTTGTGTGTGCACTCACAGACGTTTCAGGATCTGACAGCTCATCCAGTAATTTTCTGGCATCCACCACCGCTTGATAGAGACGTAGATTTTTGCCATCTGATGCCACAAAGCAGGCGCTGGCACTGTTACAGTAAGTTCCTGAGCGACACAACACAAAGTTTGTTGGAAAGTCCAGCAGTGCAAATGAATGTATTTATTACAGTTTGGTATATTAAAAATAAATGTGTTTACCGAGCACAGAGCTGGGTACGAGTGTGGGTAGCCAAGCAACATTGCTGAAAGCAGAGGTGTGAAGGGAGTTGATTCGGGCCAGTTCGGAGACACCTCCAGTGCAGGACAGGGGTCCAATATGATCCACCCTCCACAGGATCAGCTCACTGTAGATAGCGTTAGGGTCATGGAAGGTCCTTGTAGCTGCATTACGAAGCTGCTTCCTACTGATGCACAAGAAAAACAATCAGAACTCATCTGTGGCATTTCAGCTATGTACTCATAACACAAACAGACACAAGCTAGAAGTTTATCTGCCGTTTCTTCCTCTCTATTCTTTACCTGGGAAGTCCCTTTGGTATGGGAAAGGTAGGAGGCTGCTCTCCCTCCAGGCTGCCAGGTGCTGAGGGAGGCGTGAGCAGGGCGTTATGATGGGAGGAGGTCAGCAGCAGTGGCAGCACTGTGTGGCAGGCTTGGTCGTTCAGATGAAAGCGGTGGCCACAGTACCGGAATTTATGAGATACAGTCAATACGTTTGAGAAGGCAGAGCACTCTGCAAATGTCACTGCCCACTGCAGAGAGAAGGCGCCAAGAACGTTACAGAAATACAAGGTTTTTTGAACAACTTGTTATAAAAACATTACATTACGAAAAGTCAAACTTTGTTTCTAACAATCCTTTACCTGGTTGAGAGATCCATCAACATGCTTGGAGACCATCATGACAGCGGGGCTGATGCCAGGGCGAGGGTTGAGAGTGTTAGCCAGGGACTGTGAACCCAGGCCGGCCGACACTGATGCAGAGTGGGCGACACGTTGAACCATCCTCCCCTGGTCCGCTGCCCCGGCACTGTCACCCTCAGTCCAAGTGCACGCGTACATCAGGATGTTTTTACTCAGCGAGTTGGCATCGCCTGTAGGAAATGCCACTGGAATACGGGAAGAGAAGGACACCTGGTGGGAGAGTTGGAGGAAATGAAAACCATAAGGAACAGACAGATGTTCTCTGCAGCCTGTCAGACCTAAAGAGACCTGTATAGACCTATAGAGTCCTTTTCAGAGCCCGGATCTACGGTCTGGAAAATGATTAGGACGCCCTAGTGAGCGACTTGTGAGTTCAGCCTGAGGTTGGCAAAATAAATGAAGTCGTTATCTCTCCTCCTGCTTTTTCATCAGTGAGGATCACAACATGTACAAAACATTCTAGTAGAAGCTAGATTTTGCCAGTTGTCGCTTTCCAAAGATGATGACTTACATCGACTGCGGTAGCTAATATCGCCTGTCGTTAATTGATGGTAATTCTGTGAACAACTTTATTACAGGCTAAATTTAAAATGGTCTTTTGTCTCGTTAAAGTGAGCTCCGCAGCCATTGCCTGTCCTCAGCCATAGGTCGGTTGGCTGTGAGTGAAGATGCTTAATTCTGTAACACAACTTACAACTGTAGGTGGAGTGACTGTATCACAGGAGTCACATTCTGCCAGTTAAACCTTTATCTATAAGTCTTACATATGGCTTGAGAAGTGCTACCTCACCTTATATTTGGCTACAGTACTGCCACTGTGTGTATGAACGTAGAGAATCTTTACGCAGGGTGTAAAGAAGTTTTCAGATTTTTGCGCTCACCTGAACCTGTCTGAAGATGCCCTGATTGAATTCGTCCAAGTACTTTACATGCCAAACCAGGAAAGATCCATCGGTAGGGTGTATGGTGAACAGCATGTCTGGGCTCTTGTTCCACTCTGTGATCAAAGTCTCCATCTTCCTCTCTAGCAACATGGAGGGTAAAGGCATACTGGAGCTGGATCCCGGGGAGGACGCCTTGGTGCTTCCCTGCTCACCTGGCTCAACATCTTCGCCTTGTTCTGAGGAGGCTTTATCAGACATGTCGTCTAGGTCTAGAATAAAAAAAAAATCATATTATTATTATTGTATTGTAGAAATGTGTTTAATAAATGAGTGTTGGCCTGGTTGAGGGACCTACCAAAGTCAAACTTCAAATGGGATCCCTCAGGGTCCAGGGGATCCTCAGTAGTTTGGTCCATCTGCTGTTCAGAGAGCTTACGGAGCTGCAGCATAAAGAGGTCCATGGAAGTGGTGAAGCTAAGGTCCTTATTGTTGAGCCAGTGAACCACGAAGCCGCCGCCACCGGAGCCATCGTCTGGGTTGAACACTGCCGAGTCGGCCAGCACTGCTGGGATATCTGATGGAGGAAGAGGGAGGTAGGAGGAGGAAAAGATTTATGGATAAGAAGCTATTTCTGCTGCATCATTAATTTGGACATTGATAATCATTACTACAAAACAATATTATTAAAGACCTTATAGAGCAACCATAGATGATCAATATGTATGGATGTATGGTGAAGAAACACACACATGCTTTGGAGTAAGTTCCAACCAAGACGTCGTACCTGTGTTGGGGTTAATACTGGCTGAGATGTGAAAGTGACACAGGGCATTGGCGTGATGAGCGATGTGGCGGTGAGTGTGAGTGTCCTGCGTGCCGAGCTGAGAGGGCAGCAGCTCACTATGTGCCACCAGGGCAGAGGACCGTCGTCGACCGCGGCGCAGGTGCTTCAGATGGTGGATTGACTAATCAAGCAAAGCACATGAACACAGGTTTTTAGTATTTCTGATCAGATTTAGTATATTTACTATATTTCCTTCCATGATCAAAGTAAGTGCACCTCTAAAGCATGCTGGATCTTGTCTTTATTGCCTGCCAAGCCTGGTAGGCTGGAGCTGAAGGAGTGCGAGTTCTCGGAGATCTGTCCCCCGAGCAGGGTGTCTTCTGGAAGCAGGGTCTCTGACCACATTCTACACACACCATCCTCGCAGGACGTCAGCAGCACATTGCACACTGATCCCCTAGAGCAGGAGAAAACAAACAATTTAACGATCAGTAACGACGTACCCTAAAATACATTACTGCATATTATGGAAATAAACCATTTATATTATAGAAAAAATGTAAGTCATTGTAATTCTAAACATATATATATCACTGGTATCTACACCATCAAAAAACAATGAATACATAAATCCTCACTGTGGACATTATTAATTATACACTAGAAAGAAAAACAAGTGTAAAGTGGGAGTGCAGGTGGGAGGAATGAAATTTAACAGCTCCAGATTCTCATGAGAGTACATAACCAGGGTGGACTAACTGATTTAATTGTCTTTATGGCTGCGCTGAATACAAATGTATGTCTTCTTATTAGAAACAGGCCTCACTAACACTTCATTAACACATGACTCAGTCAAAAACAATGTCATGTTTAAGATTACAACAAGCTCGTACTAAAGGGAGTTGCTGGCCGCCTCTTTTCTTACTTGGGCATGAACTTGCTGGTCTTCCTCCAGGACATACCAGTGACCGAGCGAGGATGCGCCAGGTAAACAAAGGAGAAGTTGACAGGAGGAGGCTTTTTATCGAAGGGGTCGTGGACCACAACAGCAGATCGCCAGCCCGTGGTGGGATACCAGACCTTAAGTAAACAGTCATCCTGCATGTGCAAACAGATATGAGTGAGCATACATTATATGCAAACATCAACAAAGGCGTTACCCTAAAATAAATGTTCAGAAAGCTTGTAACGTGAATCATACCTTCCCAACTGTTGCAATATACTCGCCATCAGGAGACCACTTTGCAATGTGAACAGATGCAGCAGTTCTGAGAGAAACAAAAGCATTAACCAATATAGCAGCTATATTCACTTCTCCAAAAGAAACTCTGTTACTTTGTGCGTGACAGCTTGTAAATTTCCAAGAGAGCATTTCCCCATTCTAGGTGCTTTCCTGAGCATGAACATGTGTCATCAGTTGGCAATTATCAGTCAGGTATCACATGTCTGTTTACACAGGTTAAAGCACAGGACACAGACTCAAAAGAATGGCTCACAATAATACATACACACCTTGCTTGTCAGGCTGTGTGCAGATGTGTTTGGATAATCAGTTACAATCTATAGGTTGTTATTAGTCAAATTTAGCAATTCTACAAGCTTCAAGAAGAAAAATTTAAGATGACATTTGTGTGCACAGGAAAGAGATTAACTCTGTATAGCATAAGGACAAAAGGTGAAGTTAGCTTTCAGAGAAAGACAGAAACTTTCTGTTCCTCTTTCACTTTCAACAAGCCAAAGTGAAAAAGCAGTGAACAGAACGTATTGTTTCCTCAAAAATTCAAAATTTAAATAAAAAAATAAATATATATATAATAAATATTTTCAAGGATGAGCAATTTTTCAAAAAAAATTCTAAAATCCTCTGACACACCTGGTGACAGAAAGCTTTTTCTAACTTCTTATTTACAAGACAAAGAGCGAGAGTTGAGAGAGGAAGGAATGAAAACAATGAAGACACACAGGTCTAATCTATTTCCTGGTTAGCTAGTTGTCAGGATATCAATGCTTGACAGACATCACAAAGTGACCATCTTCTCTAAAGCTTCCTCTGTGTAACAGGACTGGGCTCTTAGGATTCGATTCTGATCTGATGTACATAACTGTGAAGCCGCAAGGGCTTTATTTACATGGCAACTGTGTCGGATGCTTTTCCAGTATGCACAAAAGCAAAAACGTACTTGCACTGCCAGACACAGTTCCAGTCATTAAGGACAGGGTGGGGCTTGTCCTCATTCAACTGCCCATCTTCCTCCTCTATCAGGACATCTGCCAGCGGAGGAGCCCACAGTTGGAGCCGCTCGGTTGCTGCTAGGATACGGTTCCCTGAGGACACAAAAGCATTACCTTACACACCTCATGTCCCACACCGAATACTACAGTACAGAGAGCCACATGCACACCGGGACTCTTACATAACACACGTCATCCCAGACAAACCGAAGAGGCCTGTGAGTGGGAGCTGTGAGTAGGAGCTGTGCGTAGCCGGGATTGATTTAGTCGGACAGTCAGTGAACATAGAAAGCACGAGCGTACCTTGTGGGTCCCAGGCCAGGTTGTAGGTGATGGCATCGAGGAAGAACTGTCCTGTCTTTTGCCACTGATAGTTAAGCTGCTGTTAGCGACAGAAGAGCAACACAACCCATGCAATGTTACTGGCAGTGTGATTACACTCACTGGGTATTGATTTAAACCTCCACATACAGCATGTCTAGAATACTGACACTCATGCTCACCTTATGCCGTTTGTTTTGGTTGGTGGAAAGAGGTTCAAAGATGCAGACTGTGTTTCCATAGGACGCAGCGATCTAAAAATAAATAGATGTGTTCATCATCACAACATTACTCACCCCATCAGTGCTTCTGCACAGTCATTCCCATAGGAGAGGGGTGAGTGGTGCAGGAAATCAGGACAGCAGAGAGAGGAGAGCATGGCCATACAAGACAGGAGTGAACGTGGGCCTAAATGCCCTTCGTTATGAAAAGCATAACTGATCACGCTTCCTGGCCACATGGAAACATGAAATCTAAGAGTGGGAGGGTGCAGTCAACACTTACCCTGCCAAGCTGGTGGGAGCACTCCACGCAGCCCACCTGTATGTTTCCATTCTGAGCTCCAGGGATAATCTGCACACACTCAAAGTCACTGGCCAAGATCACTACATCGCAACCGGAGCCATAGGCCTGAAAGAAATGACACATGAGCAAAAACTGAATCAGATTGAGCCACAAAAGACAAATTACATCAAACAGCTGAAACTCATGCATGTTAAATATCACTGCAAAATACTATTGTGAATGCTTATAAATTGGTTGTACAATATAATGGAATATAAATAACTGAAAGCAGAGCATAATAGCACTTAATTGCACAGTATGAATATTGCATTAGCAGAGCAAGATATTCCTGGAGGACAAGCCACTACAGAGTTGGCAGGTTGTGGTGGTAGCATGAACACCAAAGAATATATCATAGAATAAAAAGCTTACAAACCCAGTACTTGAAAAAAATAAATATGCTCTTGTGCAATTAAGAAATAACATGCAGGACGTGTTTATTCTCCACACTCAATAGGCAGACTTGCTTTAAGATTTGGATTCTGGGCGGGAAGGTAAAGTGATACGAGGGCGGCCGGCTTCTAGCAGCCAACCATGTGCAGAACAGCAGCAATGACAGCAGCACCTGGGAGACAGGCAAGCTGGCCTGGAAGCAACAGTACATTCAGTGTGACGCCAGGCATCTTTCATTATTCACGAGAACAGGAGGAGAGGCCGGTAACCACTGGGTCACACACAACAGGACAGCATTACGGCCAGTATTATAATATGAAGTGACAGGTGGGGCTTAAGTTATGGTGAGGGCTGTCATAGGATTAGGCTTCACATGCAATGATGTTGAATTTGAGAGATACAAGTGGGAGGGGCTTGAGGGAGATGTGGTCTGTGCTTCTTTATTACAGCATTTGCTTCTGCACAATGTGCACATTACAGCTGGAATTAAAACTGGTCACCGTCACGCAGAGTCTCGGACTGCTCTGCACCTCTCTCCCTCTCTCCCTCTCTATATCTCTCTCCCTCTCTCTCACATACACATATGTAAGAGAATGTGTGGGTCCATACTTCTCTCTTTGTAATTTGGACCTGGTCAGATCTTGAGCCAGCTGATAAGCTAGAGTGTATCTGCCTCAAAGTGAATGATCCAACATAATTGCCCGGTTCTTAAGGATTGAGATTGTGTGTGTCCTGTATTTCTTTCTTTATCCACAGATCAACACACAAACACACACAAGGTACTAAGGGATGACAATACAATTAATTATTAGTAGTACCAGCAGAATAAGGATACACAGCATCATGTTAAAACATGGACACAACCTAATCTATATGGAAGACTTGCATGCACAAACCGTGAGGTATAAAATGTCATTAAGGTTTCATCAGCAAAGTATTTTTCTTTCAGTCTACATCATTGTTTTTTATTTTGTTTTCCTCATCTCCATAATGTACACAAAACAACACTTCTTAATCATGATATATTCATATGCTGAAAGATAAAAAACGTATGCTATTAGTCAACTAGAAACTTAATCCAATCAAAAGCAGCACTTCAAATAAACAAAATGAAGAAACTGCCGGCTGCTGGACACCTCTTCTAATTAATGTAATGTTCAGCTCGCTGTCAGGGTATTTATTCGACTCAGCAAATGGCCGACACAAGGATCTTCTTCTTCTTTCAATGAGTGCACTTAGATCTATACCCAAGTATCTGTAGCTAAGATAAAGGAGTGTAACCTCAAAGCAGTCATACAAGCTGCTTACAACAAGAATGTTGCTCCCTTTGGACAAACCTCTCTGCAACACATCACCCCCACAACACAGCCACTGCACCCACGAAGAGCAGAAAAACAATGTAATGTAATGGTGTTATTTTGTAAAATTTTTGACAATATCTATTTAAATAATGTTTTTTATCATTATCTGAGATATATTTTATATTTTCATTGAATTTATCATGAAATACAGTATAGACAGATGATATGAATAATACGAGTGACTATCTCTGGGAAGCCCCTTTGTCTTTCTTTCAAAAGCCAACGTAGAAAGACTCCTTTTCTACGTGACACAACTATAATACTGATGACAGCTACAGAAATCAGTTCACATCTTGCTTGTTAATCTGAAATACTATTTGCATTATGGTAAACGCCATGACGCTGGGGTGTGGCAGTTTTTCATGGTAAATACATTTTGATAGAAAGCAGCCAATGCAGTCTGGTGCAGTGGGAATGAAAGCAGATGAGAGGAAGTGAGAGAGCTCACTTCTGCATTGACTCCATCAAACGCCACTTGCCTAACGCAATCATGTGGTCAAATAACAGTCACAGCTGCTGCCATATGTACCATTTCCATGATTGTGCTTGTTTTGAGCTGTTGTAAAAACCCTTAGCTGCAAATATTGGTTAGTTCTGACCTGTAATAACCTTTATTTATTATTGCTGAAAAACCCATAGCACAGACTTGTACTTTGATCTCACTGTCTCTATAACCAGAATATATGGGCTCTGTTATTCTCTGCAGCATGACTGCAGTGAAGCAGCAGACATGAACAGCCACACCAGGCCCGGCTTCCATGTTTCTCTGTTCTGTCTGATGGTCATAACATATCCAACTTAAAACAATGTAGACCGATAGACAGGCTGCATCCAGTCTCTTTGTAGAGCTTCAAACAATGTGTATCTTTACATATCACAAATAAAGGAATAAAGCTACTGGAGTAGGGTCTGGCACTGCGAGAGATAGCAGTTGTTTCATGAATTTCCTCCAGATTTCCTCTCATTTTGAAATTTGGTGCATAATTGATAATCTATAAAAAGCATATTCACTGGTGACCTGATGCCATATTTGGAAATTGGTGGACAAATACGTAAGTATTAAAGTATAAACAGCCATTACTGATTGCATTTGCAAATGTAACCACTGCACATGCAAATGTCCACTTGTTGCAGGACAATGATAACACGTTTAATGCGAAGGACAAAATTCATACTGGCACAATATACAGAAACAATATTCCTAGACAATATTTGAGTACACTGCAAATCCATCTCCAGCTAATTGGCATCACTTTTCTGTATTATCTGACAATATCTGTATTCTAATGTAGATCAAGATCCAAATGTATTAGAATAATTCAATTTAGAGAACACACCCTTGCAGACTTAGTGGAAGTATGTATTCTCCCTCTGTGCTATTCTTAGCAGATCGCACATCTGCAACTCTGCATATCAGCCCCACAGGCTGTTTGTAGGAACCTGAACATGTCAAAAGGTAGATAAGCAGAACAACTGTCTTTCTAACCATGAAAACACAATGTGGACAGTATCGTTTCGGTCATTTTTGTCATTTAATTGACAAAACACGTGCCATCTTCAACAATCAAAAATCTGAAATAGAAATAAGCAATTATGAAAAAGAAGAACATTTTCTTTTGCCTAAATAATGAACAGATCTCTTCCTACTTCGTGCCATAATGTCCCTTCACATCCTACTCAGTTTTGTCTATTATTCTATTATTCAACAACACAAAACTATACCCCCCCCACCCAATTGGACTGGCAACAAAAGGGCAGTATTTCACAGTTCATCATCCATACTACATGTTGCAGAAGCCACGTAACACACAAGCAAATAGCATGGAGATGCCGTAGATTAGCTGTGTGTGTGTGTCAGGGTCTGGCCTAAGAGCCCTAGGGGTCAGTGTGAGTGTAACTGCATTGGACGTGATGTCTACTGTTCTTCAAATACCCTCTCAGACACAGATAGAAAACACCAGGCACAGAAACCGGGGCCCTCTGGTAACGTGCAAGGCTTCAGCTCCACCACCAGCTCTGTCCTGTGCTGCTGAGCAGTTATAACCTCAGGTACAGAGCCCGCCTGGTTACATTCAAACTGCCTGGATCTGGGGTCAGTGACAGGACAGTGGGTGACATCCCCACTCTGTAGTTTTGACAGAAACGAACAGGACAAGAAATGAATGCTCTATATTCTACAGGTTGACCAATTAATCAATTTGGCTAATTACAAATGTTTTATAAACAATTAATCGTAAATTCAATATATTCCAACAATGCAATTAATAAAAAGGTAATATGCCAAAGAACTTGGGCCAGCCTACTGCTAAAGGTAAACACGTCATGCATGATAACACAAACTGAGAAAGAGGAAATTCACTTCTCTGATGATTTATCCTCCAAACGATCATATCAGCCTTTAAAATCCACTGTTAGTCGACCTCTATACATTTTAAAGGACTGAGGGATTCTGGAAGTAAGGAGGTGTGTGGGGGGTGTCGGATTCTGATCAAAATGAAAATAAATGTTTAAAAATAAGACAGACAACTCACTGATAAGCAGTCGGAACAGACCAGGCCCAGATTAGGCAGCCATAAGACTGAATGTTCTTACCATGTGTGAATGGTAGCCTGTACCATAGCTGCTCAGTTTGACTGATGCAGTCGCGTTGTTTCTGCTCCACATCTGGGTGTTGAACTTAAAGACTTATCTCTTCTGATTTTACAAGTTAAGACTTGAAGCACCATATTTTGCACCTTCAAGAAACGAGAAACCCCTAAGCTTCAGGTGAATACTAGAAAATATTGCTCTGTCATATTAAACACTGTGGTTAATAATCTGCGATCCCCCCCTAAAGGACTTGTCAAGATGACAACACAATATTAAACCACTCAGGTAGAAGACAACATAGTGATGGCTTGTGAGGGGGGCTGGTCCCTGTGGGGTGATATGAAAGATCATCCAGCTCTCAATACAGTCATTATCATTAATCATCTGCTCTCAGTACAAGAGCTGAATAACCACTACACTCTCTACTTTAAAAGGGATAGTTGGGGGTCGGGGCATTTTATGTTTTTGTACGTTGTTTTTGTACGTTTGAAGAAGGAGTCACCATTTCCTTCAATTGGATTGGATTTTGCTGCGACGCTGCTTTGTGGACTCAAACACTTCACTCAACCCTCCATCGGCGTAGTGGTGGGTAGATAATGGTTAAATTTGAATTTGTCAGTGAACTATAATCGCCAACCTATAGGAATAAAAACTCTTGTGCACCTTTTCCCTACGTGCCATCCCAAGAGATTGACTGCATATCAGGACGCTGTCATCTTGAGGCACAAAGAGAGAAGTTGGGAAGAAGCCAGAGCTCACACAGACAAAGACTACGCACAAACAAGCCAAAGATGTCCACAAATAACAGACAGACACTTTGGTTTGGCGTACAATGTGTGATGCGTGCAAATACATGAATGCTGCGCTACTGATGTATCTCTCCAGCACAAACAGACTGGGTGAAGCAAACTGTAAAGTTTATTATGCTGCACCGACAGATGGCGGGACGCATGTGCACGTTTAGTACCTTCAGCACCACAACACTGCCACTCAGCCCTCCAGCCCGTGTGTCCATATATGGCTCTCTACGTCACGGCTGGCGCAGCTGATGCTGGACTGACAGCGAGCTAATGATCCGTGAGGGGGATTTAACGCCAAATGTTAGCACGCTTAGCTAGTCCCGCATCCACAGTGAAACCGCATGCAGTCGTGCAACTGTCACATCCATGCCAACCCCCCCCCCCCCCCCCCACACACACACACACCCCCGTGCACGATCACCTGTAGTGTGCAAGTGCATTAGCGCGTGCATACACGTCGCGATCATCGGCGTTATCGCTGCGCAAAGGGATTCCCTTGCGGTAATTCTTACGTTACGAGATGCAGCTAAAGGTCATTTGAGTGGCTAGCGCTCACTGTTCATCATAATACGGCGTTACAGGGAATTAGCTCATTGCGGTTACACCCGCTTGGAGGGGTTTGCTTGTGGGGGGGGTGTGGACGCCTCCCGAGTGGGCTCGACCCGTCGTTTGCGGCAGTTTTTTTGGGGGCTAGCACACCACCCGGCTAGCTTACAGCTCGCTAAGCCAGCCGATATATACAAGACGAGCTAACGCGGCTAGCTGCCCGGCTAGCTCTGCCGGGCTGGGACTCCTCCCGAGCGGGTTGACAGGGGAATATAAAGCCTCACCGTGAAGGGGACGTCGTTCACGCTGCCCACCGAGTAGCAGCAGTCTCCCGGGTTCACGGCTCCCGTCAGCACCTGGTGCAGATGCATCTTCCCCGAGTAGTTCAGCAGCAGGACGGTGCCTCTTCTTCTTCTCCTTCTTCTCCTCTCTCCTTCTTCCTTCTTCTTCTTTTAATTATTGATAACGAGTCCACCCTTTCGGTTTCTCCGTCTGGCAGCGGCTGGGGATTCCATCGGTTGCGTTCAACGTCGTCCTCGGCCCTGGCGGAGTCGTCCTGCTCCTCCACGGGCGGATAAGAGGGTCAAGCAGGGGGACGGGGACTCGGTGCTCAAACCCCCTGATTCATGTGATCTCGTCCCGGAACTGACATCGATTTAGTCGCGTGAAAGCGAGCCGCACGCTGTCAACATCATGCCCGCGACCAGTCGTGGGATCCGCGGAGGATCTCTGCAGCGAGCCTGACATGCGCGTTCACGACGGTTTCTCCCAGGCACGACAGAATAGATGTAGATCGGCGTCACATAGATCGGGAAGCGGCCCCCCTATGGATTCCACTCGGTGCCTCGTTTGTGGGAATAAAAGCAAACAAATATTGCACTTGGTTTTGTTTTTTTAGTAAGAACGAGTGAAAACATAAATCAGAGAGTCACCTGACTTCTTTCTGGGACACGGCACACCCGCTCTAGTAGTGTGTTGTCTACGTTTACAGTGTGCCAGTTCTACAGTTCATTCAATGTTGGTCTGAGTGAAAACATTAACTGGTGTTCTCATCATTTCACCAATAAGTAAAACTATAAACCTAAAACGACACTGAAAAGCTGCCACTCACCATTTCCTCTTTTATACTAATATATAACCTGTATTGAAGATTTTGTAGTTTTGTGTTGTGCTTATTTTTCAGTATATTCTGGTGTAGTTTTCATATAAGTCACTACTTCCCCCCACTCATGTTTTTTTGTATTTATGATGTGTGAAATAAATTGAACTATATTAAAGTAAAGAAATAAAAAAAGTCATTTATTTTAATATGTGGGGTTTTGCATTGGCCTCCTTTTTAAGTTTCAACTTCCCGAATATATATATATATACATTTTATCCATGCACAAAATACTGCCTGAGAAATAACCATGCCTTGTGTTTAATATTTTTATGGTTTTAATGTGCAATATTCAACATTAAAAATTAACAATTGCAATTATATTCTTTCAAATGTCATGGGCAAGTGTCCTGCCATCTCAATGCTCATCTGTCATAGTATCAGGAGACACCATATGACACCATAAGATGCAATTTACTGGGACATGTCCTCTATATTTTACTACTTAGTACAGTGAGTGAGAACTAAACCTGTGGTTCATTGTATTTGCCATTGTCCCTCATCTACTTATTTACTGTTCCTGATGAGATTTAATGAAGCCCATCACCATACCAATGTTTCTCTCTCGTACCCATTCTTAGATATAGCCATTGTCACACTCTCCTTTGTTGTTCTAGATAATTGATGAGCGGACTGATAGGGATCCATGGTAGGGATACGCAACCCAACCAACGTTGCGTTAGCCTAGTTATTCAAGGCCCACTGACATCATCAGGCTCGACCTGCCTTCAAGCCAACGTGACACACAGGACGGCACAGCAGAATACTGGGAGGCAGTCGCCCAGAGAGAATGTGACACATACACATAAACAGTGTCAATGGCCTGGCACAGTCATCGTGTAGCATGTGTAACATCGAGTCTGTCCATTTAGCATTTACTGAATACTATTATTATGTGTCAGACTATACAGCTGTTACAACTAAATCCGGCCACAATGAGTACTGTATATAGCAAAATGGTCAGAAAATGTATCTATCTCTTACAAGCACACACACAAACACACATGCAACCTCCCAGATGAGTATGAACCAAGTTGGGATACAGATAACCAGGTAAAGTGAGGGCTAGTGAATTTTCTGCCAGAAAATCTGCCTGTTTCTGTTTCTTTGTCTGTGGCTAATTTCAAAGGGCAGTCCGCTGTGAGGGCATCTGAGTAAGACTGTGAGTGCATCCCTCCCAGCTGAAGCTACCTTGAAGCACCTCACTCTGGCTATAAGAAATAAAGATGATCGAGCTATAATGCGCTGACCCTTTTTATCAGCCTGAGGGGAAATAGAAGGAAAGGTTTTGTGCTTGAGTCTGAGCATGTTTATGCATTTGTTCCTGTTCATGCTGAATATTCTTGAGGCGATGGATGAGATCCACTTTTGATTAAGACGTATATGTCTCTATCGGAGGTGCAATGGGCCAAATGGGGGGAAGTAATTGCAAAGAGAACAGAGTATACAAAGATGTACATAGGGATGCAACTGATACAGCATAACCTGTGAAGACAACAGTGCAAATGCTCTCACAAGTGTGAGAGAGAGGCAGAGATGGTGCACAACACCATGTGGATAACAGTGACTGTACCTTTGGATATTGCAGTAGGGTTGGAATGAGGTTGATCTAGTGTTGTACCAGTCCCTGCGCTGCCATTGGGAGACATAGCCTTGATCTACAGTGAACAGAATTAAATGCATTATAGATTTTCTCATTTCATGGATGGCTGCTGGCTGGAGGGAGCTCCAGTGTGGCCCTGAGGTACGCGGCAGTCTGCTCCCCAGGACCAAAATGTAATGGGACTTTTTCTACAGTCCGAATTAAATAAATCAATGCATAGGGTTGAAATACACTGAATCGTGACACAGCGATATTTACAGTACGAATGCCTTCTTTAGGTGTCAAAGCAAAGCGGATATACAGAGAAACATAAAGGTTGAGCATGGTGGTATTTTGTGTCCTCATATTAAATGAAGAAAGGGAATCTCAATTTTTTAAAAATGTATTTCAATTCCATATTCATAGATATATATTGAGGTGTTACAAGCCAGAAGATTTTCTTCTTTCTACACAACAACACTGACAACTGGGTTTCTAACCCATCTTCATCCAAGGGCGAAGTTCTTTTATAATTCCTGGGAGACATGGCCAATGTAATCAAAATGTTTGGTATTTTTCAGAATAAATAAAATTCACCGGTTCCTTTTTGTTCTTCAAAACAACACCAGCTATTTCAGTCTAGTAGATTAAACCAAACCTCAACACAATCTGATGCAAGTAATTAAGAAGTACATGCAGCCTAGATTCCAAAGGAAAACAAGATATGTGTGTGATCGGCTGTGAACACTTATCCAGGCGCTAGTGAGGAGATTTCTAAAGACCCTGAAGGACACAGAACAAGAGGGGGGGGGGGGGGGATTTGGAAGCAGGCTCAGAAAACGGCCAGACAAGTGTTCAGCCATTCAAGCCTATTCACGAACAGATGTGTGGCACATGCCTCTGGTCTCATTCTGCAAGTACCCCTCCGTGTCTCTAGCTTCATCGGCCTGGTTGTATTCAGTAACAAATCAAACTACTGATGGCTCCTTGCTTGGTGAATTGATCGCACTAATAACTAAGATGTATGAATAAGTAAAAAATTTACTTTACAATTCACAATATAATATTAAATAGTCCCCAAGACCATCAGCACAGAATTGAAATTTAACATCTTATTAGACATCTATTACGGGGACTGACCTTACAACCACTAAGTTACTAGAGTAAAGCTTAGTGATGGTGGTATAAGTTTGTTTACATCAATAAAAGGCTCAGTTTATTCTAAGCAGCTGCATGTAACACAAAATTCTTACAAGCCTGTCTTTTCAGTCCATAAGTCCAATTCAGATTCAGCTAAACAGCACGGTTAGAAAACACAACCACAATAAATCTTCTGAGCAACAGAGATCACCCTTACACTCTGGTGTAGGGTTAAAGCCCTTTGAAAAAGAAACACTATGCAACTGTTTTACCTTTAAACAGCAGCTCACTGGTTTATAATCCAAATCCTCACTTTGAACAAATGGACATTAAAAACCAGCGTTTTATCTCTGATATTAAAATATGAAGAATTCTAAACAGAGTTTGGCTTTTTTGTTAGAGCAGTAGCTCTTCTGGTTCAGGAAGACGGGGATCATGGGTAACATCCACTGTCGATTGGTGTTGACAGTTGAGTTATCAAGACGACACAGCCAGAACTCAGGTTAACACATTGACTGGCTTTTATTTTGCTTTACACAACAAACAGTTAATTAGAAGAAACAGAAACAGTCTCCAAGTGTGGCTGCAGAGGGCACTGCTGCTCAGTAAAAGTGACCCAGTGTTGCTTTAAACGCTGGAAGGACACTAGTTGGAGAGTAGTTGGTCTATCTATCTATCTTTCTATCTATCTATCTATCTATCTATCTATCTATCTATCTATCTATCTATCTATCTATCTATCTATCTATCTATCTATCTATCTATCTATCTATCTATCTATCTATCTATCTATGTATCTATGTATCTATCTATCTATCTATCTATCTATCTATCTATCTATCTATCTATCTATCTATCTATCTATCTATCTATCTATCTATCTATCTATCTATCTACATGATGATTACAGTCTGTAACAGGAACCCCTAAATGTCATGTTTATATCACTTACCTTCCTTTCGCTCTGTTGCAGAGAGAATCTCTTATGAAACTATATGACTCACGTTGCTCCAGTGCTTGCCGCCCCTCATTGCTTATACCGGCATGGACTGTCTATGGCTTATACCCCTTGAGAGCAGAATAGGGTTCAAACAATCTTTTCTGGAACTCTAAAGCACTGCAGGTGTTAGCGTTTTCTCGCTGAAAAAAAAAAAGAAGTCACATTTGTTCAGGCACTTCCAAAGCATCCTATTATTAGATATGTTTGCTGTTGTTGTGTGATATAGCACTTTGTGTTCCTTGTGTATCGCTACCCTGACTGGGAAATTGTAGAGAACCCTTAACCTACGATTCCTTATACATACTGTGAGTGGTTTCAAGAGTGCTGGCACAATACAAGGTTTAATAATGTCAATGTGTGTCTGCAGTTAAATTAACACATTTGTTAAGCTACTCAGTAGTGTAACAATACCTGTAATAACATCTTTGTTTTGGTTTTAATCCATCATTTGTAGTATTTTAATCTCTGCTATCAATTGCACCTTGAAAGTTTCATTATCACATTTATGAAATTATTTGTGATTTCTTGATAATAATAATAATACAACAGGTTTATGTGATTAGCTTTCATATAGAAGCTTGGTTGATTAATTCATTAATAGTTAATTAAAATACGCAACAGCCTGTCTGCTTTAGGGCCTTTTTATGGACAAATACAAATGTTTTAACTTTCCTGCAGAAAAGATGACACCCACCTGCAGTTTGAAAGGTTTATTTGTATTTTCATTTATCAGTGCTTTATCGCAGTGATTGAACATGATTACAGCTTCTCTCCCTTTCCGCCTCAGTCATTTCTCCCTCTGCATTATTTGATTTCGGTGTGATTCTTTTTTTAAACCTCGCGCACCTGCCTCACTATTATGCAGTACAATAAGTCTAATCTGTTCTCTCTTTCTATTTCCCCTCCCTCCTCTATCTCTGGCTCGCACACGCTGCAGTGCCGCTCACACTCGCCGAGATTTCTGCGTCTGCAGAGATACAGAAGATTGATGACAGCTATTCCAGAGCGTCGTCTCCGTCTTTGACACTGTCCCTTCTTCCCCTCCTCTCTCTGCACTCTTGTCGCCTTCCCCTCTTCTCCCCTCTCTGAAGAAGGTCAGCCTCTCTCACTGTGGTTAAACTCCTCCATCTGTCTCGCCTTCTTTCCTGTCCGGTCCAGCCTTGGGCTAAATGATGAATCTCTTACACCTGCAGTTGTTTCAGGGATGATTCCCTGTCACTGCTGATGTATGTGTGAGTGTGTGAGTGTGTTTGGTTCAGAATCCCTTCCAGTTCAGTCCCTGTGCTCAATAATACAATTTAATTTTGTGTGAATGTGTGTGTGGGTGATCACATGGGTGCATTTGTGTTTGTGTAGTGTTAGTCTGCTCTATCCCTTTGGTACCATTACAGGATTACAGTTTTTCCATCTCCACCTCAGTGAGCGTTATTGTGTTTCTCCAGCTCCTTCATTTTTCGACTGCCTGCAAACCCGTTCTATTTCTACCTAGCGCCTGTGCTCACAACGTGTGTAGCTGTGCATATGTGTGACACACTGTCGTGAAAACACAATCAGACGTGAATATGAGTTATTTTAGGCAATGTGCAAGATGGAGAAACGAGGAGAGGACCAGATGGTGAGTGTGAGCAGATTTCTAAGGTGGCACTGAAATCACACAAAAACACAGAAAGAGTGGGAGAGAGATAGAGAGAGAGAGAGAGAGAGAGAGAGAGAGAGAGAGAGAGAGAGAGAGAGAGAGAATGTTACGAGTTGCAACAGGTTACTTAATCATTGTCACAGAAGGTAAATGGTAAACAGACTGAATTATACATACATATTTATATTCAATAGAGTCGACACAGAGCAGAGCTGCATGCTGTTTGAGGCCTTTATACGTTTGCTCCTACTTTGGCCTCTTCAGGGTGATATGAGTTGGATCAATAAGATTAAATGTGAGATGATGAGACTGTGGAATTGTTTGGTTGATAAATCTAAAAACAGGCTCAATAAGAAGGTTTTTATTTGGAGGAAATCACACAACTCTCCCTGGACTTCAGAGCGTCAAGCTGTTTTTGTTGAAAAATTCATAACCACATATGAATAGATATTATCTATCATGCAGCTTAAACACAATTATTAGGAAGTTCCTCAGAACAGGATAAGAAAAACCAAAATGATGAACCTGTATTCAAATCAAGCCCACTCACGGCACCGAATCTTGAGTTCCAGCAGATTTAAGAAGTCAAAGGTTTTCAGTCGTACAGCTGAGAATATGAATTCCTCCTCTGGCCCATGAAGTTGGTTGATGTAAAACATCCCTGAATACAACAGGTTGAGAATGACACATTTTCTACTGTGTTGCTCTTATTACAATGAGTTAGGAATATCTATCTTACAAGAAATGCTTTGGTGCACTGATGATGACAGAAGGGATTGATTGTGTAGTTTAAATGCTAATAGGCTGACTACCTTTATTTCTAAATCTTGGAGAAAGCTTCAGAATGGTTTATTTGTTTAGTTTTGTTAATGAAGCTGCAACTCTTTCTTTCTTTTTTATACTTATTCTTTTCCTGAATAACGGTGTCTTGTCATCCTGTTTTAGGCAAGGTAATAACAAGCAATCCATGAACTGTTGTTTATCTTTTCTAGTCTTAACAACCACTCAAAGTGCTTTACAATTCACACAAACATATACACAGCTCTTCACAGTGTTTACAAACTGCAGGCGCATGAGCCACTTGGGGTTCAGTGTCTTGCCCAAGGACACCTCGGTATGCAAACTAGACAAGCTGGGACTCGAATCAAACCCGCTCTCCCACCTGAGCCACAGCAGCACACAGTGATAAGCCTCTGAAGGAGCAAGAGGAGAGAGCATGTTACAGAAAGCAAAGCACCCATGTTACGTCATTCACTGGTGCACACAGATCTATTAAATTTGCATGTTTTTTCTCCTTTTTTTCAAACATCTGTTTCATTAATTTATGCTTCACCGAACTCCAGCAGGTACTCACTGTGTTATCGTGGCCTACTTTCTCCAATGAGGAATACACTTCACATTAATCTATCAGGAATGTAGTTCAGGTAAAACATTGAGGAACATGTTTAAATTAAATATATTTTCTGTTTAGTATATTTTGAGTCTCTTCAGCACTTTTGTCAACAGTGTTATGGCTATAAAATAAGCCACATGAACAAACATTGACTTGACTGGACTTGAGCTGGAAATTAGTGACGGACACTCGTTAAGTAGTGTTGACAATAACAGAACAAGCGACTGTGAGATCAGTCATTTAAACTGAGTTTGCACCACAGGGTCAAAGGCTGGAGAAGGTGGAGCAAGGATTCTCAAACAGAAACTCTACTGCTGAACCACATTTATGTTATATTTATTAAATTTGTTGTTAAGTGTGTACTTAAAATCCTGACAATTTCAGCTGACAAAACTAAGTTTTAAAGAACAACATTTAGAAAACAAAACTTTGTCTTGCGTCTTAATAAAGCAAATGTTGAAACCTTTATTTGATCATATTTGAGTTTCAGCACTTATAGCATGAGGGTTTTTCTGCAGTCAACCACTAGAGGCCAACAGAGAGACCAACTTCATTATTTTGGCTTTGGAGGTAATGATCAGTTATAATCACATGTACATAAATGAGGAGGGTTCATCTGCACTCTCTTGGTTTAGGTTAGTTACCTTTGTCCAGTTGTTTGCTGTAACTCTTTCTACTTTAACTCTTTAATAAACACAACTTGGTATAAATTAAACCTGTTTTAGCTCATTCTAACATGATTTTATTTGATTCAAAAGAAATTGCATCACTATAGTTTGTGCAACAGAATTATTTATACGATTTTAAATACTATGAGTCCGACAACCCCCTGACGATGCACCATTGTCAGGCAGTGGAATGTCATACTAACTGTGCTGCATTTGATCCTTAGATTTAGACAAACAGAAGATTTAGTCTTTGTATAAATAAATCTACACATGATAGAAATTGAAAACACCTCGTGAAAATACAGTATCAACCTGAATGTGTTGGGTGCATCATCAGCAACTCAATCTATGATGACAAATGAGATTCAAGAGTTTTACATTGCAATGCAAATAGATGTAGTACTTGATATTCCATAGTGTTCTGGTGTGTGTGATGTCATTCTCAGTGTGTGATGCTAGAGGAGAAACCCGGTACCAACGTTTGCCAGAAGAGGGCACTGTTGACCAGGGACATTTCACAGAAGGGCCTGTTTCAGCACTGGTGTGATATGAAGTGTATAAGACGCAGATCTAGTTGATCAGGTGCCTTCTTTGTGTTGTTGTGGTGTTTGAACAAACATATGGGATGTGAGTATCTTCAAAACTGACTAATATCAGGAGCAATACTTGTACTGTGTTTTCGGAATATATCTCTGTGTGTGTGTCTACGTCTGTGAAATGTATTCTTGTTGACATGAGTAAAGTTGTCTAGATAAAGTGCATGAATATCTGAGTGTGTTTACTGTAGCTGAGTGTGTGCATGTGCTTGCTCATGTGTGTGTCTGGCCTGCCTGGGCAGACGGGTAAACCCCAGGAATGCAGGAGCCTATAGAGCAGGAGGAAATGATTATACCACACGGTGCCATTGCTGCTGCCGAGCTCTGCCCCCCCCATGCCCCAGTTTACACAGATCTGCCGGTTCAACAACCCACAGTGCGATAATCAGAATTAAATCATGATATGGACAAATAAAAGACAACAAACTGTGAGATCAGGAATGCAGCCCCCGAGATAAAAGTGTTTGCTCACTTGTGAAAACAAGAAAAGCTGTGAATGGAGAAGAAGAAGAGGAACATTTTCAGATTTAATACTTTTGTCTCAGATTTAACAGAAGGATAATACTCAGATTTATTCTTTTTGATCCCAAAGTGATACAATGAGTGAAAGGCAGAAAGATCTTTAGTGTTAGAGAACGTATTCAGAATTGAAAGGGGCTTTTTTTTTTCTAATGGAGATTCGATGTGAGAGAAAGGGGATCGCAATAATAGATGGTGTGTTTGAATGGCGCCTGATTTAAAAGTGCCCAGTTGTAAATGGCTCTGTCTGTGTGTGTCTTTCTGCTCTGGCTGATCATTAATCTGAACCATCAGGCCTGATAAGATGTCTCTAAAGAGAGAAGGGACTATAGGATCGCTCCCTGACTGATGAGTGTGTGTGTGTGTAAGAGAGAGAGAAAGGGAGAGTGTGTAAAGCCATAGCACTTTGAAAGACCTTGAGTTTGATGATGGTCATACGGCATTCTTGTAAAGTTAAAGGGAAGCTCATAATAGACTCCTTATCTGAGCTGGGGAGACAATAAAAGGCAGCAGGTCTATGAGGTGGAGAAATGGTGAAGGCTATTTGTTACCTGTTCAAACAGGAGCCATTTAACACGGGCGAGGATGAGATTCAGTCACGTGTGCAGAGATCGCTTTGATTCTTTTCTTTTTTTACTCTGCACCTCATTTTCTGATCAATCTTGATGTTAAATGTTAAATGCTTATTTCATGTATTTATTCCTTAGTTAGTCAGTGTGTTTGTCTAAGGCAGGCTATGAACGAACACATCAAACCTCTAAACAGGCTAATTTTATTTCCATCAATATACATGAATTATTCTTTGAGAAATCTACAAGAATGTTGAACAATGCTCGCAATATTAAAGAAAGTGAAAAAACAAAATCTCCTGGATCAGCCCCCAACAATTCACGGGTTCTTCCCCGAACAAAAACCACATCCTTCCAGTTTCGTAGTAATCCAGTTTCCAGTTATACTGTTTACAAACAAACGCACAAATGCAGATAGAAACATGATCTCCTTGGCAGAGAGGATAACAAATACAGAAACCAAAATAGAAAAAACACAAATAGAAAAAAGATCAAAACATATGACATATTTACTTCCTTTTACTTCCCGACACAGTCTGTCCAAATGTGGTGCACCTAAATTAAACCTTATAAACTAAAATTATTTAAAGGATGGGGAACAAGCAAATCCAGGTAAACCTTAGAGCATAAAGTTTTCAAAATTCAATAACAAGATTTTAGACTTGAAGAACGTTTTCATGTCTTTCACGTCTTGTTTATGGGTTCTATGATTTTTGAAGTGTAATTAAGCGCTGAACTAAATTGAATCCCAATGCAACAAGGCGATCAATATTTCTTTCAAAAAAAACACACCAGTTGTGTGTCACTCATCCCTCATTATCTCTGTATTCATTGACCGTGACACTTTGTAATCCGTGGGACTGCTGCGTGGCAAACACCAGGCAGAGTCACGCTATGTCCCCTGGCTGTGGTCGGTATGAAGTGAGCTCACTCAGCGAGCGGTGCTGAGATCCTGTCGTTCTCAGATTGTTGTTTTTTGTGTACCCGTTTAGAAACAGTTGTATTATGACATTTTGCCTAACTTATCTAGCTCTTAATTTGAAAAGTTTTTGGGGAAAGGATTTTTTTTTTAGATAAAAGTATTTAGTATTTTTAAATTACTCATGATAGAAGTGTTATTGTTTTTAAATTGTTGCTTTTATTAATAAAACTTTCAATTCTACATTGACCCTCCATACATTGTGATCAAAACATGTCCCTCTACCCGCATTAGGGGGCAGTAGAGTCTAGGAAAAGAAAAGAAGCCTGGCAGTGGCAGTGCTATTTTAGGGTTGACTAATTCTTATATTTGAAATTTCCCTAAAACATTTATGGTACCAGTAAACATAATAAGAGAGTTCATAGCCATTCATTTCATTTTGGGACTTTTTCCTACTCAGTGAGACAAACTAATTTCAAAGTGGTGAGTTAATCAGCGAAAGATGGAGAAAATAAAACAGGGACCAGAACCAAACGTACAGGAAGCAGCTCGGCCAGTTCTGTTTTTATGTCCCTGGTTGTGTGCGCACTGAATGACACTGTTATGATTGTCCGTAATGGTTTCTGCCAGTGATGTACGAGTGAGGGATTCGGCTGTTCTCCACTCAGCCAAATATCACTCCTCTCCTCTAAATGACTGCTGTCAGAGACATTGTTGTGTGTGTGTGTGTCTGTGTGTGTGTCTGTGTGTGTGTCTGTGTTTGTGTGTGTGTGTGTGTGTGTGTGTGTGTGTGTGTGTGTGTGTGTGTATCAGGTTGTGCACACGAGACGCTGTGAGCGTGTGGGGCAATATATGTGATTTGATCCAGATGGGCATGTTAGGGAGCAGGCAGTGCCTTCTCAGAGACTGGTAGCAGTTTGTTCCCGAGATTAGATTGTGCTGTTACGTGCTTCTCTGTAATGACCTCATAACAACTGCACAGTCGATGGCCTCTCGCCTCTCGCCTCCACCTCTCTTTCCCATTTCCTCTTGGTCCATGCATCTCTCTCCCCCCTCCTCCCCATCACAGCACCCATTTGCTTCTTGTGTCTTAATGCGGTGCATCCTCTCAACCCCCGCGCCCCCCGGCGTGCACCTGGCCTTAGAGAATGAGCAATGAGTGAGAGGAAAGTGTGCAGCCGGGCACACGGTAGCCATTATGGGGCTAAAGCACCGCCGACGTGCTTGATGAGGGGGAACAACGGAGCCTCGCCTAGGGACACTCCATTAAACTCCCCCTCTTTGTCTTTCTGTCTCTGGCTTATACGGACACACACTTACACACTTACACACACACTTGGGTCTCTGGTGTGTTTCTGTACATGACCAAAAGCCGTCTGGATGATGTCAGCTGTACTCGTCGCTCTTTCCTCTTCACCCTTCGGCTCCTCATAAGCACCTCTCGAGAAACAACACATTTAAAAAAAAAAAAAAGTTCTAATGTGCAACAGGGACAGACTCATCCTTTGGCGGTTTTCAGTTTACCGCAGGATATATTTCAAACACCAAACTAAGAGCAGATAAAGGAGAGTGTATTGTACTCGACTGCACTCGTAAACCTCAGACAGAAGGAAAATACAAATCAATTTCACTCCTAAGAAAAGCTCGGAGGATCACATTTCATAGCTGTGGATATTGATCATGAATGATGCTTGTTTGCAAACAGTAGAGCCAGGACGGCTTAATGCTGCTGCCTCATTACATGGACGATATAATGTTTCCCACAGTTTGTCTCTTTGAAAATACTTCTCAGCTGCTCGATACACATGAGAAACCCGGAAAAAAGAGCCGGTGCGCCTGAACGTAGCCATCCCTCAGCGCGCCGGAGTAATTAACATGCTAATGGGTTAATAAAAGTCTCCTGGACCCGTACGTTGCCTTAAGAGTTGAAATATGACAAAGGCCTTTCTGATGGGGATGTGCTCGTGTTATTGCTTTTTATTGGACCCATCTTTCATCGTAAAACTTTTATTGAAAAACTTCTACAAAAGGATTTCTGTTTTCGCTTTCTGAGTGAAATAATCGAGTTGGAGCCAAAGAGCAAAGGTAGATTTAAATTGCACTTTGAGGCAAATTCCTAGCGAGGGAGCACCTCCAGCACATCCTCTACAAGGAATTGGCGGCGGGGGGTTCGGTGGTAAAAGTGCTGCAGCGTTGCATTTTGGGGGTTTTAAATTTTACACTATTACAACCAAAGCTTGTTCAATTTGTTTTTAAGGACAATTAGAGAAACACAACCCTGCTAATTAACTTGTTTTCCTTATTGGGAAACCTAATAACTACCTTCAAAGGGTTAATCAGGAATCCCTCATTGACATGGTTAGTACAAATGTTGCTTAATGCTTAATGTTTGTTTTTTTCGCTTGAGATTTATATGTTTACATGAAAAAGTTTGGTTTGGTAACTGATTTGGATTAAAATCCTCCGTGGTACATATCAGTGAGTGTACTCTTGGACAGTGAAAGTCTGCTTTACAGCTTGGTAACTTATTGTTCCCCGTGACAAACGACCAGATGAGCCCAGTGCTTCTGGCTCCCTCGACAATCTAAATCCACTCCCACTGGCCTTTTAGCACTGGTCTGTTCCACCAATTGGAAGTTCTGGGTCATACTGGGATTTTTAAATTACGAATCCAGTGACAGGTTTATAAATTGGTCTTATATGAACTCGGTGAGACCGTTAGATCCATAGGAACCGAGGCAATGAGCTAAAACACACGGTTGGAAACCAAGCTACAGGAAAGATAAAGAAACTAAGAAATCAACACTATGTGCACTTCATTGTTAATGAAACAAAGTGTGAGTCCCCCGTTGTCGTCTTGTCTTCCAGCCGGTGTGTAACGTGGAGATGGTCGCCAGCCAACATGGACATGTACCTTCAATCCATAACAGGTGTTTAACAGCTGACAGTGGAGTTTTATGAAAGTAAAGCTGGGGATCAATCAAACAGATTGATGGTGCAGTGAGGCCCGGGCCGTTCTCAGCTTCATGTCACTGAGGACACTTCCCCCCCCCCCGCCTTGTGGGCATGGATAAATATTTGTCTCCTTTTGCCCGGTATGTTTCATAGCGTCATCTGCATATTTGATATATTGATGCAGATATTCAGATTGCCCAATCCAATGAGCATCTGAAAAATCTCTGGATAGGAATGTATGCATGGATGAGGTATGTATGCAAAGATCAACAGGAGGGTTGAACAGATTATTGGACGACTACAAGACTCCCAGAATCTCAGTTAAACAGGTGAGCTCAACAACAAACTCAGTCTGGTTTTAATCTGTGTCTTTTGGCTGTGGCTGCTGCTAAAGTGGCACATCATTTAATTTATGAAGCCTAGTGATGCCTGTTGCACCAGCTGCACAGCCCGGAGCTCTTTTTGGTTTTCTGGTTAATTGTACTAAAGGCATAACAAGAAAAGAAGTTAGATGGCGCAGTTTGCAGGTTTAAATGAAGGTGACATGATGCTTTTAATTTTGTAATTTAATTTTAAAATCTAATTGTTCTGTTGTTAAAATTAATATGAATCAAATAACATCATCAGCATATTGCCGGATAAGGGCCCCGGGCTAGCAGGTCATCCAACTGGTAGCACATGCAGGTCCTGGAGAAGACAGTGAAATACCTTGAGCTGTGTGCTGCCTCCTGTTGATCTCATGGACCACCACACAGTGGAGTGGGCCTTTCTGGCATAACCACAACATCTCACAATGCAACAATTGCAATAATCCTGCAGCCAAACTTGCAAAGTTAACTTCCACTAATGCAAATGTGAGTCAAAATTCACCAAGGATGAATTCCACATGAAACCCCACTGGGATTTATCATATTTGCCCCCTGGCTAATCGTAAGTGAGCTGGAAGGTGAAGGTTCGCCACTGATACACTTGCTTGTGTGTGATTGGGCCCAAAATACTACTATGTGTTGCAATCTCAAGGATTCCACATATACTGTATCATATAGGATATTTATGTATGTGTATACTACATACATATGTAAAGGCCTCTTTTCATACAGTAAATGCTTATGTTTGTAAAAATATGAAATATATGTATTAGTACTTGTATATCTGGATTTCATAAGAAGGTGATGAAAACCAAAGTAAGTCTCCAAACCCGAGGAGACATTACTGGGAGAGATTTCACATGAAAATCATTACACCAGGCTGCACCTGCTTCAGCACCACAGAGCATCATAAACCAACTTCACACGGGCTGTTGTACACACAAGGTTTTTTTTTCCAATTCCTGTGCCTGCTCATTTACAAGCTTTGATATGACAAGATGAAATGATGATGTTACAGCGTGAGGTGACGGTGGTTCCAGCGAGGGGGGAGGAAAAAAATAAAAGATGATGATCTCCTCCCTGTCAGCACGGGGAAGGAATCTCCATTGCAAATTGTTTTGAATCATTTCCATCTCTGCAAACCCGCAAAACAGATGAGACTTGAGAAGCTGCAACAAATTCTCAATTCAATATGCTGGACAGCTCACATTTCTCCTGAGGTGACGTCCTCAATTTGGTGCTCGTACATTTGCGATCCAAAAACTGCATTTGGCACCAGGAAATGAGTCTTTTGTGAAAATGAGCGAGTTCTGTGCGTAGTGGAAAGAAACATATGCAGAACAAAAATAGTCAACCAGGCAGAAAAAAGTGCCTCCTTTGTGCTGTTGGAAGGGCTTGTTGATTTGATGTGTGTCTGTGTGTGTGTGAGTGTGTATGAGCTCGCATTCATGTGCTTACACTGTGACGCGGCACTAATTGTGTGTGATAAGGAGAGCTACCCGGGGAGGAATACTGGGAGAGCTGGGAGAACGTGGAGGACATCGGAGGACATCAGCGGGTCTTATCACCACCGCCACGTTTCATTCCAAGCGAACGCCGACACAAGCTGCGTCTCTCCTCGCTGACTGGGGATAAATGATTCTACTTCAAGTCACCGGGCGGAAACAGGAACACATTAAAAGTCTGTGAGCCCGAAACAGGCCAAAAGCTAAACATTCTTCCTTTGACACTTGCTGAACTTTATGTAAAATTATTAGACTCCAGAGGAAAACGCATGATGTAATACCGAACCGCAGCTCGGCAATAACCTCTCCTCCTCACCAGGCCTTCCTTTCTATTTACATCTGAATTATTCTCTGTCATGAGTCCACCTGGGTGAGGATTTGTAGCTTTGGGAGCGCCCAGCTCGACACACACCGTTTCTCCACTTATGAAATATTAACTGTGGGTTAAGAGCAGCAGAATCATTGATCCTGACCGTGAGTCTTTGAGAGTGCAGCATTTAAAGCAGCCCTGCTGGAGAGCATGACATGTCAGGCATGTTAGCAAGGCTCCACATGAAAGGACGCCGCGGAATTAGCATCGCAAAGCACAGCGAGAACCTTTCTTCTAAATAAAAGGGGAGTGGATCTATGTTTGGGACATCAAGCTAAGAGCTTTAGGTAAGACGGGCGAATTCCTGTACTGTGTATGTATGTGTGTGTGTGTGTGTGTGTGTGTGTGCGTGTGCGTGTGTGTGTGTGTGTGTGTAAGAGGAGAGAAGGGCCAGAGAGTTGCTCCCTCAGCATCTGCTGGCTCAGGCCTCTAATAAGGGTCTCGGCCACAGAGCTCCCATCACACCCCGGGTAATGATAGACCAGATTTGTGGGATGCCCAGTTTCCGTGCTGTATTTGCAGGAACACTGGACTCTATTTTTGATTATCTTGACTGTAAAGTCTAAAATAGTGTTTTAACAAATACAATATCTAACTTTCGCTTTAGGTCTCTCAATTTAAACAATAAAGAAAAGGCCTAGTTTGATGAATCAGCGTGGAATCATGGGAGATGTTGTCTTCACCTCTGTCGTGACTCAGGTGTTCATGAGGCAATGCATTACAGTTTTATTCACATTATGTTGTGATCCATTAAGTTACCACAACAAACATCAGGAGGAAGGAAGTCTTTTTTTCTTTGTCATACGTAAGAAGCTACAGGTTTAGTGCCTACAACACAATTAAAATGCGACCAAAGTAAAATGTCCTGTCACCTTGAATAAAATTGGGGATTTCTCTGGGTTGGAAACACTTTGGATGATGTAAGTTCACAAGTCCTCACAATTATTAAATCTTTTACCGCTCCTTTCTAACTGGAATTTGGAATTTGTCCCAAAAGTAGCTTATGATACACAGAGTCCAACCCCCATGACTTCAGAGGACATCACATTGACTTACATTCAATTCCTGGAGATCAACCAACACTAATCCCTGCCTTACTCTGACCCTCATCCCAAACTGAACCTATGAGTAACCTCCCTTTAACCTAACGTTTATTTTATGAGGACTTGCTTTTTGAGCCCATAAGGTAACCTCATGTCCTCTCAACATGAGTTACACCTAGAACACACACACACACACACACACACACACACACACACACACACAAGCACTCACACACATGGACACACACCCTAGAGAAGACCATCAGCCAAATGTGCCCAAAGGTGTTTTATTGTGTTTTCCTCCTGAATCGTAACCATCTGGTAATTGCTGCTCCAAAGCAGTGAGAGGGGAATTTACAACTTTGTGAATTATACATGGTTAAACACATCAGGGTTTAGATGTGAGACTTTCCTGCTCAATGACGAGTGCCTGTTATTCTTAGATGGGGAAACAGTCACTTTTTTTGGGGAGTTGGTGTCTCAGCTGTAGTCGGTCGGGGTCTCAAATTTGACCCTTTGAGCCAAACACCAATAACCTGAGTTTCCAAACCTGGATGGAAAACATTACACAAGAAGAGGCATCTGTCGAGTCGGAGGTGAAATGGTTCAGAGAGCATTAACGCAATGAGCAGATGTAGTCCAGACATTTTATTGCGGCAATTTCCTCCGGTTATAATTTGCTCTACTTGTGTACTCTTTTCATTTACCACAGACACCGATATTACAATTTGAACCTTATCTTAGGGCAGCGTTTAATAGACTGGAAAATGAAGTATCCGTTCGAGATGGCATTTGAATGCAGAGTACGGGTCGTGCCACATCTACCGAATCCACGGATTAGATTCTTTTCATCGTAAGTGCTGTTGGTGTTTTGTTGTATGTCACGGAAAACAGTTCATCCAGTGAATAATCTCTCAATGCTTAGTCCTCCTTGATGTTTGCGTAGACACTGTTTCCCCCTTTTTTTAGACAGTGTAAAAAGAAATGGAGATTTATTAAAATGTATTGCTGCGAGTTTAAAAATAAAAAATCAAATCAGGGTGAATCTGAGGGTGAATCTGAGTTAATCAGGCCTCAAGAGGTCTTTGTTATTTTCTGCTGCTTCCGCAGAGAGAAACAAAAAGATCTGGAGGAAATACAAATCCAGGTGAAGGGAAAGCACTGGGAATGTTTGAGAAATACTGGGACAGCATCTATGTCCATCTGTCTATCTATCTATCTATCTATCTATCTATCTATCTATCTATCTATCTATCTATCGATCGATCGATCGATCTATCTATCTATCTATCTATCTATCTATCTATCTACCTACCTATCTATCTATCTATCTATCTATCTATCTATCTATCTATCTATCTATCTATCTATGTATCTATCTATCTATCTATCTATCTATCTATCTATCTATCTATCTATCTATCTATCTATCTATCTATCTATCTATCTATCTATCGATCTATCGATCTAACTATCTATCCATCTGATGACATTATAACGGCTATATGCTACCAAGACACACACACACACACACACACACACACTTTCTATAGCACTTTGACCCTTTCCCCCCATTTATTAACAAAAGCAATGTAACTTCGAAGATGTTCACAAAATCTGACGCAATCAGAAGTTAGAGACCAAAACGGTCCGTGAGGAGTTTTACATAAAGCAGCAAAAATGACAATTTCATCAGCAAAACCAGGATAAGGCAGAGAAAATACAAAATCTAACATAATTCGTCATAACATGGATACACTTTGAAAAGGAGAGGAAAAAGACAAGTTATTTGATATTTTATTCAGACTCTGCAGTTATCAAAATATTTAAACGTAATAATGCCGCGCCGCGTTTGCATTTTTTTCCCGAGACCTAAGAAATTTCATTTATTACATCACAACCAGGCGTTTTTTTTTCTCGAGTAAGAAAAAAAAGGTGTTTCGAGACAAATCCCTAAAAATACGGGTACAGATAAGGAGCCAGAGATGTTGTTTTGAGACAGAGGCACAGTTTGGTGCCGCTGCTGTTAGACAGTAACGTCTGTTTCCAGATCCTCCTCGGCTCTGCAGAGACTCGCTCCCGGCTGCGTGCTGACAGGACAAGTGCACACTCAAATAGCTAAAAGGTGTTTTCCCTCCAGATGCACTGTGTGAGGAGGCGCGGAGGAAAGTCGCAAATTACACTCTTTCCTTCTTTGTCTCCTTCTCTACTCGGCTGCCCAAGTGGAAAATGGGAGTCATCCTTCTGAAATATTCGTATACTGTACTCAGGGTCGGACTGGAGCAATAATACAGGCCAGAGAATTTGACTCCAGCCTCAGGGCCGGCCTCACGCAAACAGTAAGACCGCTGACTTTCTATGAGGTTAACCCTCTTTTTTTTATTTGTGGGTTACCAGACTATATTTGAACACTATGTAAAATATTAAATATCATGTCTGACCAGCAAACTGTTTTCAATAAGTCGATAAGCCAATAAAACATTGTGGGTAAAGGGCTGTGGTTTCTCTCTCTCTCTCTCTCTCTCTCTCTCTCTCTCTCTTGTGTGATTGCTTTCTGGTTAGAAATCTTTACTTTTCATCAATAACAGATGGTTATTATTGCTGACGGCCATTATCCAAAGCAAACTCAGTGTGAATAGACAGGTTCGGCAGTGACGGCACCACGGCCGGCAGTGTGCCCACACATGAGAGACTCAGCAGGCCAGTGAGCTATCGCCCGCAATACAAAGGTTATGCACAAGTCATTCCTGGTTGTTACATAATCCCTGATCGAGCTGAGGAATCGACCCTCAGCCCACTGGGAGGCGTCACAAAGCCGTTCACCTCCCACCGGACTGTAACTCTTCTACATCCTGCTGGGGTCAGCCCGTTTCGAGCGTACACCAGATGTCTGCTCATTACTCTCCTTCGTTGCTACTTAGCCAGAAATGTTTCATTACCTTTACGCTCTGAATCATATTTAAGTATTTGAACATGCTAACATAGGCACTGGTAAATTGCTTTTGTGTGGTCACAGCACCAACACGCCCTTGATCTGAGATCATAAATAACACATGTCGTGGCGTAAAGCAGCAAACTCAATTATTTATCTGGCTGAACGTCTGGAAAATGGGGCTGACGAGGCAGCGCTCTAATTCTAGCTCTCTGTAATTTGCAGTGTAAATGGGAGGTTTCCTAACAACCAAACCTCATTAGGAAAACACCATCATGAGTCAGTGTGGAAGGACTGAGCCACAGAGACATGAGAGAGAGAAATGTAATTTCACTGGTGAAGCTGCTGGTGCACACGATCAATGGCCCCTAGAGAGTACATTCCAATTAGATTTTTCAGCATTTCATAACAACATGTGATTAAGTATGGTGCTATCACACCTTGATGGTCCAACATGCTCCTATTAAGAATGAATCTAGGAAAAAATCCTGAAGAGGTGATTTAAGTAAATTGACCCTTTAAAATTTGAGGAATTCATAGGAAAATCCACAAAATGTTCATTATGGGAACTTGCTTCAATTAATTATTATTCCAAAAATGGTTAAGAGGTCACAAAGAAGCTTCACTTCTATCTTGTTCAGGATGACGCCCATAAGGTTAATTCTACCCTAACAGAAACACTCCAGTTATTATTTTATGGCCACTAAACAGTTAATATAACTTGAAGATGATAATTATATCCCATTTTTTCAAAGACAACCTTCGAAATTCTACACACTGCGCCTGTAAGGTGCTGAAAGCTACTTGATGGGGGATTTATAATAATAGTGCAGGCTATTAAAGCTAATTGTTCACTTAGCAAAGTTCAATGAGTGACAAAACTGAAGAGTGGGTGAATGTAGCTCGCAGCAGTGACACGATGTCAGTAGCCATGCCTGTAGCACGAAAACCTAATCTCTGTACTCACTGATCCACTTTTATAACATTTATTATTATTATTATACTGTACGCTGGTCTGTACATTTCTATGTCACAGAGCTGTGGTCCCAAAAACAAATTATGATATTATATTTAAGCCATAATTGTTCCAGAACCTAAAAATGCTGTTCCATTTAAATCTCCATCACTCCTGTTATTTTCTTAAAGACAAGGAAGGTGTGCAAGTGCCCTTAAAGGCAAGAGGCACATACACAATAAACGATATCAGGAAAAATGTTGTCAAACTTACTTAAAGTTTTTGAACAAACCTACAATGATATTTTCCCACAAAGCATTAGCTGTAACTGTCATGTTGTTTAATCACAAAGTGACAATAATTAAGAAGGAGAACGGGGCTCGGCTTAGTTTCCTGTGAGGCTGAGATCCTAACCATGTTCATGATGAGTGATCTGTAGATCCCGAGGCTTTACTCTGCTCAAAAGGAGAGAAACAAATACATTTCATATTACCAGTGGTGCACACCAGCTCTCTCCAAGCCATTGTGCCCACACATGTGTGAAATTAAAGCTATCACGACCTCACATCTGACTGAGAGTGCTATTTCTCTTCAAGTATTTCAGCGAGGACACATTTCCCTGCTTTTATGGCCTGCGAGTCACACGGGTAATAGCAACAAGATGCAGATACATGTGCTGGAGCTGGTTTCAACAGATAGAGATGAACGGTGTGCCACTGTGAATGAGAATTTGTGTGTGTGTGTGTGTGTGTGCACAACTTTCCAAGCTTGTTTGTTTGTGTATGTGTATCCATATTCATTAGAAGTCCAGAGGAGAGTCCAGTAATGATTGTTTACGATGGGATTAAGGAGACTGACCTTTGGCAACTTCAAGTGGAGCAGTGTGTGTATGTGTGTGTGTGTGTTTGTGTGTTTGTCTGCTGATGGTTGATGGTGAAGTACAGGAGGAGAGAAAGAGGAGGAAGCACAAAGGGAGGAAGGGACACAGTAAGGTCACCAGCATATACACATTGCTCCTCATCCCAGGTGGTTTATTCCAGGTAACAGCACTTTGTTGTTTCAACAGGTCCAATGGAAGCTGAGGGGAAACAACAGCCTGGGAAGTGACTGCAGATCTTCACATTGATTCTGTTGAGTTTCAGAGCAACAGAGAAAACAAACAAAAGGAACCCACACTCATTTTAAAAAGATGCAATAATTGACTAATTTCAGCCAATTGGGCAATAAGCTTTTAACACAACACTGACATATTATCACATTTTAACATGTTTACAAATCACTTCAGCTTTTATGAGTGTCTGTCCAACAGACTGAGTCAAAAGTTAAGTCCACTTTTACCTCTGATGTGATCTCAACTCTTGAAGGATCTTTGCTCTTCAGCTACTCTTTTCTTGTCTGTTTCGCAAACACTGGGTTCTTTCAAAGTGTTTTTATACCGAAAACAGGAAATGAAGTTAATCAGAGAATTGTTGTGGGCCAGAGAAAGAGTGAGCTGAAAGAAAAAAAAGAGTTTGTGGTAAATGTGGAGACAGATGATAAACATGGAGCCCGACTGAGTCACCGCATCCTTTGTTACATGTGCAATATGAAGCTTGAGCCACTAGGGGTCTCTCAATCAAAACAATAACAATAGACCTAGTTTGATGATGCCATGAAGCAGTGTGGGATCATGGGAGTTGTTGTCTTCTGCTTGGACCAAATCCTGTTCATGGATGAGGTCATGAGTTAGTTGTATAGAGTGACCATTCCTGTTACACTTATTTCTCTGTGTTTGAAGATTGTTGGAAACATTAACGATGATACACAAGTACACGAGACAAGAAAGTATATAAGATCGTTGTAGTGATTTGTTTATACATTATTAATAATATTTTTATCAATATACATTTTAATAATGCATTTCTACATATATCTTTAAGATAAAATAATTGATTTAAGCAGCTTTTCACACAAGATATAAAAATAAACATATATTAATTTGTTAAAACAAAATACTCTATATATTTTTGTATTAGTCCTTCCTACAAGTGCTCTTCTGAGTATCGTGTACAGTATCTTTTCCACACTGGCCATCCCTCTCACCAGTATGCTATTATAATGCTAACTTTGGAAATTCCTGCTGCAGCTCCAATATTGATTTTTCCGCCTTTGCAAGTGCGCTGCATAGACATCGCTGGGAATGGTGAGAGTCTATTTCAGGAACGGTTAATAGAGTTTCAGCTCGGAGAGGACACACCGAAAGTGTCGGAATGACATTTCTCTTGCATCAAAGGGAGAGAAGTTTCTGAGCACGACGTCTCGGACGGAATTGGCACTCAGGTAATCAAGGAGTCTGTATATGTGTCTGAGGCAGTGGAGAGGAGAGGAGGGGGGCAGGGTGGTCATTATTCTGTGGTTGCAGAAATAGAAGTGAGAGAGAAAGACGGCGAGAGAGAGAGAGAGAGAGAGAGAGAGAGAGAGAGAGAGAGAGAGAGAGAGAGAGAGACACACAAATGGGAAACATGCTTCTCTACAGGAGTTCGTGAGGTACAGTAACTGTGCTGTAAATAGTCCTCTTGTCTCATGTGAGCACACGCACAACCTTCTGAGACGCTCTGAGAGAGCAGGACGCTCCGGTGTCTGCTGGTGAGATGATTTGCAGAGTCTCTGTTGTATTTATGCCGTGATTGGCCCTTGTTGTTGACGCACATAAACAAGATCTGTGCCGTATGCGCCGAGCTTGAGCCGACCCTCCTGTGACCTTCACCTGCCCTGCTCCGTCTGCTGGCAGAGTGAAAGAGACCCGGTGAGAATCGATGGTCTCCTCTCATCAGACACGCGTGTACACACAAAACGAACACGCACACGGCCCTCATGCAGATCTTGTGGGGACACAAAGCCGGCGCTTGTCCCCTGGCGTCCCTCCAGCAGCCGGTGTGTCCTCTGTCAGACGGCCTGACATTCAGCACAGCACTTACTCATCGATCCACGTACAACCGGGAGGAGAGAGTGAGACCATGTGAGGAGGTCGAGGAGGTCGAGGAGGTCGAGGAGGTCGAGAAGGGAGGAGGTGCCTCGCTGGGCCCGATGGAAGGATACCTCTCCGTGGCGGTAGACAGCATCAGAGTTGATGGAGCCCTATCAGGAGGAGGGTGTGGGTGAAGAGGCGCTGCAGAGCTGACTGACTGGTGGAAGTGGGATAGTGTGCCTCCGGGCTGACAGCAGCCGTGACAGCCCTGAACAAAGTGCCGTGCCGGTTTGTTTAGAACTGCTGGGAAGTCTGATGTGGTTAGGGTTGTTTTCTCTGATGCCTTCTGTCTGTGGTCTGTGTGCAGGCACGCTTTGATTATCCGTGTGGGTGACACTGAATACGGTTTGAAATGAAAAGGTAACCTGCGGAGTTTTCCTGTAAACAAACAATGATATCTTTGTGTCATTTTGTGTTCTTACAGGAATGCAGGCAGGAAATTTGCACAAGGACAAAACAAAAATATTATAGTTATTCTGAACGGGATGAAGTCTCCAACCAGGCGAGACAAAAGAGGGAGCTTTTATTTGAAATAGGGGCTTTGACTTTTGAATGGGTGTGGTTTGGATGGGAAATGACTCAAGTGGAGCAGAAAGCATTGTTTTGAAAGTTATGCCACAAACTGGTCTCCACAACAGACTCAAACACCATTAATCACTTTTCCCACCTTCGCACGAATCACGTCAAACAGAGTCTACGGATGAGAGTCACTAAACAAACATTTGAGTTCTCAAAACAAACCTCAAACTCAAATGTTGCAAGAGTTTTTTTGCCCGCGTCACAACTTACGCAGAAGATTCACGGAAATGGAAGATGTTGCCATCGCGTGTTAACATCTGACAAGACATGGCTCTAATTCATAAAAGAAGGCACGAGCAATGAGTATATATAATATGTATAATCAGGAAATGGAATCACCTCTATGGGCTTGAGATGTTGTACAAATTACACAGTAAAACAAAGGCCACTGTGTTGTACTCAGTCTCTGAAATAATCTGTTGTGTCTTGGTTGTAACGTGCATAACCGGCGTGTCGTCTGCCATTCCCTATTAAAGATTAATATTATACTAGTGGATATGCCAGGTGGTAATATAATAGATCTGCCTCTGTGTTAAATGGTAAAGTAAAGGCTGTACAGTACATTAGAGTCACCATTCACCTCCAGTACAGCCTCAGGGGCAATTTGGAGTTCTTGCCCAAAGACACTTCAGCATTAACATCAAACCACCAACCTTCTGGTTAGTGGACGACCCGCTCTACCTCATCTGTGTGGATAATAAGCAGAGTGAAATCATATTCTGCTCCCTCCATACATAGGTATGTGTTACCATCTTGAAATAACAATGAAACATTGGGCCATTGACATCAGAACAGGTTTTAGTTGGTCATGACACTTGCAATATGATTGCTGTGCTCCAGGTGTTAGACGGGACCCTTCATACTTTGTGCCACTATACTGGACATTTGTAAATGAAAGCTCATGAAAAATGTTGAATAAACAAAAACATGTTTGTATCAATACCTCCTTCTCAATGTGCGCAGACCCAAACATACAGAGAAACCTGCACACAGTTGCATTTCACATGGGAAACATAAGTAAAGTGACAAATGAACACACGTCTTAAACATATAAACCCGAGATATTTTTACCATGGAGGAGATATCGTCCTAATAACTTATGAATTCTATATTTTTTGTCTCTTAAACCTTTTCCCATGCACACACATTTTTCTTTCTGGTATGAGGGCTACTTTGTCTTATTTCATTTCCTTTCCCGTGATATCTTGTGTGTGTCACACGTGTTACAGAATTTTTCATCACACTTCTTTTTGCTAATAATTTGTCTTGTGTATCCATATGGTTGTGTCATGGCGCACCGCCTTGATCTTCTTTATTGTTGTTGTGTTGTCTGTTGTCTGCGGTGCGATGTTTGTCGATACCCTTTGGGCTTTTGTCTCCCACACACGTTTCACTGACTGCATCTCTCCCCTCAGTGGTTTCCGTGATTAAGAACTGTTTTCACTGTGTGCATACGGTAAACAACACCCATTCTCAGTTTTGTTTTAAAACAAAATGTTCTAAAGAGTATTTAGCTTTAAACCTACAGTCAAGTTCATGTGGAGAATGTATGGTTATGGGTGGTCATTTAAAAAATAAATGTCCCTGGTCCCCTCAGATTTTTCTGTGTCTGTCTCTCCATTTGATCTGCGGTTAACAGGTCCTTGTTATCTTTTTTCGGTCTGAGGCCAGACAGGGCGCTGCTAATGACTGCTGCTGGTTCCATTCACAATCATCCTGGATGATTAGGCCTGTGACCTTTAGCAGAGCCAGATAATTCAGAGCTTAGCGATTTCCATCCCCCTCTAAATTCTGATAGAGAGGAAGAGGGGGAGAGGGGACATCGGAGCACGTCAAAAAGGAAAGGAGGGAGACGATCAGGGTAACAAGGTGTAGAGGATGAGAAGGGAAATGAAGAAGAAGAAGAAGAAGAGGGCGTAGAGGCACAGATGAAGGAGGGAGGATCACCACTGTGCAATTCACCCCAGAGGCGCTGACATTATCTGGGAGAGACGGGCATCAGGGAGAAGTAAAGTGATGAAAGGAGAAGGAGGGATTAAAGAGGAGTGAAATGTAGCTTCTGACGCTCCTCACAAACACCTGACATTTACCAGGTTTTCATGTTTTCCTCGGTAGACAATCGGAGTCCGGTAAAGGCCACCAGTCATCCCTCTTCACAGCAGGAATGTCACCCGTCTGCAAGGCTCACTGCTTTTCATCAGGCCTGAGAACCGCCTTGACAATGTTCTGAGCAAATCAATCAGGCTGCATCAACACAAGTACTTTCTTTTTATTGTATTTGAAAAACATCACTGTCGCTGCTCATGTGGAAAAACCGTCACGATTGTTTTTCTGTCCACGTTTACAAACCAAATGAGGACAAGAGAGTTATTCTAATGTCTAAGTGAAGGTGCATCATTGATTGAGCGGCCGGGTCAAAGGACAGACGACCGCTGACCTGCAAATTAGTGGCAACGCAGCTCAAATTCAAACAACACGTTATTACTGCAGCCCTCCTCCTCATTAACCATCTGTCTGTTGGATCAGGATTATAAGGAGGAATCTCTCTCGCCTGGCTGTGGCACGATTAAAACTCAGTGGTTTGAGACATTATCAGATGCCACACAATTAGCCTGCATGGAAATCTGCCAAACCTGTAACATGTGTGTGTGTGTACGTGTGCTTATATATTTATGAGGACCGTTTTGAGCACACCTTCAAGTCGAGGACATTTCTGCTGGTCCTCAGGGGTCAAGCTTAAGGTTAGGGTAAGGGGATGGCAAATGCATTATGCCAATGAGTGTCTTCACTAAGATAGAAGTACAACAATGTGTACAATGTGTTTGTGTGTGTGTGTGTGTGTGTGTATGATGTGCATGAGTGTGCAGCTCCCCCAAGGAGAGACCACAGTCTGCAGATAAATGCTGATAATTCATCTCATCTGGCACTGAGAAGCAAAACATCCAAGAACGGGCTAGAAAGAAATCAAGAAATAATGGGTCCATATTATACACTAGTTACTGTACCTGCAATTAAATGAAGATATAATATTGTTATGAGATGCGTACACACACACACACACATGGGGGGTGCTTGCGGGTACAGCACGGAAGTAGGGAGAACCAGATGTTCCCTGCAGAACACAAACATTAATTACCTAAGATGCAAAGAATTGAATGTTCATCTCCCCTGTGCCAGTGACATCTTGATAAGCAGACATATGGGAGGAGTCATTTTGCATCAACCACAGGGGAAGGTTGTCAAGCGGGGAAAGACGCATTAGCATTTTGTCAGAGAAACAGAGAAAACGATAAATATGGATTGATGGAGAAATTTGCTAGGTAGGGTGGAATGGAGGATATTGACGGATGATATGACAGAGGCTTGGTGAGGAGAAACCAGAAGTGGGTGGAATTTGGGTCAAAGGTTATGTGCTGTTAGCAGACGGGGTTATAAGATGATTTATGTGGAATCCCATGGAAGGAGAAAAACACACCGATACTTTGAAAAGTAGAAGCTGGTTGAAGGGCTATACCTCAAAATTCATAAGCGATCACATGCATGCAGTCTCAGTCGCCCCCTATTCCATTCAATAATATTAAATCACTAAATGTAGGCCCCTGCATTTTTCATGCAACAACATGTTTGTTTTGAATTAATTAAAATGCTTAATTTGTCTTTACAACCTAAAACCTCACCATATTTTACATTATATCTAAAAGTGTGATACATTTACACTGTCAAGTATATTACAAAAAATTGTGTTGTCATTAGCAGTTCATATCTGGAGCATAAGACAAAAGTTAATGATCAACTTAGTTTTATTTTCACTGGGGACTAATCCTCACTTCATTACACTGTATGGACACAGCACAGGCCAAATAAATGTAAGAACCAGATTTAAAGGAACACTAATACATGTGACACTGATCGGCTGAAATTGGCTTTAATGGGGAATTGCATCAACATCAATAACAGTGTTCAGCTTTGATACAAAACTCTCGCACAGATCTAATCCCTCATGTCCCCCTGAGCCACAGAGGCCCGCATTTGACACAAACAGCAAAGTTACAGAGGAGATGAGAGAGTTCGCTAATTAGAACACATATTCAACAGCAATGTCTTCAGAGAGTTACACATATTACAGTGCGAAATAACACAACTTTTCTTGTTCGGCTTCAAAGTAAAATGCCTCATGATGTGCTTGTTTAATAGACAACTTTCATCTGTAAAATACATGATGGGCAGCATTTTAAAGGTAATTTAATGAATAAGTAAGTTTCACATACATAATATAAACTTTACTCCTGGCCCCATTCTGCATGCAGTCAGACTGCTGCACAGAATTTTGTAAAGACTACGTGACTACGTTTACACAGACACCCAATATTCCCATATTAACCCAATTAGGAAATTTATCTGAATAAGACATAGTCATGTTATCTGCGTGTTCTGATTACCTTTAACACAATAAGCAATAATCAAATCAAGAAGTGTGTATTCCGACCTTAATCGCATTGTGTAATACATGAATACGTCTTAATCGCAGTAGATTTTATTATATTATCTTATAGGGGTTTTCACAGGATTTTAAACATCGACAAACGGTAGGTACCGTCTGCTTAACGTCACAATCATACAAACAAGTTTATGAAACAGATACAAAGGAGTTGTAGCTTTTGCAAGACTAGAAAGAAAGCATCCAAAATGGCGAACGATAGCATCATACATTAAATTATTAAAGGTCAGGTTTTAAAATCTAGCGGTGAGTAGTTAGCTGCGTACATGTGCTTTATAGAATTTTCTGGCAGAGTTGTGGTGAAATAGAAATGATTCATGGCTCAGGTTTATTTCTTCACTCCTTCAAGAGTGAGCCATGAGCCATGAGCGTGCACGTGTATGGTGCGCGTGTGTGTGTAACCATAACCTCAATCGCGAGTTCACTGTGCTCCAGTGAGGTAAATTTCAGAGGAGAAGCCAGAGTAGAGCAGAGTCAAATATCTGTGTTGACCCGTGTATGTGCAGGATGTGTCTGTGGCCTCCGAGCGATGGCCCTCTGCCAGTTTGTAGCAGCCCACACACTGAAATCCTATGAATGCACAGTCCCCCTCGTGGATATCGCCATTTCAATAATGCATGATTTATACAGGCCGGATCAATCCCTACTGGGCTGCCAGGTGCCTCAGAGTGGAGTCAGGGCAGAAAGAGATGATGTAATTCAACTTTGAAAACTACAGAGTGGGAGAGACAGGAGGAGGTTATTTTGCTGTGACTCTCCTCAGGGGAACATCCACCTGTGCCCTCACAGCACCTCCTCAACGTCTCTCCCATCTACTGTCAATGGGTCAAATGGTCAGAGTTACATTTTTGCATTATTTTAATATTCATCATGCAGATAGATTTGATAGCTTTGACCCTGATTTAGACATTTCTGTATATTTAACAACATTTAATGATTAACGTCCGACACATCACCGTGCTGGTGAATGAAATGGAGTTTCACAGCATCGAAATACTGCATTGGAAATTCAACAGAAAAATATTTTTCCATTTATAAAGGAGTCACAGATTTGTGAGAACATCGCCCGGCTTGAGGAGGAGAAACACAAACACAACTCCACGCACCTCAGCTGTGTTCTGGTTGAGGTATCTCAAAGGTCATGGAGCAAAGACAAACCTAAACTCGCTATAAGTAGAAGAAGGTAAGAAAAAATCTGCTTTAATATTTGTATAATTTAGGTCACTTCACCCTCAAAATAACTTGAACTTTGATCGGCGTAGAAGTCTTTGCATTCTGTCCATTTTTGTGTGTGTGCATGTTTGTTTGTGTGTGTGTGTGTGTGTGTGTGTAAAGATTAGAGTAACTGACACCACTGGTTGTGCTTCGTCTTCCAGTGGCATGCGGTTCAATAACCTGTGACACATGATTGGTTAAAGATGGCTGTCTCCTGGTTCGTTACGACTAATTCTCCCCCAATCAGAAGCTGTTAGCCTACTTCTCAGCAACGAGCTGGCTGTCAGGGATGAGATTGAACCACTTGCTGCTCTGATCCCCAAACCTTCCCCATTACCGATAATTTGGACTATTAGTTAGGGAGTGCCATCTGGGCTCTAATTATCCTCTTATGTTTCCCAGCTTCTCCTCAACGACCCTCTCCTGGAACTTGATTCGTTCTGTGACACCGTGAGGCAGAGAATCTGAGGAGAAATGAAAGTAAAGTAAACTCAGGGAAGCAGAGAGGTGGAAGAAATATAAGTTATGTCTTTCAAAATGAGAAACTTATGCCTTCCTTTGATTTTAAACCGGGTTACACCTGCTTTTTCTGCTCTGTTTGCTTAAAGCCTCTCAGATGAGGTTCAGGGAACATGCGCCTGAGTTTTCGGTTAATGAGTTCAGACGCTCAGACATAATTCCTTCATCTGTTTTTAAATCAAATGTTATTTTAGTTTCGGTGGGAAAAAAAGTTCCAAAAAGAAAAGATAGAAGTTCTCACAAACACACAGACACACACGGTCAAGCAAACACATGTCCTCACCTCAAAGGTTTATCATTTATGTCCTCACAACATGAGTAATACCTATACCACAGAAATACACACATTCCTATACTATCTTACCAAGTCCCCACGAGGTGTACTGGTCCTGACAAGGTCAGTGGTTAGGCTGGGAAAGGTCCTAAAGAGGTGACAAAACTAACTCACACACACAAGCACACACACACAAACACACACACAGACACAAACACACACACCTACACACACACACACACAAACACAAACACACACACACACAAGCACACGCACACAAACACACACACAGACACAAACACACACACCTACACACACACACACACACAAACACAAACACACACACACACGCACACACACACACACATTTTTGGCACTTGTTCACTAAAATGGATATTGTTTATTTTGTGTCTTTTGGTTTCAGGCCACATGTTGCATTCCATATGTTTTAACATGACTAACTTAACGTTGTTACACACCAGGACTGAGTTGAGCTAGACTAGTTAATCTTAGAATAACAAAAGTTTATAAATGTACACTTACAGCAACTTACAAACTATAAAATATGAAAAAGACACACTGCTGTGATATGATCCATTTTCATACATAATACAGGGAAACGCTTAAGTAGGCATGCGTGCCCTCCTCCCCTCCTCCCCTCCTCTCCTGTGCTTCCCTCACTCTGTACTCTGCCTTTTCTTTTTTTTAATCCCTCCAGGATTTCGTAGGTTTTTTGAGGATATATGTGGCTTAAAATGTCTGATTTCACAGCCCAATTTCTAGAATATTGCCATGAATATTGTAATGTTTTTGGATGAGCTTTTAAGAGCAAGCAAGAGCTGCAGAAAAAAGTAGGTATTTTGTTCTTGGCACAAAAACACTGTGTGGACGCAAAAACACACACACACACACACCGACTATACACTAATGTAATAAGAATGCAGCATGCTGTGATCTGTGAAACTCGAGGATGAGGTTTGGTAACCGAAGGTATATGAAGGTAGGAAGCACTGGTGTACCAGGGGTGTGTGTCCGCCGACTTGAGGTCTGAGACAACAACCAGGTTGCCCATTCTCTTTGTGCCAAATTGTCTGATTTCTAACTAAATGGGTGGTGGAGAAAGGAACACTGGTGGATCAATGTGCTGTCTGGGAGAAGGAATGAGGACTGAAAGTGGTAATGGTAAGTAGGGTGCAAGACACACACACATAAGGATGCATTGTTATTAGAGGAGCAGCTCAGTCCAGTAAACTCGCTGCTATACGCTAGTTCAGTCAGACAACTCATTTATTGCACCAGTAGTGTTTGGCAGGTTTTGTGTTTGGCGTCTTGGCTCCAAGCAAATACTTGTAACCGCTGTCGGAGCGTACAGGTGGATGCTGGGGAGGTGGAGGGGCTGAAGCAACTGGTAGCAATACAGCAGCAGTGCGAGCAAAGGGGATGATGGGAAATTTCTCTCTGCTTAAACACACCACCTGATAAGGTTTGAGTGTATTAAAGATGGTTGTGGAGAGTGAGGTCTGTCACGTGATTTAAATTAAACGCATAGCGTATCTTCAAAGAGGGGCCACGACATGGAATTAGGTTAAAATACAGGATGTTCATGCAACAACGATGCATGCGTTTCAAATAGGCAGGTTTAAAATGAGCACCAGTCGTTTGAATGACTTACTACCTCTTTTATTAGGACCTGAGCACAGATAGAGCAGGACCCTATGGTTTCCATCAAAGTCAACCAGTTATCAGTTTTAATCCCTCAGACATGCTGAAGTGTCTTCTCTGTCTGTATAAAAACAGATGTACGTATGGATCATGTGATTAAAGCTACATGCATATATTAAAGTGTTCAAAGGAATAAAGCGTTACCATTCAATAGTGAGTAACTTTGAAGTGAGCAGAGGAGGCCTTTGATCTTGTTACAATTTATAAATCAACATCAAACACTTTTTAGAATGTTCAAATAAGATATATTGCACACAATTGAGATATTTGCTCATGTCCTTGCCTGTTCACCTCGGAGAGACACGTGCAGAGAGAACCTTGCCATTTTAATTTTTAACATTTTTTAATATTATCTGCAAGGATGACGGAGCCAGAACACCCAGACCTTGACCTGTTTAGAAAGGAGATGGAGGCCTTGAACTTCATTCCTTCGCTCCTTGACTTTGACTTGTTGATGGAAGTTTTGAATGAGGACATGGCCGACTCTTCTCTTCCTACCAATGAAACCCCTGCAGAGGAATCGTTTGGCCCCCAGCAGCCTCAGACAGAGTTCCACATGCCTCTGGGAGCAGCACCGTGCAGTCTGCAGCAGCCAGTCATGCCTGCACCTGGACTTCATGCTGCCAACACCAACCCTCCTCTTCCTCCTCCTTATTATGCCCCAGCTGAGGGAGAGGTTGGCCCCCAGCAGCCTCAGACCGAGTACTACATGCCTCTGGGAGCAGCACCGTGCAGTCTGCAGCAGCCAGTCATGCCTGCACCTGGATGGGCTCCTCCCATGTACCAGCCACTGCAGCCGAACTACATGTACTCTCAGGCAGCTCCTTTCAGCTACAGCCAGGTAAGGTATCAACAGGTTAGAGATCGATTCACAAGAACTTTGTCAATGCTACAACAAAGATAGTTCTTTTTCACTTATTCTCTAATAATTCAGGGACACTAAGAGTAGTGATCCTGACTGGGTTCTGGGATATTCCACAGAGCAGCTAAAACAGATTATCCAAGGTTGCATCAGGAAAGGGATTAGTCAAGGTTAGGTATAAATATGTACAGGCTGTGTTTTCAATCCATGGCTGCTCATTCAAGCAGTTACTGAAACCTTGTGTCTGTGTCTCCAGGTCAACACCGTGCCAATAATTCCTTACGGATTACTGTATGTATCTCACACATAAATTCCAAAGAACACACAACTGTGAGCGTCTTTTCTACAAACCCACCTTCTCTGTCATCTAATGTGTCTGCCTGATTGTGTTTACACAGAAATGGAGGGTTTATTTATGGGGTTCCGGCCTACACAGCTGCACCAGTCGCATCTGATGCCCCTGAAGTTAAGGCCCAGCCTCCACAGTAAGTCCGCCGGACTGTGTCATCATCTGTGGCTGACCACCACAAAGCCAGACATCAACTCTTCAACATTTTGGGTTTGTTTATTTCCTCTGAGTTTTACGCAGGGGGAAATTCATGCTCTCCCTCTGTTCTACTGTTTTCCCATAGAAAGAAAAAGTTGGATAGGAAGCCAGGCGACGAGAGCAGGCTGAACGGCACGAGTCCTCCAAGCGCTTTCATGATATTCTGCAGGGAACAGAGGCCAAAGGTTGTGGCAGAGCTGCAAAACCTGGAATGTGCGGCTGTCAACAAAGTCAATGGACAGAAAGTAGGTGTCTTTACTCTGTATGTGTGAAACTCTTGGTGTCACACAAACTTTACCACAGTTCGATAAACAATTCAAGAGCCTTCTGCCATCGAGCACTGTCGGAGACCTCTAACTACAGCTCTTGACATCGTAACAGTAAGTTTTGTTGTTGTGAATGATTTTCATTTACTTGCGTGCGACCAGCGAACAAATCTAACTTTGAAAAGAGCATTTCAGAATCAGAATTAGTATAGTATTTTTGCAAATACAGGAAATGGACTTGGTGTGGTCAGTGCAGCTAATATCACATAGACTGACCGGCATGTTTGTCTTTGTGTACAGGGCATAAAGAAGAAGAGGATAAGGAGGAAGGGTCCGTGTACGACTGAAGATTCTGTCATTTGAACTCTCCAGGGACTGAAAATCATATGAAGACCTTCAGCTTGGCTCCTTTCAGACCTTCTGTACACTAACAGCATCTTTTTTAATAAACAATGAAATGATAACCTTCAGTCTCATTCTGATCCATTTCAGGTTATTCTTCAAGTAATAATAATAATCAAAATATTTTGGTTTGTCTTAACACAAAACACCATCATCTTTTTCGTCATCGTATATGACTTTCATAAAATCTCCGTCAGTCGGTGGCAGAGTGAAAAATAACTTTCAGTCCTATGGAACAGGAGATAATGACTCAGCAAGGTATTGGTGCCACAGTTGGAAAATAAAACACGCTATCCTCTCTGCACATTCTGATATTCATATGTTTTTGTGCCACAGATTCAGTGTTTTTGTGTAAGAGGGCCCTATGTTGATGTACTGTGGTCACTTTTACACAAACACACACACACACACACACACACACACACACACACACACACACACACACACACACACACAGACACACACACGCATGGTTCCAGTCTTGATTTGAGCTGCTCTGTCAGTCTCTCAGTAGTTATTCACATTCCAGTTTTTCTGCTGCCACAAAGACAACAACGATCTTCCTACCATCTTTTTGTATTCTCTCAGACATACAGCTGTCTCTCACACACACAAAACACACACACACACACACACACACACACACACACAGCTGTCATAGTTCCCTTGGTTGAATTATTGCATCTGCCAATCAAATTCCCTATTATTTTTGTGGGTTTTGCATCTTGTCACAGAAGGATATGTTTTGCGTGGGAGGACGAGGCAATAATGTTGCCATTTTTCTCTCTTTTATCTTTGTTTGTGCGACTGATTTTCCATAACCTCAACCGTTCCTATCTTGGTATTTGCATATCCTCTTCCTCACAATATCTAAGGGTCTGCACTGCTTTTTCTTTTGCTTGTATCTTTGCAAGTATTGACTCCTGCTTGTGATTGTTGTCTGAACACCACATCCCACACCGCACCTCTCAGTACAGTTTCTTTTCTGTGTGGTGACACCGGGGACATCCCCATGACACCCTCCATATTCTATCTCTGAAGATCAGCACATTATAGGACCACTTTGCTATTTTGAAAAGGTGCAGACCATAAAAGTTTCAACTTGCCCTTGGATCATGAACACACACACACATACACACACACACACACTCCACAGCTTGTTCTTTTTCTCTCACACGAGTGAAGAGGTGAGGCGAAGGAGGTATAGAGCAGGTGAAGACGACAGGAAGTGCAGCAGTGACTGGAAAGACAGTTGGGAGAGCAGGGAGGACACTTTGTCCACTGCTTCACAAATCAAGACGAGACACAGAAAAAGAAGAACGTCATCAGCAAATAACGGTGTGATTATGTAAGTGTGTGAGTGTGTCGGTTATTTGGGGATGGGTTATTTTATGTTGTCATTAAGGCTCATTTATGCTCAAAATTATGTATACGGAGCAGTACCACCAGTAATCTACGGGGGCTGTGTAGCCACTGGTTCAAGCGAGACAACGGTAAGACACGAGGAAGACATTCCAACACGGGGACAAATAGTCGATTTTCCATTATTACAACTACGAACTCTCAACTCTGCACTGCCCCCTACTGGACGTATTGATTACATTTAAAATGTAACCTTTTGTTGCACACAAATCAGAGATAAATCTTTAGAGTAACTTCATATACCTGGAGGACTCATCTACTCTTCCTCTTGGGCCTTATTTTCAGAATTGGAGACCACATGGCTCTGAACTGGGAGGTCGGCTTCATGTCTTTATTTACTCTCACGCTGGAAGAATTAGAAACGATCTGAGGCAAAAAGAAGAGTCCCTGTAAGAACGTTGACACAACAGAGGGATTGGATCAGGTGAAGGGAGCAGACAAGGTCGAGTAGAGTTGGGGACGGTGGTGGGTTTGTGCGACTGGCTCAGTGAAGCTGTGTTTGCTGGGGTTTGTGTGGTTTATTAAAATCTGGGCTGTGTGTCTGTGCAGACCAGCAGATAGAACCATATCTCAGGGTCCCAGCTTATAAAAGCACATTTCAATCATTGCCACTGGCTTAATATCCCTGCCAGGAACACACAGCTGTTGGCATGTAGGTGCGAGGGAGATTGTGTGTGTGCGTCTGTGTGTGTGTGTGTGTGTGCATGTGTGTTTTTGGCAGCATGTTTATTTGGGTCTGGCCCGAAACAAGTGGCTAACCATACTGTTATCAAAGATTAAAGCATCTCTTGAGCAGGGTCATGAAAACAAACCTGCTACCGCGAGGGCAACATTAAGAGATGCAGTTTGTTTTCGTGGCGATACAGTATCTGCAGCAGAAATGTAATCAGGGTTGTGTGTGTGTGTGTGTGTTTGTGTGTGTGTGTGCTCTGGGGCTCGTGCTGAGGGATGTTGTCATTCTGTACGGAGCACAGGAAGCTGATTTTGCCAGAGATGGCCTGATCATTTACATTGACACTGATGACGCCATTAGCCAGCTGCCTGGAAGCCTGTCAGACATGTTTCACCAGACAGAGCTGCGGTCGCCAACCAGCGACTCTCAGCCTCAGAACCTCATTGGTGTGGTGCTCTGTGTAATGCTTTAAAGTTATTTCATTCAACGATTTAGAGATCAGGATTGGATAAAGCCAGCTCATAGGAAATAGCCGCGCCGGCAGCTTAAGGAACTCAAGTGAAAGCAGGTGTGTTGTTTGCGAGGTGCCAGAAGAAATCGCAGAAGATGCTCATCTCTGCTGAAGACACCTCCAGCTGAATGTGGAACAGGGAGAGACAATTTATCTATTCGCACATTACTGACAAACAAAAGCTCAGGCAACTGTTTTGATTTGAAGATACACCAAAATGAGAAACATTGTCGTGATGATAATGGCTTTCACCGACGCACTGCGAGCGAGCGTGTGCTGTGCAAATGAAAAAAAACCTGCAGAAGTATTCTCTGACTTTGTGCTTGTGTGTGTGTGACATCTTTTTCAAAACATCACATTGTCTTTCTCCATCTTAAATGAAAACGCTCTTTAAAGAAGACTATCCTGATCTTCACATCGTTTAGCAGACGTCAGTTTGTATCTCTACGAGTAACCGTTTAGAGATAAGAACTAAAGTGCTTAAAACTAAAAAACAAATCTCTCTCTCTCTCTCTCTCTCTCTCTCTCTCACACACACACGCACACACACACAATATTTCAACAGAACCTTTGGGGTAATGCTGATGTGGATAAAAGCAGTGCTGTAGGCCTGCGCTACCATCCCTCAGTTACTCTGTCTGAACACATTACAGGTGAATAACACTGCAGCATATCAAAGCAGCCTGGTACTCGACAGGCATTACAATGACTGGATAGTGTGTGTGTGTGTGTGTGTGTGTGTGTGTGTGTGTGTGTGTGTTGAAGAGGGGAGAGGAAATTATTTGAGGAGAAATATTAATTCGGACATTTACGCACGAGGAAGCTCATTCTGATTAGCTTCTTCGGATGTATCTGACAGGATGGTGAGAGGCGGCCTCACTCTTTGTCTTACACTTTCCCTGAATAAATCAGCCACAGAGGAAGAACCGAAGATTCGTCAATAAAGATGGACGACGTGTCTCCACCTCCTCCCACTTCACACAAATCAATCCAGAATGTCCCATACGTGGGTGGAGCCCGAGTCTGATGGAGGTCCTGCTAATTCACGCATTTCAGTTAGGTGCTCTCGGATGTTTCACATTGTTTTTATAGCATCAAGTCACTAATTAAAACCAAAATTTGTTAATAAATATACATTTGAACATAATATTTGTTTGATTAAAAACTACAGAAAATGACAAACTCCATGTTTGAGAAAATGTCATTTAATGTGACTTTTTAGTTTAGACCGAATCCCATCTGCTAACAGTGAGGAGGAGGAGTTTGTGACCTATGCTGCAGCCAGCCACCGGGGGGCGATCAAGGTGAATTTGTCATGGTAAAGATGGCACTGTAAGTAACAAATGAGACATGTTGTAGAAGCAGTTTTGTAGCTTTGTGAATAAAATGCAGATATTCTCCAGAGATTTCAGTTTTTCTGTGCACACGTCTGCTGCGTTGTTCAGACGTGAACAGAAAACATTAGAGAAAGCATGAACCCAATTCAGAGAACTCTCTCCAGCGTTCAAGTCTGAAACGGTTCATGATGTTGTGTTGAAATGAAGTGAGAGAACAGCTGTTTGGCAGCCTCGTCACCAAATCAGATCTCATTTGTAAAATGTGCTCCTGGAGCCGAGAGCAAAGTGACTGAATGGACACTGTGGGGAGAGAGAGTCTTTTGAGAGGAGACGGATTCCATGCGGTCTGTCACAAATGTCCAGTTTCAGTCGGGCCTCGCCCACAATGATGCTTTTCTTTGTGCAAAGAGAGAAAACGACAGGGCTGTCCACGTCCTCCTTCATTCTGTCTCCCGCTGCGTCTCCTTTGAACAAATAAGCGACAATTAGCAACAGCAGGCGTCTGCAGAGAACAAGGATGGCAATCAATGAAAAGTGAGGAAAGCTCAACATGCATATAATTATCACAAGAATTACGACAGGGGTCACTACAAATCTCCATGCGCAATCATCAGTCATACTCACTTTAATTATAAGGGCTTAGTTTGTGTGGGTTTCACTCTGTTTATTTCAAAGTAGACAATGATGGTACATTTTTAAAAACCCTGTCATTTTACAATCGAAGCAAAAGTGGGAAGTTCCAATCCTATTTTTATGATATCTCCTGAAGGCCGCTCTACATTCTTGAACACATATATCACACTTACGTCTCTAATGTGACGGCTGGAACTGCTTCTGTTTGGCGAGGCGTCTGATGTCAGATGATGCCGGTTCTTCGAGACAAATTGACTCTTTGGAACAATTTCATCTTTGTCTGGTTGTCGCAGCGCCGCAGCAGCAAGAGGGCTCCTTCGCAAATTCCCCTTTTGAAAGAGGTTTCAAGCTTCTTAGCGTTTCTGCCCGCTCACTAAAAAAAACCTTACAAAACACTGTGACTGTGAAATCTTGTGAATGAAATCTATCAAAGATAATTCATCCTTACAGCTCATCTGGTTTCACGTGCTTCCAGCTGTAGTGGTGATCGGACTTTTTCATCCTTTTCATGTGAGCACGCAACAGAAAAGGAGTTGTCTTTCAATTTCTCTTTGAAAGCACGACATTCTGCATTTACTCTTCTTTGCATGTGAGGGACCATGATGCTTGTCAACACGAATGTTTCCTTAACCCCGACTCTGACCTGACAGGCACGCAGCCAAAAGGAACCCGGTCAGTCCACTCTCTGTTACTTTCCTTTATCGGGGAAAATATTCATGGCTGTCCTGGGGATCATTCAATTTCGACCAATTTGTGAAAATTATACTTTCTGATACCACCATTACATTTAAAGTGGAACATTTATGCAAATTCCTACCTCTGTATTTTTATAATGTGACGATGCAGCTTTGCGAGATCACAGTTTGAACAAAGTCCGTATCTACAGGGGGCGCCCTTGTAACGGTCTTTTTCCTGAACTGTAATTTTGAAATGGAAAAATATCGAATAATTTAATTTGCTACATTTAAAGTCATAATTATTACAAAAGTCAGACTTTGAACAAATGAAAGCGTCACATCAGCGGGTGCATGACGACCATGTGTCGCCTTTAATGACAACAGCTGATTTCAGACCAGGGGAGCGGGAGGACTGGTTCCATTTTATTGTGAGGCCAGTGCAACAAATGACTACAGGGGAGAACATAAACCACGACTGCATAGCGATGTGGAGTTTTGTCTGAGTTTAATGGCTGCTGTGGAGTTGGAGCTCTGCCTACTATGAGATACAGCGCCCTGGGTTCTTGAACTTAACACACTCTATCCCTTCCCTTATGGAAATGGTAAATGCTCAGTATATATATTGCACTTTTGTATAGGCTTGATGTCCACCTTGAACAGATTATATGTTGAAACACAAATGCATGCATTCCTATGGACAAAATATGATCTCGAAGTTGAATCATACAAGAAACTCTCTTTCTGCTTATTGACTCACTTTATGAGCGGGGGGGTTCAGACAGTTAACTATAAAAGTAACCTCTAACTAAAATTAAGCAACAAAACAGGACTTTCTATCCAAACACATTCTGGCCTGAATCTGATCCAGGATATGAGAGTGGAGGACTCTCTCTTTGTATGGACATTTATATATTAAAGTCTAATACAGGTGCCCTTTAGAAGATAAGTTCTCACTCTGTTGGAAATACATGTATCTGTATTCTTGCAGACAGGCAGATGAGATCAATACTATTAAGAGGAACCATTTCCAAGCTATGGACCAGTTACCAGGCAACCAGCAGAGATTCCAGGATGTTACTGGTCCTGCTGAAATAAATAATTAAGTTCATGGCCCATAATCCCTTAATACTAAATAAACAGATGTCATTCTTCTCATCTACATGGAGCTTTCTGCAATGTAGTAAGCCTAGTTCACGAAATGTTGAACTTTAAAGCAACACTGGCTAGTTTCATTGTTCTTTGGTGTAACCTGCGTTACGGCATTTACCAACAACCGGAAGCTTAAAGAGGCCGAAGGACAGATTGTGAGCTTTCTTTGTATTTATTCGATGAGTAAATCATCTGTTTTGCTTCTTCCCTGTGTATTGTGTCTTGTGTCGGTGAAGTTGTTTTCACTAGTTTATCATCAGACAAAAGTATAGCTGGAATATCAGCCAAACAATTCAATATCATTTGATTCCATTCTATTCTATTCTATTGCATATTTGTGCACGGGTAAGCTGAATTCCCTATTCATGAGATGAAATACGCACCCTACCTGTAGTGGGTGAAGCTAAACGTGAATCTTACATTGTGTAAATTACACAACGTACCATAGTATTAACACTGAGTACGATGAGGTAACTGTAATGAAGCACTGTCTTCTCTTGGAGCATGTTCTCGGCTGTTGTGATCGTCTTGAAAACCAATTTCCATCACCTTTATGCAATTTAGCGGCTTTGTTAAGTTATTGTCACTCACCTCGCCGACACTGCAAATAACCATGGTTTTAATTGCAAACACCGCGACCTTTGTGGGAGGATTTGCGCGGAGGAGTTTCATTTCTCAGAGATGAGTCACACACACCATGTTATAAATGACATGGTGAACTGAACATGAATTTGACTTAGGCTGGATTTCTAAGTAAGAGTTTGTCATAGCTCAGAGGAGGAGCGCTATGCACCGTGAGGCTGTCGGCCTGGAGGGATTGATTTAAGTCTGAGGTTAATCACAGCGAGTCGAAAAATAACTCCAACAATCAAATGTAAGGGGCTCAAACTCAAACTGGGTCACATTCAAGGCACGGGGAAGTGGCTGAAGTTATTCGTGGCTACTCCGCAGACTTAAACACCGGTCTGATTAGCATTGAATTCATTGCATTAGTGCTCCACGGTCATTTAAATTGCAATTGGAGCTGACGAACACATCGGCTAATGAGTGAGGTTGTGCTCTTTTTTTAACCACAAGCAAATGGACGAGCAGGATACACGGTATAACACTACATGTATTATGCATCCTGGTTGACCTCATATCACTACAGGTCCTCCATTGGGAGCCGTACTTCCCATTATCATGTGCTGAAGCATCCTCAGCGTATGCAAATTGGGACTCAGCCGAGCGCTGTCCATAAGGGCAGCGGGGAGATTGTCCTGCTCTCTAGCCCATTAAAGCGGACTGACTCCATTATGTGCACTGTGTTCTACACACACGACAGCAATGCAGACTATAGGCCCATAAAGTAGTCCACCTTAAGTAGCTCCCCCTCCACGTCACGCCATGCATTTTTGATCACAGCCGGCATTAAAAGCCAAAGGAATAAGGAATGCCTGGCTAGGCAGCTGGGTTAGCTCTACGCCCCACTTCTTTTTCTAGTTCAGCTGCTTTTGGTTTTTGTTGCAGGCACGCAGAGCAGTGGACAGAGGAGCTGGCATGGGAGTGACAGTGAGGCTGGCAAACGTGGGAATGCAGGGTTCAAAAGTCGGGGAGGAGAAATGCCAGAGGATTCCTCCCTGGGACGAGTTTGCAGAGTTGACCAGTTGGAAGTTTCTACATTTGTCTCATTTCCCTTCATTTGTTCCTAATGACTGAACTTTTCTTCACCTCTCAGCTTCTGAGAGGAGCCAAGTTATCTGAGGCAGGCGGTCCCACACAAAGAAAATGACCATAGTAGAATCCAAGTTGCTTAGCCCTACTGGTACAGCACCTGTTCTCAACATGCCGGTTTGTAATGGGCTGCTTACTTGGCCGGTGGTGATGCTGGTTGCAGCTTTATTACAGAAAATGCAAAACTGACCTGCAGTAATTGAGCCACAGCAGATACAGGTCTCAGTCTCTGTTCTCCTGTGTCACACAAACGTAACACAACACTTCACTGGGCCTTTAAAAATAATGCATGTCCAGTTTCAAGTCAACAGGATGAAGGCTTCTCGTGGAATGCGAGCCACATACAGACAGAGATTTCTGGAAGTATTACATAAGTGTTGGGCCTGTTGTTCAGGAGGATGTCCAGATTTCCCTTTGGTTTAAATGCACCCCCCCATGTATGCAGATGATAAAAGCAGAGGGATGGCATCTTCAGGATCGGGTGTTTGTTTTCCCCATCTTTTGATTGGGTCGTTACAGCTCAATGTACGTTTACATTCACCTGTATTTACTTGTTTGCATGCGCACAGCAGGCTCGGTGTAATAGCCTGGTAAGTCAACATCCCAGTCTGTCATCACTGGCACTGCTCTGCATTCTGCTTCACACTGGGTCACACCAGCAGGTTATTCTGTCACTGTAACACTTTGTAGTGCAGTTCCCTTCTTTCTTTCTTTTTGTCCCACCTTTTCATGCACCTGAAGGCAGAGAGCGGAGAAATCGGAGGTCGGGTGAGAGTCATTTCTCTCACACACATCTGAAGGACTCGCTCTTCTGCTGCTCTCTTTTATTTCACTGCAATGTTCTCGCCTCTGCCTCACCTCTGAGAATAAATGTTTAATTCTGACCCTTGGTTTTGAACCGAGAACTCACCAACACCAAGTAGAATCAACAGCAGTTTGTGTGCATGTGTGTTTGGGTATCTGAATCCGGATGTATTATATATTATAACTCACACGATAGCATGTGTAGCCTGAAATCAGGAAGTAGAAAGCTTGAATGAGGATGGAGAAGAAACAAGTGTGCATGAGCTGCATGTGTTTTTGTCTTGTTCTCTTCTCCTCAAATGAAATTGTCCATATTTTTGCCATTTCTTGCAAAACTACAGATTTCTGGCAGTTCTTGTCAAAACCTATTTTTCCTGTTGTGACGATTGCAAAACGCTGCCAAGGCCCAACAGTCCCATCAAATTCAAATCCAGCTGCACCAAATTACTCAGAGTAATAGATAATGATCCCCAAAATAAGCCTGACTTTTTCAGCTAAATTTAATGGGTTCTTCCCTGACCCACTGGGACCACCTTCCACCAAGTTTCACTTTAATGTGTCTGGGAGGTCTGACGTAATCCTCCTGATAAACAAACAAACACAGATGGAAATGTCAACCTTCTTGGAGGAGGTAATAATCCAAAGAAAACAACATGTAATTCATCCCAACCAACCAGAATGAGATTTTAGAATCTGGTGATAGTAATGTCAAAATAAAACTAATCCTGCATCGGTTCAGTTCAAGATTTAGGGAAAGTTGGCTCTGAATTTCCAGCAGGTGACATTATTCAAGTGTGACTAGAGAAAGATCATGGTTAAAATAAACACCAAATAAATAAAGGAACATTGGTCTCATCCAGCCTGATCTCCTCCTCCTGCAGAATTAGATTTAGATTTTAATAAAGACAGTTAACTTGCTTCTCTGCTCCCTCTAAATAAGAGCTATAACGGCTACAACCACTAGAGGGCTTAAACACTTGAATGTAAAGAAATGGCCTTTTCCTGATATGACTAGGAAAACATCAAATTTTTGTGATTTCAATTACGATATAATTACATGATCACTCTACCTCTCTTTAAACTAATTTGATCTAACGGCACAATATTTACAACTTACCTGATTTTGTGTCCTGTTGTTCTTTGCTGTCAAGAAGCAGAAGCCCCTCATCCTGGTGGGATAAGGTTCTGTGGAGAGCAGGGAGGCAGTTGGACGACTTGAAATACGACATTTTTCCAAGAGCACAGTAACTTGGCAGCGAGCACCTCCAGGATACAAGACCCTGAATCCAGGTTGGCTCCGGTGGTGTGTGTGTGTGTGTGTGTGTGTGTGTGTGTGTGTGTATGTGTTTTTATATGGCTGGCATGTATGGTTACCATCTGCAAGCCCCAGGGAATCTGGCTAAGGTGGCCACACAAGCAAACACACGTACACACACATACACACAAAGTAACGCACAGGGAGTCACACACATGTAAGCATATGTGCACGCTCTCCTACGCACCTCACTGCTGCGGCTTGTCAAAGTTCGGGTGTGAACGAAGTGAACTATAATCACTCTCAATGCAAAAGATCAAAATCCTATTTCAAGGAAAAGCAGGCATGCAGCGCTGAGCCGAACAAAGCCTCCAGCAAAAAGTCTCTCCCTCTCTCCCTCTCTCACACACACACACACACATAAAATACATCCCATAATATTCCGGAATGTGCGTAATATCACTGATGGCGAATCAGTTGAATTGGGCTGCTTAGATCTAAGCTGCTGTAATACTCACATCCTCTGATACCTGTGATCAGCTGGAAGATAACAAACATGAAATATAAATGGGATGTTAATGTGAACCAGCTGTGTTTTGCCAAAGGGACATTAAAGTTAATTAAGAACATTTTGGTGATTTGAAGGAGATCGATGCGAGGATCCTTCGTTTCCAAAGCTGTAGCTTCCGAAGTCCAGGTCAGCTTCACGATGCTGCAGGTCTATTGATGGAGATTATGAGCTTTAAAAACCATCAATGAAATTAGCGATCATACACATTTAGGTTTGAAGAAATGATGCCAGAAGAGAACAGTCAATCAAAGCCATGTCCGTGCAGTTCCTCTGTGTCGATCCACTGGTGCAACGCTGCCGATGGTCCTGGGAATCAGACAATAACACGAACGGAAAAGCAACCTCCTCCGCTCTTGTTTTGTAAAAGGGCCGGTTTGTTTGGAGAGATGTGACGTGAATGGGCAGTTATACATCATAATTGTTGAATACACTGAAGCTGATTAAAGAGGATGAGTTGGAGGCCCAAAGCCGCTTTCCCCTAATCCTTGAGATTAGTCAAATAATAAGAGGACTGTCTTCCTGCTCACACTCACACAGAGACAAAACTGTGGTTTTGGCTTGTCCTGAAAACAGAGCTGGTATCTCCACTCTCTCAGAACGGTCCCTTGGCCACAGCAGTGACAGTCCTGACTGCGGAGAGCCACAGCGAGCCAGTAAGGCTTTTCCCAGACCAGTGTTTCCAGTGGGAGCTGTGTGTAGCCCAATGGTAGGTTGGAGATTAACCTACTGGCACAATTGAGAAAGTTCCAGGCCTTTTTCTTTCAGACGCTGCTGCTGCATGTATTGTGCTGCACAGTCTTCTCTCTGTGCTGAGGCTCACTTATTCAGATTTGCCTGGGAAAATGCACACAGTCACAACAGTGAGTACAAACCTGAATTCACACACACATCTCGAGGCCTAATTGCTAACCTCAGGGGGCGCGACTCAGTTATATCACCAAACACAAAGCAATGTGAATTTAAAGGTTTAATTTTAGTCGGTGAAGCAGCTACACTTTATCTCCAAGAGGTCGGAATGTACATGGTGGACAAATCCTTTGTAGGAAAGAAGTAGATGTTGGACATTTCATTCACTAATTCCTTGGACAAAGAAGGCAACACTGGAAAAAGGAGATTTTAATGCTCAACACAAACAGCAAACCCGTGCAAACATAAGCAAAGAGAGATGCAAAGCAGAGAAAAGAGAAAATACAATTATCCGTGTCTGCTCGACCCCAGGGGATCCACAGTATAAAGGATCTAATTCACTTGCAGAGGAGTTGAGCGGGATGTAAAGCTCGATTCACCGTGGACTCAGACCATGAGAAAGCCTTTTTTCCTCCAACCTTTCAAACGGACAAAAAGCTGAGGCATCTCCACTCTTTGTGAGGAGCGCAGCTTTGAATCTGCATGTCGGACAGAGGCTCCCCGGCTAAAAACAAACACTCACCATGAGCCAATATATACGTTTGCTTTATCCTGAGTGTCCTTTCACAGCGACACTGTGAAAGCGGGTAGGACAGCATACGCTTCTGAGGACCGGCTACTTGCCCGACATTAGAGGGAGATCAGGGAGTGCATCCATTATGGTATTCTTTGAAAACACAGCGACTCAGTGGACTGTGAATTAAGTCTTTTCAAAGGCGTCCATCTCATACTGGTGTGAAATGAGGTGAAAATAAGAGGACTTGAAAGAGACAGCTTCGCAGGAAGTCTACCCCAAATGTCTGCAGAGGACTGCAGAGGTGACCCAAACAAATCAGCTTTTGAAGGGAGTGAAGGGTGAATTCAACGCACTGGGAAACAAACACAAACACACACACACACACAAACACACAGAGGCTCCTCTCGCTGTCAGTGGATATGCATGTCAGAGTCGGCGCTGTCATTTTCTCATCGCGAGGCCTCTTGGTCTCGTGGTTCCCTATCGGGCCCGGTGCTGGTGGGACGGCACTCGTCCCTGCACGGCCAACTGCAACCACATTAAACTCCAGCCTGTCAGACTGATGCACATGCACACACAAACAAACACGCACGTACACACGAGCAGTGGTGCTGTGGTGCCTGGAGAAGTGGATGTTAAAAAACCATTATAAAGTTAACATCATTTGTCATGGGGCAGTATGGAAATACGACTTTATAAATATTACAGTCTGCAAAATTATAGTAATTACTATATAAATAACTTTATCTGTTCACCTTGGTTGACGTTTTCACTTTAAATTGTTAAACAGGAGTCAGAATCTCTGTCATCATCAGCTTCATCTCTGGAGAGGGGTGGGGGACGTGTGGACGTGTGGACGGACTACTACCCTGTTGACATTTTTGTTCGGGTAGTTTTCTTCATATTTGAATTCCTCTTCGAGGCCGAATTTATGATGAAAGTCATATTTTTTTACCAGGAATATATGACCCACTCTACTCGGCCTCTGATTGCCTGACTCTGATATTCTTATCCTAACTAACCAATCAGAAGCAGAGTACAGCAGGTGATGCTTTCAATGTCCTTGGATTCAGGACCCAAATTAATGATGCACCCAACAATCGATTTAGAAGTGGGTATACATTATGCTGATTAAACAATAAATGGGTAAACTTCATATACCTATGTATACCCTGCACTATATTCTATACACAAGGAGTAACAGCAAACACTTTCCCCCTTCGCCTCCAAACACCAAACATTCACGACAATTAATAAGTTCTGAGGAACATAATAAACTAAGTGGCACCTTCTATCTGCAGCAGAGAGCAGTTCCATACGAGGGCATCTGTGTGCTACATATTTATCAAAGTGACAGCAGGCATCAGGGATACGGGGGCTCCAACACCACCACTTACTCACTAATGGCTTACACAGCCACGGATCATTATCCCTCACAGCATTGCGCAGCACAACACAACACAAGCGAGCAGTGCACAGCAACCCCCTCGGTCCCTGCGTTACACTGACTTGACTGCGGTGTCAAGTGTGTAGGAGGTTGATTAAATCTTTCTCCAGGATGTTTCCTCAGCTGCAGCATCAACATGTGCACATGGGTTAGTGGGATAGCTCGAACTTGACAGTACTGCTGTTATGGATTTAAAAAAATATATATATTTGAAAACGTAGTTTTGGCAAGGATCAGTTGAAATAACCTTGGAGTCATTTAAAGCTGCATTCAGACAAACTTGGGCTTTCTCCTTCTCCTTCTCCTTCTCCTTCTCCTTCTCCTTCTCCTTCTCCTTCTCCTTCTCCTTCTCCTTATCCGGAGGGGCTGTTTGTGAGGACGCAAATGTCTGAGTCAGAGGCTCCAGATCCTCTCTCAGTAGTTTCTCCTGCCAGCCCCCGAGTGAAGACTCCTGATAATGAAATCTCATTCTTAATTCTGATCTAAATCTAAGTCAGAGGTGACATTTTGTTGTGTAGCAACAAGTAGAGATATAAACTTCACATCAAATCATTATTAGCAGCTTTTACATTCACACACTCAATAATAAATGATATGGATGTTGTTTTTTCTTCCGTTCTTCCGTCTCAGATATAACAATGCACCACTCCAGGCTATGTTAGACAAACAAGCTCACAGTACAAACATAAACGCACACACACACATACACACATACACACACACGCAGATGTCAAAACATATTTTTGGATCTATCAAACTATGTTTTTCACAGAGAGCTACATTAATAGTAATGGTTCTACATGTATGTTGAATTTATCTGGTTTTCATTTGTTTCGTGGCCTTTGAAGGAAGGTGGATCACTCAGTTCAAAAGTCTCAATTAAATTATTCTAACATAAAAAACGACTGTTCTTTTTTATGAGGAACTAGATTTTGTACTAAGGTAATGAAGGTCATTAAAACCCATTTTATTGCTGCCTATGCAGTTGGAAATAGTTTCTCCTGGCAGACATTAAATACTAAATACGTTTTCCAAAACTTAACTCGATCCATAACATCATAAAAGATAGATTCCCATTTAAAACCTGTATATTTAGCACCAGTTCTCGGAAGGTAGAATCAACTGGAGACTGTTATAGACAGTGGGAGTGGGATAGATTAAATGTGAGTGGACAGAACAAGTGCGAAAAGCTACATTAAAAAGCTACATATCTATGTTTTTGTTTCTGAAAATGCGTCAAGTTTCCTACTTTGATGTGTCTGAAGGCAACTCTACTCTTGTTTGTTTTAAAGCCGCTAAACCCGGAAAGTTTGTACATGCCGCTGGCCCCATTTAAGTTTGAAAACTCGGGGGCTGTGCTTTGGTCTGGACAGGCAGGAGCAAAGATGTTTGTCGTTGACAGTCACCACCTACTTTTGGTCTTTTCGGTCGGAACGTAGCCATAGTTAATTAGGCTCCTATCACATGACCCCCGTCTGGAAGAAAACACCCAGCATCAGTCGTGGTGACAGTGTACAACGTAACGTGGAGGGTCAATTGCGCTGTTTTCAAAGTAAAACGCAGGAGTGTGGATGCAGCCAGGCACAGTGTGTTCCTCCTCGGTAAACAGACTGATGATGCAGTGATCAAGACAGGGTTAGATGAGGAGGGACACTGGAGAATGAAACGTGGAGAGAGTGGCAGTGCCCCATCTGTTTGCTACAGGCGAGAGAAACAGCCATGGATTCGTTGTTCGGCCAATTAAAATCCGGAGGGCGAGAGAGAGAGAGAGAGAGAGAGAGAGAGAGAGAGAGAGAGAGAGAGAGAGAGAGAGAGAGAGAAGGCAGGAAAGAGGAGAGAGAGGGTGTGGTGTGTTGAAGAGCCCCCGTGAAGAGAGTGTGATTTCACAGGACAAGTGTGAATGGCTAACACTACTGAGCGAGGGGATGGTGGTGGCGGGGGGGCAGCATTCAGGCCCTGAGATGATAGGGGGATGCTCTGCCGGAGGGGCGACGTGCTGGGTGCTCGGTTGATGAGGGATTCAGGAGGAGGAGAGCAGGGAAGAGGAGGCTGAGACCATGTCCATGGTTTTCATTTAAAAAATGGTGGCTCTGTGGTCACCAAAGCTGCTGGGTTTAAAAACACACATCTCAAGTTGTAGCATGGATGAACGAAGACTGGGGCCTTTGAAAACAGTGCTTATAATAAGTTCTGCCGATATAGTTTTCTTTTGTCCATCAAAGGATTACACCAAATCTATCAAGGTTACACTTTCTGTAACCTTGTGAGATCACTTTACCTTTCTGTCGTCTTCAATCTGCCTCTCCACCCCTGTAGAGCTTCTTTTGATCGACTATGCTCTTGGCATAATATAATAATAATACATTTTATTTTTAGGCGCCTTTCATAGCACTGAAGGTCACGTTACAAGGCAGAGATAAAAAAAGATCAATACAATTAACGGTGAATAAAGCATTATGTAGTTTGGCCCAATTGGAAACAATCAGACTGATATTTGCCAGTTTGAAAAGATCTCAACCCCACGGTGGTCAAGCGGGCAGGTGGTACAGTGAGGTGGATGGAAGAGGATGACCTGAGAGTTCGCACACATGACATTAATCTATTAAAACAACAATATGAATGTGTTGTTGCCATTGTACACAAATAACTTCTCAAAAACAGTCATCACATTCAAAAAAGTTTGTGTGAACACAAACACACTTCAGTCTCTGTGGGTCTTCTGTAAGTATTTGCTCACAAAGGCCTAATTGCACTTGTGGACCGAAATAGAAACGACCTGAGGGAACTGGGCCGAGGGGCGAGCACCAGGGTGTCAGAAGATGATGAGTGTTTCTGCAGGAATGCGACTTGTAAAGGGCGAGAGTGGCAGCGGGACACAGAAGGAGAGAGAGAGAGAGAGAGGCAACAGCCCGGCCCTGTTCCTGACAGCTCTGCCCTCCCAGCTGACCACAGGAGGAACATCACAATCTAGGCCTCCCCGCGGAGCCGCTGTGTTTACTCTGACTGCCGCTCGGCTCGGAGGCGCCGACGCCTTATTGCTGCCACAGCACTTTCCCACAGAGACTCGCCGGTGTTAATTCAATTAACCAGGCACTTTGTTATGGGCTCCGCATCACACGGCTGCATGTAAGCCGACTTGCTCGACCAACTTATGAATTCTCAACGATCACATTCACGTGCTGTCGTGCTGCAGATGTAGATGTGTAGTCTGGATGTTGCACATGTATTTAATGGCTATTAATGTTAGGACAAACCTCACAGCAAAGTGGAACCATGTTAGAAAATAATTAAAATAGATTATTAATTACTGACAGGCTACAACAACCTGCAGGCGGCTGTGTGTCAGGAGTCGTCCCTAAGCCAGAAGGTCCCAGGCTTCCCATGCTGGCAAGATACTGAAGTCCAAATTGCCCCTTCACATCGATGCAGTGAATGAATGTGTGAAAAACTGTTCTATAAAGCACTCCGAGTGGCCATCAAGATTAGAAAAGCTCTTTATAAATACTGACCATTCACAACAGGTAGGAGAGGCAGATCCTTGTCTCTTAGCCTCTCAAGCCTTCACTCCTCCATTCAGGGAAGAGGAAACCAAGTTACACCGGCTCTGTCTCTTTACAGGTCTTCAAGGTCCTAGACGGGTGGGCAGCGAGGACAGATCCCTTTCTGTGACCAGCGAGCCTTGAAGAATAGAGAGAGTGACCTCTAAGAGCTGCCGACACAGAGATGGAGGACCGAGGAGGCAATGAAAAAGTAAAGCTTGGAAAATAAAGTCACAGAGGGAGGGACACGAAATGATCTGGACTCGGTGAGAGACGGCACCGAGGGGAAGCGATCTGACACACACTGAGTCACTAATGAGACTGTGGAGCTGATGGAGGCTGAGGAGGACGGAAAAAGATATTTCAATATATCTGTGAATATTTGAAATAACCGAGATTCACCGGGTCGATGGAAGACTTTGCTTATTTCCCATAAGCCTTTCTCCATGAATTAGTCATAAAGTTGTCATGTTGATAGCATGTGCTGGAGAGCAGCTTTATCGGTAACTGTTGTGCTCTCCTTCTATAAGTGATAGTGTGATTTGCACTGGGTCATCATACACCTGTCTTCACAGAAGTGTCCACCTGGTTGCACACATCAAACCACCACTTGAGAGTGTTCTGCGGTGGCAGACCAGCATCTGGAACTGTCAGGATAAAGAATGCTTGTCTCTTTCAGTTTAGTTTTCAAACTGAAGCATCAGGATGATAATCGTGGAAACTTTCCCAGCTTTGGTCTCAAGAATCTGCGGCTGACAATGTCAAGCACGTGGAAGACACTGGAGGAACTGTGGGCCACGTCTTTCTAATGGACAACATATTGCAGCACAGATGTACGTCCTCAACGCTCTGCCAACGCTTCCCTTCATTCTTACCAAACACAAACGGGTGTTTCCCCTGATAGAACGTTTCCTTTTACAAAATGCTGCCTCGTGAATGTCTCCCTCCCTCATACTATGTCTACATTATGATGTTTTGCATCAGTAAAGTGGCATTTTGGCAGGAACACGAGTCAGATACACAGGCACACTCAATTATCTTCACTTTAAATAAGCAGCCCATGGCAATTTTGGAATATGTTATGTTCTAAGCAGTGTTCTTGGCTCAATAAGAGACGTGCATGCAAAAACATTTAGTCTGAATGATGTCAAACGAATTTCATATAAGAAGCACATGTCTTATCGTGATTTTTATTGTTTCTAACTGGTGATAGTTGATGGCATAACAGGAGAGCGACAGGCAGACGAGGACAGTGACGACAACCGAGACACTGGAGAGGGGAAGCTGGAGCCACAGTGGGGGGGCGGGGGGGTCACTCTGCCCTGCTGTCCTTGCATGAGACTAAAAGACAATCTGTATCCAGTAGCAACTAATGAGCAGAGGCGCTGGAATCCTTCATTTGCTGCATTCACGCACAAAGAGATGTCCGAATGTGTAATGAAATTCTTTAGATGCCATATAGTGGACTCGTTGTTTTGCCTTAATGAATCATGAAGAGTAGTGCACAACCCAAGGTCACTGACCGAGCAGCGTCTCCCATCATGCACTGGGCTCAGGGAGGAGAGAAGAAGAGCAGGGAGGGCAGCAGAAACCGCCCGACCTGTCATACCAACGTAAACAAGAGCATTTCTGTATGTAAACGTGGTCGCTCAAAGTGCTAACGTGTAAAATAAACATTTAAAACTGATTGTGGAATTGGCTTTCGTTATATATCATAATTCTACCACAATGCCGGAACTGGTGGTGCAGAGAAAATGCACCAAAACATTTCTCTTTATTTGCTGTAGAACTCACTGTATTGTTTTCTACATAGAAGTCAATGCACTTCACAGCTGATCAGCTTGTTGCCCACTTGGTCTGTTGATGTTCACTGACACCTGCTACACAATCAAGATCTGACTGATGCTACACCCACCGCAACCCAGGACACTTTCCCGCTCCAATCCCTACATGCTACATGCTACACTTTTATATTTTCATATTAAGGCATGAGGACGTGTGGGAACACTTTGAGAGTTATTCATGTGCACTGACATGAATGGATCCATAAAAACATTCAGTGATTGTGAAAAAATGGCTGCATGAACAAATGTATACACATAAATGAGTATATTTGGATGGATGCATTTTCTCACTCATACTAACTCACTGTGTGGATGCTCGCAAATGCACAAATGCATGCATGAACACTTAGAACCAACCAAACACTCAGAAGTGGAAGCGAAAATACACAGATACATGAATATTCTCACACACCAATACACACAAACTCACACACTGTCCGCACTTGAGGTGACTCATCGCACACACTCGCAAGCACTGAGAGATGCAGAACCACAAACACACACGTAGAGCATCTGTGTAACTGCCAGCCAATCTTAATCGGACAGGCTATTCCTGTCCAAGGGTCCAACCTCCTGTCTTATCCCTCCACTCCTCCTCCTCCTCTTCTTCCTCCTCTTCTTCCTCCTCCTCCTCCTCCTCCTCCTCCTCCTCCTCTGTCTTCCAAACATTTCTGGCTCCTCTCTTGTCACCTCCTCTGTATTTCTATTTTGGCTGCAGTTGAGTCGACCTTTCTCTCTTTGTCTATCTGCAGGAGATCCAGAGTTCCCATCAAACATGACCTCTCAGCGTGGCCGCTCCGTGTCTCCCTCCTGCTCCACTCTCACGTTCTTCCCTCTCCTCCTCTCCTCTGTCCGTCCTTCTCCGGCTCGCCTTTGTTCTCCTTCACATCAAGTGAGAGGGACAGAGGGTTGGGACCTGCAGCAGCGGGTGATGCTGAGCAGAGGCTTTGATCAGACGCAGAACCAGGAAAGGTCGCTGACAGACTGTTAGAGCTCATCCCCGGCAGCCTGAAGACGTGAACTGTAGCTCAATCCATTAAACACACAGTGGAGAGTGTGCGTTACTCAGAAAACAGGGTGGCTGTGCTTTGAGCTGTGGTACTCATACAAACAGACAGTACTTCTGATAATGATAAACATAGAACAGCTTCATTATGTTTTAATATACTAACCCCCTTTTAATATACTACTGGAATGTTAAATAATTCACATCAGCATTCTTCCTTTGTTAAAAGTGTTTTGTTAAAGGCTGAAGCTACAACTGAGCCTACAAACGGGGCCTTCACCTTTGTGAGGATTCATAGTTGTGCGTAGGTGTGTGTTTGTCGCGCTGCAATTACACTGAAACGCTTGTTGGCGTGGAGCCAAAACGCTAGTGGAGAATTTCTATGCTACTGTGTCTCTTACGGTTTCTGGTTTGCTTATTTACAAATTCTCTGGTGTCTCTTGTTTGCTTCAGAACAATGTTCAGTGTTATCATGTTGGTAGATGGAGCTGCTAGATGTTGAAGAGCAAGATGTCGGAGGAGATGGTTGATTTGATGGAGAAGCATGAATTGGGCTGAATGCTTTACCACAGGTTTAATGTCATTTTATATTTTCATGTTACCCAGTAGCTGCAGTAATAAGCTTTGGGCTCAATTACATTTTTTTACAAATTTAGCTCATGCCACAGAGATATTCTCCAGGCAGACAGACACATGTTTACACCTGAAGAGACCTGAGGTGACGCCACAGGATTTCATCTATATTCACACAATACGGTGGAAAAGCGACAGAAGGTTCCAGTCAAGCCGAACTTCTTCCCTGGGAAAGAGGAAGGAAGGTTAATAACTTTGTATTTTAAAAAGGAATTCTGGTATTTATCAACCTGGGATCATGTTTATAAATTTGGGTGTGTAAATGAATTCTATCCACAACCAGTAGTTCACGTCTACCGGCGGCAGACACTGTTATCTTATGGGGCAGCTATGAAGGGTCACAAATAAAAGGCTCAATTCCTATTCTGGGTCTTCGCCAAGAGTCTGGCAACAATACACGAGAAGTCTCACTCAGTCGGTGCATCAGCTCGTTGCCTCTCGCTCCTCGTCTCACGAGACCTTGTTGTTGTAGGAAGACGGAGGAGGAAATATGATTACATTTGAAGCCACTGCTGCCTGTTTTCCCTTTCACTCATTAAAGCTGTTGGTGTTATAAATAAATAAATAAACAGTAGCATATACCACGTTTTATAAGAAGTGAGGAAAATCTCGAAAGTTAGTCCAACTTTCATCAACACCGGAGGAGTCGTTGATTATTTAACTCCAGTCCACTCAATTTAATTAGTAACTTAATTAAGATGAGAGGCCATGAACTGGGATCATTGAGTCCCAACAGGAAGCAGCAGAAGTAACAGGTGTCATTTTTAAAGCTTATTTAAGCCGAGAACGTTCAGGCACATTTTTTATTCTGAAGTTATTTTTTTATCCTCCAGTGATTTGGAAGAAGTCAATGATGCTTTTATCTCTTCTCCTTCAAGTCAACATGATTCCCTGCCTTTGCTGTCTGTATCCAAAATGCATCATTTGAGATCTTAATTACATTTTGCTAGTTTTGCACCAAACAAGTTACAGCTTTAAGTATATATGTCCCTACAGGGAATTCTAAAATATACATTGCTAAGAAAAGGCTTTTGAAGTTTTGCTCCTGGGGCTCAAGTTTCCACTGACCACAGGTGCTTCAGCTGTTTTTACTGTGAATAAATCCTTAAATGAGCAGTTTCCACTTCACTAGTGTTTCAGCTCCTACCCCCAACAAATGTGATTTGTCTTCCCAGGTCAAAGCCAAGGACAAAGTTGCATTTTAAAACCGTTCATAGTTTAATATGAAACTGTGAGCATACATTTTAAAAGTATTGAGGCCAAGTGTCTATTTTAACAATCGAACCACATGAGTATAAAGCCATATCATCCAGGGTCAGTCCCAACCTATTGGTTTAACAGTGGAACATAAATAAAGGCTTCAAGATGTTTCTTAATTAATCCTGAGTGTGTTCTGAGTACAACATGTTGTAAACCTAACATAGTGTCGTCTCTCATTCACTTTAAAGTCCACTTTAAAGTGCGTAATTGCCAGATAGCAAGATGTCGCCTTTAGAGAAAACAGATCTCACAAGAAGTACAGCTGTGAGCACAGTGCTTTATGTTGTGCATGTTCCTATGTAGGTTCATACAACTATCTTGATATTGCACAGTTAAAGTAACAGTGAAGTACTGCACCACTGACCTCAGACCAGGGTTTTGATGGTCAATCACAAAATAGCATTTGCCTGTCCCTCAAGAAAGATAAAAGATAATGATTCTGACCGCACCTCATTGTAAGATGGCACCTGGAGGGGAACTGGACAATGAATCAGTCTGAATCATCACGCTTTCAACTGCGTGTAAAAGTACTTGAAATACTAAGTGTTTAATCCTGGAATACAAAGTTCACCTCAAGTTCCTCAAACCTCCAAATTCCAGAAAAGGCAGAAACATTGGCAGCATTTATAAAACCATTATATTCACTTTGCCCTAAATGATGATGAGTGAGGAAGGTTTTGGGGTTCTGTACAAAATAACGTGCAGTTGTTGCTGTTTTGCTGAATAAATATACAAATAAACATGACAGGCTCTTGAATGTGCATCTAATATCTGAGGAGAGGCAGAATACCGGAGTCTGCATTCTTCTGTTCCCACACGAGAAGCCGATGGTCTCCGCTCAACTCACACAGCTCCAAGGTTGCAGATACCAGGTCCAGAAATACCCGAATGCTGTGTGTGCTGTGTTTCTCAAAGTGTGTTGGTACTGACGTTATAAGTGCTGAGTGGAACAAAGGAGGGACTGTCGAGACCTGCAGACGTCCGTTAAACTGTGGAGATATTAGGATGCTAAGAAAAGCACAGAGAGGAAGAAACAAATGGACAGAAAATACAATCAACAACTGGAAAGTGAGCAGGAGGCTTGTGTGAGAAATGGAGGAGTGGAGGATTTCTCTCCCACAGGGCAGCGGGGGCTGAGTCAGGACGGAGCACAGGTGAGTGCTGGCCCAGGTGAGGCTGTAATTTCCTGTCCGCAGTGTGTGTGGGATTTGCACCTGCAGAGAGGCATCCTGAAACACAGCTGCCTCGCCCTCGGCCAGGCCCAGGCCAGCGAGGGCACATATTTAGCTTCAATCTGTGCCGTTTCAGCCGAGCTGTAGAACCCACGGGCTTTTCCAGTGGGCCGCTCGGTTCAGCAGCCTGGGAGAGAGGAAGGGAACCGGACCAAATGTTCCTTTTGCACAAAAACAGCACAGACACATTGGCCTTTTGGTGGACATTAAGCAAATGGTCTGAACAGCCGGTGTAAAAGAAACCAATCACAGCAGGAGGTCCGAAGAGAATACTAATGATCTGGTTTGACCATTAGAACATCAGAGGGTGATCTAGCGACGCCTGCAGAAATCAGATCACAGGAACCTAGGAGCTGAACAGCAGAGGAGTGGGTTTTCTGCACTTTAGCACAATTAGAATGGGTCGGTTAAAGTCTTTTTTACTTTCCCAGTCTCACAATTACCTTTTGCATATGGAAATGGAACATATGTTTGGCCACTAGCTGTGTCTTTTAATGTGCTGATGCACTAGTTTCATAACATGATTATTACGTTGAGTTCCATCCTGAGTGTGCTAATCACCATGAAATGTTGTTCAACATCTGGAGGAGAATTTCAAATCATGTCAGTGCACACACACTGTGTTGTTCAGCACTGGTGTGAATATCCAAACAGGCACATGATAAAATAGTGATGATTGGGGGGGGGGGGGGGGGGGCTGTTAGATGTGGCTGGAATTGACAGTTTTGAGGGAGTGACATGCATTGTTTTCTCTCTCTCTCTCATTAGGGAGACACACAATGTGGCAGGAGCCTGGCTGCCTTGACTTTGATTGTTTCCTGTTTCTCAGGCGAGAAAAACCAGTCAACACCATTGTATGAAGTCATTCCACCTCATTTTCCCAAGTGTCTTTTGGATTGACAACTGTCCTTTTTCTTTTTCCCGACTGCCGCAATCAAATAGGTGGATCATTTATTTGTTCTTTTAACTCACTCTGGGCTTGGCCAATCACATGTTTGAACTCACTCCCACTTTGGGCTCAGTGCCTCCATTAAACAGCACATCTGCAAAAAACAAAACAAAAAAAAGGATGCCAAAATGGAGGAGACAAAACACAAGGGAGCCGCTGGGAAACCGAGGGGCCAAAAAAACAATCGGGCCCTTCAGGCACATGCTGCCAAATGTGCAAAGCTTAACTGTTGTGTTTCAACAGCCGACGATGGTGGTGGTTGCAGGATGAGGAGAGGGAGAGAGATGAGGCCAAGAAGCAGCAAGCAGAAGCCAAGAAGACTGCCTAGCTTAACCAACACGCAATAGTAGAAGATGACAATTAGTATCAGGCTACGCTGGTGTCTAGAAAACCAGTGACATATTCTTGAAGAGCAAACGCCTCCTCCAAGGACCCACTTTTTAATCGACGCAACATATATACACGATATTTTCATTAAGATCCATGAAAAATCTCTGAGAATTTATACATTAAAAAAGGCCAAATTGTGTAATGTTTAAGGAAGTGATGAGAAATTCCATTATTCTATCCTTTTTCTTGGCCCATGTTGCAGCCGTCCACCAAGATGCATTGAAATCCATCCATCCGTTATCTCTACGGCTTATCCATTGGGCTTCATGGGGGGTTGGGGGGGTTTGCTGGAGAGCCAATCCCAGCTGACACTGGGCGAGAGGCGGGGTGAAGGATGCCAGCGTATCACAACATACAGAAGCAAACAAACCATTCCCACTCACATTCACTGGGATCAATCTAATCTCCCATCTGCATGTCTTTGGACTGCAGGAGGAAGCTGGAGAACCCATGCACTCACGGGGAGAACGCCACACAGAAGCCAACCTGGGATTCAAACCTTCTTGCTGTGAGGCAACAGTGCCAACCACCCCCCACCATTCCATCATTTTTGCATAATCCTGCTCATAAACAAACAAACCAATAAGAAACAAGGGTGACAAGGGTCAACGAGGTAAAAATTAACAAAAATACAAGTAGCTGGTGTTGACAAAGTCAAAACAAAATAAATGATGTATTGACAACAGGTTGAAACTTTTTAAAAGATCAATTAAAAACAATTAACTCATTTCCTGTAGTGTTTTCTAATAATTCTGGTGCTGATTGTTTCATAAACTGCTTTCAGACATGCACGGAAAACTTAAAGATTTACAGCACTGTCCCCGGAGGCACCTGCATGGACGCAAATGTCCAGTAGGAGAATTGGGTCCAGGCTCTATCCAGAGGTCATGTCTGAAAACCCTGGGCTGATGGTGTCTCACTTCATGTCTCGACTCTCCTGGAGCCCTGTGGGGTGAGGACGCCACATCGTCACACACACAGATAAAGATCAGCTGATGGACAAATTGGACATTTCCAGATTTGCTGACAGCATAGTGCAGCAACCAGGAACCATCCCGGACACTCACATCCTTTTACAGTCTGAGAAAAGAAACTTCTCCTTTCTGTTTGGATATTTTATTTACAATGCAAGATGTGTTGTTGCCTCTTTGACAATCATTATAATCCCCTTGTCCTACATTTCCTCCCGTCTGCTGGAAACAAGCCTCAGAGAGAAGGATGACACTGTGTTCCCAACCAGTCCATCTCCCCCCCTCCTCATACTGTTTTTTTTTTTAAATACACAAAACTGGTTGTTCTATTTTTTGATGACAGCAGTTTGTGTTTGCATCGGGTCAGCGGTTTTTTTTTCACTGCTGGCTGCGTGAAGTGAACATTTTCAGCTGCCGGAGGCTCAGTGCTCTATTGTTTGATCTGCTTCAAAACGGCTCAATTTCCCTCACCCAGATCGCTGGAGACAACCCCCCCGCCCTAACTGGCTTCCATAACTAGTGGCCAGAACAAGGTGTAAATACTAAAATAGCTCTTTGTGCCTCATTTGGGTGATTTTCAATCCAATCTCTGTTTTGTGACCTTTCCAGCTCCAGAGTCCCTATTAATTTCTAACACTAACTTTCACACACACAAGCACAAAACCCCAGTGAAGCTCGGAAGTATTTTTAACACCAGAAGAAAATGTAAATGGCGGAGGACAGACTGGAGGTGGGAGGGGCTAGAAAACTGGCGGAGGTGACAGACGGAGGATGTGAAAGTGGAAGCGGGGAGGAGGAGGCGGCTTCACGGTAAGTGGTGCTCCTGTGAAGAGAAGGTGTGTGTGTGGGGGGGTCAGCACAGGGCTAAGTGTGGTAATTGGCATAAGATGCAGGTGCAGGTGTTTTTCTCAGCTTCTCAACTTGAAAGCGCAGACACACGCGAACATGCACACATCCTCCACTACAGTCTTATAAGAAGCAAGGAGCCTGCCTATACGCCAATTAGCTGCTGGTGAAGGTCAGCGTGTGTTCCAGAGAGATAAGTTTCCCATTAACGGGTGAGTACCTGCACTTGACTGTATAGGGTCTGAGTCACTTTTAGTCACGCACACAGAACATCACACACACACACACACACACACACACACACACACAAACACACAAACTAACCACAGTTTCCGTAGGTATTCATCCTAAAAAAGACATTCTCATATCCAGCCAGAGCCTTGTTTTTGTTTGTTGACTTTCTCGGAGCTCAAGAGGAATGTCGAAAATAGAAACCTCCGTGAGACAGAGTGAGGCAGACGAGATGTCTCTGTTCTGTTTTATTTCTGCCATCACCTCTTATTGTGTGTTTTCCTTTTGTCTAAACCCATTGCTGCACATGTATATTTGATTTGTGATTGATTTGGGAAATTTGAGGATTTGATTTTCCTTTTTAAAATAACCACAACTTCATTATCTTTTTTTGGAGAATAGGGCGGGGGGGGGGGGGGGGGGGGGGGGTTATAACTTAGGCTTGATTGATTTGAATGTGCCCATTGCAAGAATCTTATACTGTACGATAAACAGTTGGATAAGAGCACAATTCCAGACTTAGGCATGATTTTAATAATATTTGCGACTTGGCATTCTCCAAAAGTGAGGCCTACGCATCTCATCACCCCCTGGTGGCCGGCTGCCGTTATAGGTCACATATCCCGCCTCCTATATGTTGATTGATGGGAGATGAGAGAAACTAAAATGTCAAAGTTCACGTCAAATTTATTTTGCGCAAAGATTTTTATTTTTGTTATGCTTTAAAAACATTTACTGAAACACAAAACATTATTCTAAAGATATTTACTGTGCCGCATAGTTTGGAGTGAGCAGCATCTGGAGTCGGAGTCAGTGAGTCAACATACTTATACATGTGTGTGTTAAGTCTGTGTGTATGTCACAGTCTGTCCTAATGTTTGCTTTAGATTATATTTAATTACACTTTTTATTAGCTGCTTTATAAACAGAAAAAATGACTTACATTAAATGGATCACCTGCTCACATCAATACTCCACATTAAAACTTCCCAGACCCTTTAGAGAAGATTTGTCACAGACATAGAACTGTTGCTTGTTTCTCCATAAAACACAGAACTCATCAGATACTATTGGACACACAAATGTTCACAATCACATCTCTCGCTCACACTTTTCACTTTTCAACTCCAACACAAACTTCCTCTCGTTTCTGCAACTACAATTTCCACCTATCCCCCACCACCCCTGCTGCTCCCCTTCCTCGTTTCATAATGTGTCTCTCTTCGTGGCTGTCTCCCTCCTCCCTCCAACGCACCACAGCTTTACATCAGCTGGTGAAGAGGAGGGTGAAGGAAGAAAGGGAGCGAGCGGATCAATAGACTCTTTACCCTGCCCTGTGGCAGGGCTGGAAATCAATGGCAACGGGAAATTAAGCTGTAGTCTTTGAATAAATTGAAGATACTGGAGCACGCAACACAACAGCTTGGTGCAGAATGAGTGAACCCGGTCAGATTAAAATGTAAAGGATGTTTGTTAGGCGGAGATATGGAATTACTTTGAGCCCAAAGACTCTATTTGCTCCTGCGTGCTGTCTGAGGAGAGATACTGAGGCCTTTGTGATGCTGGTGTCCTGGAATAAAAAGATAACCAGTGTATTGAGTCTCAGGGAAAAAAGGAATAGCTGGAAGAATCGATGGTGCTAGAAACATGAGGCCGCGTTTGACAATACAGGTAATATACGCCAACAAAGAGAGGGGTTTGTGAAGAGAGGAGCCTAATAAAGAACAGAGCATTGAGCTGCGTGTGACGTGGCTGTTTCTCACCTGTTTCACTTAGAAGAGAGAAGCTGTCTTTATAACAGACACAATAACTCCCTCTGGGGTTTGTATTAGAGACGGAGGAGAGAGCAGCCTGACATCTTCTCAAGAGCAGAACACCAAATAAAAGAGAAGCTCTCACTGATTAAATATCTGCATGTGAGGAATAAAGACTCGGGTCAAACATCTATTCAAACAAACAAGGAAGCACGGATGTGAAAAGAAAGTGGGATATTAAGCTGATTTAGTATTTCACCGAAACAGCCGTGACAGGAAATTGAGCGATAATGCCTCGGTGTGGTCTTTTCCTTTCGCTAATTAAAAGATAACTGTAACCCTCTGCAAATCGTGATTAACAGGAGTTTTACCCGTTCCCTGAAAGTCTTCACCGTGATCAATAATTCATCTCAACCCTGGCAGTTTATTCAAATCAGTCGGCTCGGAAAAACAACACAAACAGAAAAGGGGAGAAAACAAGGGAGCGAGAGACGGGAGGAGAGGCGGCGAGAGAGACGAGGAGGGAGAGAGAGAGAGGGAGAGGGAAAGAGGGAGAGGGAGGGGGAGAGAGAGAGAAGAAGAAGAAAATAATAAGACAGAAAACGAGAGGAGGAAAGTGAAACCGAGGGGCTGTCAGCGTGTTGAGTGAGAGAAAGAGTTGGAGAGAGGTAAGCTCTGTTATTTCTCTGAGGACCTGTGTGAAGTAGCTCATACTAAGGCCTCTGGCACCACATCACTCCAAACAGCCTAATTGCAGTCCAATGGGAGCGGAGAAGCCTCGTAGAAAACCCACAGGATTTCTGCATAAAAACAGCAGCACCAGAAACCAGGAACCTCGGGTTGCGTAACCAACTTAAGCAGTATCCAGGATTTGGATGATTTTTCTTCTGCCTGGTGTTTTCCAAAATGATATTGGCAATATTCAGATCAGAAGAAAACAGGAGCTGTGGCCAGTCACTGCACATCATTGGATGGAGGCTACACAGGGCTCGTGGAGGACATTGGTCTTCAGCCGTCTTCTGACATGAACTCTGGAGATTGTCCTGAACAATCGATCCAGACTTTCACACATGAACAACAAAGCTTCAACCAGGCACGTTCACAACTACACATTCAGGTGAGGTGAAGATCACCAAGAATTCTCGACATCTTTGCCTCAGCTTTTTCATCCTTAGATCTTTGTAGTTGTTTTTGTTTTGTTGTCCACTTGTTGTGGTGAATCCTGCAGAGAATCTCCTCCTGTGTGATCACATCAGCTCATTCAGACATTGTCTGGATTACATATCAAGGAGCTGACTGGAGAAACTCCAGAGAATGTCAACAGCCTCTAACTCGGACATTTGCATTTTCACACACAGAGAATGTCAGGAGGTTCAGAAAAGTTGCGTGGACTCAAATAGCCTCTGTGAGTGTCTGAATTCTGCATAAAGTTTGCTGCTTATTATTCAAGGCCTTGTGAATATGCCGCCATGATTGTGCCACATCTCTCTAGATCACAAATGCACCGATTACCATAATTACCAATGGTAATTATGCAATGGACATTGACATTGACTTGCAATAATTATCCATCCATCAGTTTTTCCACTTATCCTCTCAGGGTCTCACAGAGGCTGGAACTACTCCCAGCTGACATTGGGCAAGAGGCACCAGCCTATCACAGGTGCAGGTGCTACACTCCACCGACCAATCATGAGTCAGTCACAGCTGTCAATCATGATATCTCACTAAATTTTAAAAACAACAAATAACTCATTAAAAACGAACGTATTAGAAAGGTGATCACTTGAACTGACAGGATGTGATTAAAACTAACTAAAATTACAAAAAAGTTCATGAAGGAAGAAGGGTTTATAACCTATACCACATACAGCCACCGGGGGGGATCATACAGTTTTGGATTCATGTCGTCCATCTAAACACATCGCTGTCATTATTATCATTCTTTATGAGTTTGTAGCAACGGGATCCCAAAACTATGCCAAAGAAACAATAAAAAAATGTTTGATGCAGACAAAAAGGAAAGGCACATGTCCAGGCGGAGGTGCAGAGGGACTAAAGCTTTGCCATCTGGAGCAAGAGGATCTGTCTGAGACTGGGGTAAAGGGCTGGAGGGGAAGAGTGGGAGGCAAAATGAGGCAAAGATATCACTCCATCTAATCAATATTCCTTCCTGTCATCCCCCCCACACACTGACATCTGTGACCTGGAGGCCACTGGTCGCCAGCCAAGGTCTGTGGTTGTACGTATGTATATGTGGCAGGATTCATGTGGTGTGATGGAGAGCTGGGGCTGGGGATGAGTCTGGATTAGTGAGAGCGTCTCAGAGCAGAGGATTGAGCATAAATACATGTGCACTGTGGGCTTATTTACAGAATGATGAGCCAACACAGCAAATTATCACAAGTCTCTGACTTCTAGCAACATGTAGTGCGGAGGTCAGCAGGTTTAGCAGCTGGTGTTTTAACTCGGTGTTGGATTTTTAGACTTCAGTTTCATTCTGTGAAAGTCAGGTAGCAGATGTCTGCTGAGGAGTCATCTTGCATTCAGGTTGAGAATCGTTCCAACCACACGAGGTGAGGGATGTGAAGAGGAAAGGTGAGGCTTGCAGACGACGTCAAAGAGAGAAGAAAGAGACAGAGGTGATTATTTTACACAACAGTAGGGACAACACAGAGCTGGGCAAAGCCTTTACGGGGCCCGGAGTAGAATTCGACACCTTGGTGCCACCAATTCTATTGATAATTGTAGAGTAGTACTGAAGTGCTGTGTGACTGACGTGCATGCAGAGAGTTGTGGAGGCCAAATACGGATGTTCCCTCAATGCCTTGTATGAAATCTATTAGCAGATCCTGTGCATAAATAAGGTTCTTGCTACTGCAGCACTATTGAACTAAATAACCCATGTGACAAAAAGTTAATAAGTATTACTGAGGTTCTCTATGTTTTACTGATCCAACTTAAATGTTCTGCCACTTCTGCCTCTCATTATATTTCTATTTAGTCGGTAGGGAAGCAAAGTACTGACACAGGTAGTGCTGCTATATAGTGTATTCTTTTAGGTCTTAACAAATACTCTAAATCAAAAAGTTAAAAAAACGGTTTATCTGCTGAAATGTAATTCATGAAGATCAGATGTTTAATATCTGAAATGATAAACATATGAGGTAGTTTTTTAACTGAATTAAAAGTGGATCATCCCTTTAACATACGTGTTTACACATTTACTTCAGTCAGTTAAGAACATGCATCCTTAGTGGTTAATAAAGTTACCACCGTAAAGTAACACGATCCATGTATATAAAAATGTGTATTCTGATTAGTACACATTTCTTTTCTTAGAAAATTGCAGACACAAATATAAACAGCACCTTCTCGGAAGTGTTAACAGTGTTACTATGGTTTACAAGAAAAGTAATAACACTCTTCATACTTCATAGACAGCCTTGGCTGGGCTGTCATTTTATAAATATGAATGTAGTTGTACAGTATCCACAGTATTTTAATAGAAACTATTTACAGAATGTACCAGTAAGCTACAGCTGCATGTGTTTGGGTGGTAGAAGGATTCCCAACATCAACACGTGAACTAAAATAAATACCCAGCCGAGCTCTTCATGGCTTCTCTCTGTCTCGTTTCCTTTCAGCTCAGACGTGCTCCTGGCTCCTCTTGGTCAAAGTTTCCTCCCTGTGCCATGTTTTTCTGTCTTGCCTGTGTTTGATGCCTGAAGCTGTGATCATGTTGTTCTTTTCCATGACCTGCTCTTCCAGCCAGCTCACTCTCTGTCCCACGGCGCCTCAGCCCTTTTTCAAATGGTTCTCGAGGGCAGCTCAGGTCCTGCCTTTGTCCTGCAGACAGGCGTGACCCTGACGGTGTCTTCCTTCCAGAAACTATCTCTCCACAGGGATTGAAATTCCTGTTATATTCTCTCTGATCTTCTCAGCCGTCTTCCTGGTCTAGATTTCAAACTATTTTTCTTTGGCTTGATAACCTTCCCTGAAATCCTGCTTACTGGAGGTAGAACAATAATAAGATCTTTTCACTAAACTGATAATCCGCTCCCTCACTGCATTGTTTGATATGTTTCTCTCTGTCGTTCAAGTGAAAAAAACAAATGTCATTGTTAAAAGCTAACTTAGCATAGGTCCACATGAGAGCATCAAACATATGTTAATAATGATTTCTTCGAAAAAATGTTTGCTATTTTTGTAAAGCAGAGCGACACATGTATGAACACGGACACTTAAAAAACATAATGTAGCTACACATGAAATGAGATGAAGGCTGTTCTCACACAAAGTGCCAACAAATCAAACAAATCAAACAACACAAATAAAATAGTAAAAAGACACTGCCAGGGCATGAATATTACCTTTGGCTCCAACAATCAAACAAGGTTCTGTAACATGAAAATGGGAAAAGGAATAGAACATTATAAAAGCAACTGATGTAAACATCATAATCGAAACCATGTCAGAATCAAGTCAATATAATCAATTAGAACACTTGTACTACACTGTTCCTTTTTTTAACACACACCCTCCTCCAACCACTGAACATCTGAACACTTGCACTACACTGTTACTTTTTTTTTACTGCTGTATTATCCTGCATATAGTATATTCATATTTATATATTTTTATATATTTATCTTGCTTAAGTTATTATATCATACAATACCTGTTCATACTGTACTACTTCAGATATATTACTTACTGCTCATAGTTCTTATAGCATACAATACCTGTTAATACTGTACTATTTCCTTTATTACTGCTCATAGTTCTTATATCAGACAATACCTGTACTATTCCCTATATATTTGCTACTGTACATATCTTATTTATTTACATTCCATTTTATATACGCACAATACTCTGCACTTTAACTCCTTTTTTTGCACTTCTGGTTAGACGCTTAACTGCATTTCGTTGTATAAGTACTTGTACTGTGCAATTACAATAAAGTTGAATCTAATCTAATCTAATCTAAAAATATTCAGAATGGATCTATCCATGTGAAGGTAGTCAAGGTATTTAATTATGTCTCAAATAAAATGTCTTACTACAGTTTTAATTGTGTTATTGCAAAGGCAGAGAATGAACAACACAATCACAAAGCTTCACAATATGACACCGATACATCTGTTTACATGTAACTCATCTACTGAACAAGATTTATTAATGCACATCAGTGCAAACTGGGAATGTCAGAACAATAATGCACTGCTGTTATAATTGTTCAGCGCTGTTTTCCCATAGGAACGTCCTATATGTACTGTACACACAAATTACATCCTTCGAGTTGTGTGTCAATGTGTGTCTGTGTGTCTGTGTGTGTGTGTGTGTCTGTGTGTGTGTGTGTGTGTGTGTGTGTGTGTGTGTATGTGTATGCACATGGGGGGACGATGCACATTAGAAACGTCAATCTGTGCAAATTATGAGGGGGGAGGAAGTTAATTTAGTTAGAGGCTAATTGGTATGAATAAAAGATAGCACGGAGTCCCTCAGGGTACGACACACTGTCAGGCTTCCCTTCAGCCTCCCTCGTTACCTTTCACCAGATTCTGTTTGACTGCACAGGATCGTTACCGTCAAAGCAAACCTGGCACATATAGATGGAACTCAAACGTATTACTTAAAGGTCCAGTTTTAGATTTAGGTGAAAAGGGATCCATTGATCTATCTAGTGTGTTTCATTTCAATTGAACCAAGTTTTGTTTTTACAGTAGCCCAGACTGGACAAACTAAACACCTTTTGAGTTTCTTTGACAACTGAAGGCAACCACAGGTTCTTCACGTCTGGAATGGGAGGGTGAGGTGAGGGGTGTTCAGCTGCAACATGTAACTTCACCACTAGATGTCACTACATTCTACACACTGAATCCTTTAAAGAGGTAACTGGTGCTATTTGTATAAAATGTATGCGAAAGCACCAATCAACTAAACAGCCGCATCTCTGTGTGTGTGTGTGTGTGTGTGTGTGTGTGTGTGTGTCTGTGTGTGTGTGTGTGTGTGTGAACAACATGATCATAGGACACAAGGAAGATATCTGAACAATAGCTGCTTTTGAAAACTGATTACATAAGCGGCACGAATATACCTTTCCCATTTCGAAGGCTCCTTCAGATGCAGCTGACAAATGGATCCGTTCATCCCAGAGAAACGAAGGCTCCAATGGGTTCCCGGCCTAACCTGTCCTAGAGCTCACTGCTCAAAGAGATAACGGCACCGGTAAGACCTCCAAAGATTGAGTAACACTCCAAATCAACCCAATAGTTAATGGTACACATGTTAAATAATCAATGAAGTTTACACATTCACATTGTGTCTCTTAGAAGTTTGGCGATCTACAAAGCAAAGTATTTCAAAACAAAGAGACTTATTTCACTTAACAACGTCAAAGTTGAAGTATGGATGTGATGGTTCCATCATTTAAAACAGAGATATCTTTTTTTTCTACATAAAGGCAGCATAATTGAGCCTTAAGCACTAATGAGGAAACACTTTGAACTGGTTAATTTATATAAACATATGTCAGTGTTCAGAGAGTAAGTACAATCCTCATGATTGGTTATTCCTCTAAGAGAAGTGCAAAACATCAACATCTTTAGCTAATGGCTTAATCTGAGAACTAATTCTTTGATATGACATGAGAGCAAATATCAATAAAAATCCAAGTGGGCAGCATTTAGAGGAAGTTAGAGTTAACAGTTATTGCAATTAAAAGCAAATCCATCCAGTGAATCCTCACCAAGGTGTGATTTAACTGCAAAGACAAAACTATGCTGCTGCGAGAGACTTTACTGTCGAAATAATCAAGAGCCACAGTAACTCCTAAGAGAAGTCACAGTGAATAAAGGCATTTCACTCAGATAATATTAAGTGTTGTCAGTGGAAAGAGGGAAATTATTTTGCTGAAAATTTAATACATTAAGACATTTAATCCTTAGAACATGAAATGATTGCTCTCAGCACAGCCATGCTGTTATGGGGATGCTATGACCGAACAGAATGGGTAAACATATCAAGTTTCAGTTCAGTTTTGCAGCTTGTGTAAAATTAGGTTTGCTTTTGTAAAATCCTTCTCTCAAGAGGCTTCTTTCATCTGAAGGATCTGATGAAATCTCACCGAGCCTCCGGTCTGAGCTTTCAGGTTTAGCCTCCCCGACTCCACCCAAACCGAGCAGCCGCACATTAAAGAGGACCGCAGTGAGTTCCAATTATGTGATCACAGTTATAATGAACTTTTAATGAACATTTCTCAGTTGCACCAGTTTATGAAATGGTTATGCAATGATGATACGGTAGATAAAGTAAAGCTCTGCCTGCTGTGCCTGGGTCTGTGTGCAGCTGATGAGGCAGAATAAGAAATGTTTCCTGTCAGTACATGTGACCCAATGTTTACAGCAATTAGCTCATTTGTCCTTAGTCAGAGTTGAGACTCAAAAGGGAAAAAAGTAGAAGTGAGAGGAATACTTGAATGTTTGTAGGCTTTTAGTTTGATCCAAGGGAAATGAACTACAGGCGTGAACTCAACCCAATGTGTGTGTGGGTGTGTGTGTTTGTGTCTGTATGTGTGTGTGTGTGTGTGTGAGCGTGCCTGCATGTGCGTTACTTACTAGGGATATGTCCTATATTCAAAGGAAATCTTACTGTGAAGACTCAATCTTTATTAAGTCTCTTCTTTATAGGATTATTCGTAGTTCTATTATATTGAGTAGTCAGATGTGTATTCTAGTACTTTATTGTGTATCATTTACTTAGGGAGTGTGTTTAGTTTTTAGTATTTTATGTTTATTACATTCTATTTTGAGCTATTTTAATTATTTGTGTCTGTTGTATTGCAACTTGCTCTATGTGCAATGCCCTTGACATGTTGCATTATTGGGACACAAATCAAGTCCATATAAAGTGAATCATTAGATTCTAAGGTGAAGATGCCTTTTAGGGTTAAGAAAGTAATAAGTATATTTAGTGGTACAATATGAATGCATGTGTTTGTGTGTGTGTGTGTCTGTGTGTGTGTTTGTGTGTGTGTGTGCTGTTCTCACATTGCAAGTCAGCAGGAATATGCAGTGAGTTCTTCTCTTCTCTCTCATTCATACAAAGTGCTTATGCAGGAACAACATCCAGGTCGGGGATGTAAGTTGTATAAATATCACGATTGTCCCTGTGCAGTTGTGTGATGAACATTTAAACCTCCACTGAAAATGTCCTGGTAGTGTACATTCATCAACTGGGGAGTTTCATTCATTTTTTCAGCACTTTTTAGCTGATCTCTGCAAAGTCGAACGATGAAGAAGAGGTGAAAATCAGTCTTCTAATCTCCTCTTCTTGCATGTTCCAGAACAAGCTGAGGCCCCGGACATCCTGGGCTCCATGAAACAAACTGCCCTCTGCACACAGCATCGAACGGGATCATCGATCTCCTACTGTACGACGGCTGGTCTCAGAGCTGATCCAAGGCCAACCCTGGGAAAGTTCCTTAATCTCCAGGATAAGTTTGACCTGCCCGAGAGAAAAAGGATGTTCTGTTCAAAGGTGAGCGAGTCCACATCCATCTCGATTTCACTGCTGGGCCCCTGCTTAATCGTCTGCAGTTTTTGTATCCAATAAAATATTTTTAAAACACTCTTTGACCTGTACCTGGTGGATGTTTAAATAAGCAACTGGTTCTTTATGCAAACACCATCATGACTTAAATGGGTGCTAATGGGGCCTCCACGGCCGAAAGAGTTTAGGAAAGAAGCTCCTATTTAATAGTTGAAGGTCACAATAATTAATTCAAGAAAACTATTAAGTAATCAGATATGGACTTATGTACTCAGCTGAATCATTTGTGGATGTAAATAATTCATTACAGGGTGCAGTTTCCAAACTGATGCACAAGGAATTACTAAATGTTCAAGTCTTTCTACCCGATAGTCTGTGGTATAAGCTGTTTTCAGACGTGACCTCCAGAGGATGTCTGCAAAATTGGGTCCAGACTTTCTCTGGAGTTTACTTTGCACAAATGAACAATGCACTGGGACATTCTCAGCTCAGACACGATCACAACTTAACAGAAATCTCTGGAGAAGACCAAAGGCCGGATGTACATTCAGCCCCTCTGGAGAATATCTGGAGATTCTCCGGAGTTCACTGCATGTCTGAGAGCAGCTGTATAAAAACTTGAGGAAAACATGATTTTGCATTCGTCGTGTGACACTTTCAGTCTCTTGTTGTTTAGCCACATACAACTAACAGTTTAATATTTCAGAACGTGTTCTATAACTGGTGTCTAGCCCTGCTGTCACACTTTGATTTGCACCACATCTAAAACCAACCATCACTTCCTTGTTTACCAACAGGGATACAGTCGAGCATGTGAAGACAGGCACATAAATGCTGATTGCAGATCTGCATCACCAGGGGGGTCATGCTAACGGACTTGGAATAAGTTTTATGATCCTAATTACAGCCTTGTAGCTCGGGGAGGGTGATGTTCCCGGGTGCGCGGGGAAGCAACAGCAGATGTGTGGTGTTTCTCCGTCATATCTCATGTCTTATACTGTGATCTGCCTGATGGATGTGATTTATACGGAGCACGGGGGAAGAGCGCTTCTCCCCTCTGACATTCACACCCACCACGCTCCGACAAAACATGCACGCCGCCACGTACACGCTCCGCCGTCTGTTCGCAATTCCCAAATCTGACATTTTGTTTCCGCTGTTTTGCATTTCCTGAACTCGGTCGAGAGGATTCTCACTCTCTCTCCCCGCCGCCTTCCCTCCATCCCAGCAGGGACACCACAAGGTGACAGCATCCATCAGCCAGCCACCGTCAAATATCATCCGCCGACTGGTGTCCCAGAACAAGGAGTCTTAAATAAAAGTAAAATTCATTGCTGGGAATTGGATTTGTAAGATTGTATGTGTATTTATGTGTGTGTCCGTATTTGCACTATCGCACCGATGGGTGTGCGTAACATCCCTCAAGATATCCTCTGCAACACATGCAAGAATGACTGCCACACACAGACACACACTCACTCACACACAGACACACACACACACGCACAATGACATTCCCTTCTGTCCTTGTCACAAAGCTGTCAATCCTGTCATTGCCTGACCTCTATGTCTGCTTGCACACGTTGGCTCTTTTTGCTTCATTAGCATGATCAATACAGTCCCATAATGGCTTTCTGCATTAGAAGATGAGTCAGTGTGTGAGTGTGTGTGTGTGTGTGTGTGTGTGTAAGTGTGATCAAGACGTGTACAAGGACATGGAGCAGAAGCAACAGGAGAAGCGTTCAGTTATCCCCCACACATACTTGACAGAGTAATTAGTCTGTTTCATGAAAGAATCGTGTAATTAAACCTACAGCCAACAGATTTATGATTAGCTGGTAATTTCTTTTTGAACAAGAATTACAGCCACATGGTTGTATGCCTCCTCCAACCAGTCAAGTTGCAGTATGCATGTGTCTGTCAAAGACCATTTAATATACTATCATTAAAAAAAATGTTTTAGGAAATTTGTATGTTCTCATATTTGGTGAGCATAAGTTTACTGAAATGTCAAACTGGAGAGAAACTGACCCCTGTAAAGTTTCTACAGTGTCGCGGTCCTATAGGATTCAATTATAGGCCTGTCTATGACACAAATCCATGAAATTATAAATGATATCAACATGAACGGGCTCACGACTAAACCAATAAGAGATTTAGATTCAGACTCTAAGCATCTTAAAAATAAAGTTTTGTAGCTCATAAAACACAAATTAATATGTTAATAATTAAAGATAAGGTCAACATTGACATTGGACATTAAAATGATTTCAACGGCGAGAACCCTAGATCTCTGGAGAGATACTCCAGAGAGATGCTTGTTCTGATTAGGTGCAGAGTATCTTTTTCTAAATCACACAGTTGGTTTATAGGTAATTCAAATCGATGCTGCCCTCTGAGGTTTTGTACGACAGAATACAACTCACGAAGAGAAAACGCAATACGACTTTTCGTCTCTTATCTTGCCGTCACTTCATCTGTCGGAATGAGAAGAAAAATATCAAATATTGGTATTATGTACATTTATCACTATGCTAGCTGTTAACTCCATCATTACATCGGTCCATTGGTCACTTTGATCAGATTTCCCGCATATTAACCATATATGCTGTTTATATTGCTTGTTATTGGGATAAAGTTAACATCTGTTAATATATATTGTTGTAGCTGTATTGATTGAAAGACCGAATAATGTGGTGGGTCCACCAGACCCACGAAAATTGGCTGGTTGACTAAAACATGCACACCACACAAGGGTTAAACCTTCAGAAATCCAACGCTCTCAGTGTGGCTAACAGGAGAGGAAGCAGAGCTTTTGGACCGTCCAAGTGCCGTTTCCTGAGGAGGCCGCTTCCTCTGAGAGTATCATCGTGTTTTGTCAGTTTTGGGCCACGAGCTGCCTCGTTGAGACAACAGCCCCCTGACAGGCAGCATGTAGAGGAGAGAAATACAAATTCCTACCTTCAGTCATAAGCAGATAAACAACTGGACACATCCTTCAAAGAGCTGCATGTGAGGACGCCCAGAGGAGATCAGAGGAGAACAATCAGCACCGGATACACACATCCTGGAGCGAAGGCAAAAGACAGGGAGCAGTGACACATGAAGGCTTAATTGGCCCTTTCAGAGAGAGACAAACTATCACCGAGCCGACGTCCCTGGAGCTCAGAGTTACATGTGTACAATAGACAGTCTGACGTGGTTGGGATGCACACACTGACAAACAGAAGCACTCTGTACATCCACTGATCCAACCACGGGTAGGGCATTTGAATGATGTGGATTATGAGAATATTCAGATATGATCAAATCAATACGCTCAACAAATTGTTATCGGCATGGGCTTATCTTGGGAAATGAATTATTAAAGGGTCAGTTCACATAAAGCAAAAAAAAATACAGATTTTTTCTCTATTTTTCTCACTTCTGCTGCTGTGTTGTTTTTTTTTCCTGGGGTCTATTTCTCTGATCCAATGATTGCTATTTGCACTGGGATCTGGGGATTATTCAGAGTAACTGGGACGTGGTTTCTGGAAAGAGATGTTGACATCAAATATTTAGATGCAATTTTGCGATTCCGTGAGTACCGCAAACAAAATTTGATTCACCTCTACTGCACTAAGATGGTGGTAGAGTCTAAAACCTAAACGACTGTGATGATGAAATACCACAAGTGGTTGGTGACCTGACTTTTTAAAACTCAACCTTGAAATGCTCACGTGCAGGTCTGAGGGGACAAGCACCAATATTCATCTCAGGCTGCACACAGGTTCTAATACTAACTAGAATGGCAATGAAAGACCCAAAGGCCTTCATGTGATAAGATTATTGTTTGGATCTGCACCAAATTGCACACAAGAAAATATCAGTCCTAAAAACGTTTCTGTTATTTTCATCAGGGTCCATGAACTCTTCACTGAGTTATCAAGGAAAATGTTGAAAAATCCTTGATTTCACAATGTTAGACAGAGTGGAAAAAAAATACTGGATCTGAACCACATTTAATGTGTTGCTCTCTGACCCATGCTGCATTCTTCCAACAAGTTTCTAAGTTTTTACATATCTATATCTATACATAAGTATCCCTCATTTAAATTGTGTGTGTGTGTGTGTGGTACAAATGTATATTTTCTTCAATTGATTAAGCATATTGTGAGTATGAGTATGCTCAATTTAATGTAAGTGAGTGTATCCTGTGTGTGAGTGTGTGTGCTGGAAAACCACAGCAGCCTCAAATCCAGGCTCGTAGAATGGGAAGCCACCCAGAGGGATCACCTGCTCTTTAAAATAGCCACAGCCACACAATCTCTGTCAGTGGTACACAACACAGGGTTGTGATCAGAGAAGGAGGGAAACTGGGATGGGATGAAAACTGTTGAGAGAGGGAGAGAGAGAGGGAGAACAGAGAGACGAGATGACGAAGAGCTGAGCTCTGCACTGGTATTCCCAGGTGCGTGCAAATGTGGAAATGGAATAAAGATTAAAAAGCCTATTTGACATTTCAGTGTCCCCTTTTCTACTCAAACGCCTACTAAGGGAAACATCATCACATAGCTATTTAAAAACACGCCAAAGTGCTTTTACAGAAATTAACAAGAAAGAATATACTGTATTTTTATTTTATTTCACACTTAATCAAGTGCAATGTTGTTGGCAGCCTCAGAATATTTAAAATATCAGCTTTACTCTGATATGATGTATTTTAGACCTTATCACTGCAGGGAGTTGCCGAACTAAAAATGAATAATTATTGTTTTTCAGTCTGTACCTGTTCCTATTATCTCATCCTCTCATTCCTCCACACTGTTAGCCATCAGAGGCTACAGAGCTGAGGTAGGAATAAATAGCCTTCACCTCCTGTCCTATATTAAGGTTTTCCTCAAATCCACTGGAGAATTTCGATCCCTGAGAATATTCTCATTAGCATGCTAAATATATGGTTGTTCTTCTCTCACAGAGCGAGAATGTGCGGCGAGGGGAGAAGGGGCGGTGGCGGTGGGGGGAGCAGCTGGAGATGGGGAGTGATTTTAAAGGTTCAGTGTGTAGAATTTAGTGACATCTAGTGGTGAGGTTGCTGAATACCCTCTCACATCACCTCCCCTTACGAATATTAATGAAAACCTTCAGTTGTCATAAAAACTCAAAAGTTGTTTAGTTTGTCCAGTCTGGGCTACTGTAAAAAACATGGTGGCCACTGTAGAGAAGACCAGCTCTCAATAGTGGTTAAATAGCAAGTGTTTAAATATTAAGGCGAATACCAAGGTGTTGTTTTAACCGCAGTTAAATCAAAACATCATGTTCTCCACTGAATTTAACAAATTACAAATTCATCAGATATCTGAGACATTTCACTTGGTGGACTAATATTTGTTAAAATTTTGTTTATTTTTCAGACATTCATAATCTGAGGTATTTCAGTGTCGCACGAGTTAGTCTGAGACACTTAGATCAACATTTTGAACCCCGGCTATGGCTTTAATGTTTTGGTTATGATTCATACAGTATTTATACCTATCTCATGAAACTATAGGGAGCGGTTTTTATGTTGTGAACACTGATTATCTTTGTTTAATTACTGTATAAACTGTTTATATGCATATACATTATTTCACTTACAGCTCGTGTATTTTAAAGGCTCCAGTTCAAAGCTTTGAATGCAGCTAAAAGTATTAAATTCAAATCAGAAGGTCATGACCTTTAAAGATTAAAGAAACCCAACAGTTCCCAAAATGAACCGTTAAAGATCGTCTCAGATGTGGATCCTGCAGAATGAAGACAGAGGGTAAAACCAGAAACTCCTGTAGAGAAAAAACAAAAAGTTAATGATATGCATTAATCTGATATAAATTCACAGTTGAGAGAGATTCAGAGCGAGGGGGAAGTTCAGAGGCCCAGTGCATCATGGGAGTTCCCCCAGAGGCACAGGCCTATAGCAGCCAAACCAAACTACAAGCTCGATAAAAAGGGAAACATTTCATCCTAACTTAAAAAGCCTGATAAACCCACATTGGGAGCTGATTCGACAGAAAAGGAGCCTGATGGCTGAAGGCTCCAACTTCTAGGAACCAAAACTTTACCTGCAAAGTGATCTACTGAGATACTTTGAGCTCATTAGATAAAAGAAACCTGGTCGGTACAAGCTTTTAAGAAAATGATTTGAATAATAGTCGGATTTACAAGGAGCGGATGCAGAAAAGCTTGATGAAATATGGACTTGTTTTCAAGTTCCTGTCATGCTGCAGCATCGTGGATCAACTGGAGCGATTGCTGGGTCATCATGATGATAAAGGAAGTGTGGTGGGTTTACTTTCTGCTCGCTGGATGCAAACCAGTGTGAACTTTGTGCAGAAATAGCATCTGTCCACCCCCCCCCCACCCCCCCTCCACTTGTCAACCAGTGACAGAGTCCCTTAAAGCTCCCAGTTCATAGTGGGCTCACAAAACCACAGCTGTGAGTCCCTGGTGTCTTTCATCGAGGCAACCAGCTGCTGACATCAAACCGATAGTCTGCATACATAAATATCCCCCATTATACTGTACTCGCCCCTGCTAGAGGAGACCAGTGATTAAATTGTGCACCCGGATATAGATCACTGTCATCCATCTTAAGCTGTCAGAGGAGCAAAGCCTCACCGTGCAGCTTCCAGGATGCTCTGGTCCCAGTGCGTCGGGACCCCTGCCATCCTATCGGCTCCAACATCAACACAAATTGGTGTTCATTAGGAAAAAAATCCACCCAGCATTGTTGGCGCCTCGAGCCTCCAAACGTGACACATCCCACTATTTAGCAGCAGCAGCTACTTAGTAAGGAACCAGCACAATTGCTCAGTGCACACAAGAGTCAAACCCAGAAATAATTACCCAAGTCAATGGGTTCTACTATCTCTGTGAATGGTTGAGTGCTCAGGCGAAAGCTATTAAGTTTTCTCTCAGTTTTTTTCCACAGGATTTCAATTAAAAGCTGTGTGAAATGGGGGGGCCTATCTCTGAGAGATACCCCCCCTTCTCGGGACAGGAGCCATTGTAACGTCCTCATCAACACTCCAATTAGAGTTCTGCTATTATCTTTTATCATAAAATAGGGTATTACCACAAAAGCACCTTATCCTGCTCTCCTTAAAATAACTCCTCAGCTTTTCACCCCATAATTCCATTACAGGAAGATAGCCATTCATCAATTAGAATGGTAATTTTCATTAATGAGGCCTGGTCTCTCTGAATATTGAATAAATTGTCCGTTCAATTGGATCTCATGCTCTGACTCAGTAATATCTCATGAATATATTATGAGATATGAATGCAAATACTGGAATACCTGTGTGAAAATGGAGGGACAAGTTAGAGAAAAATGAAAAACAGATACAAGGAATATAGAGATTTATTTGTACCCTTAATACTGCATTTAATATATTTGTAGCATGATAACTGTGCTACCTGTAATCAAAGTGTTGTTCTCGCCTGACAGCAAATTAGCCTCTGGGGTAATAGTACATTTTTTGAAGCTTCTCTTGTAGACATCAGGAGAATCACACTCTGTTACAGTCCGACAAGTTCACACAACGTTTTAACACAAAACACAAACAGTGACGTTGATTTTGTTTGTGTTTTAGGTCCATGAACAAAGTTTTTGCAAACCTCAATTAGCGTCTATTTGCCTATTAATCCACTTAAATTTAAAAGCTGATGTGTTGCACCTCTTTTTCTCTCCACACGGCCTGTTTGCCACTAACACCACAGGTCAAACTAGAAACAGAAGCCATAAGGCCTGTCCCTCGCCTACAGATTAAAAAGAGCAAGCATTATACAACCCAACCTTTATTCAACCCCTTTCACCTCTCACATTTACGGTTGAACAGGGCAGCTATTAATCGAGTATTTCCCAGCATCCACGCTTTAAATGGTTCTTAATAATTAATCCATCTATCCATCCATCCATTATCTGACCAGCGTATCCTTGATGGTCACAGGGAGGCCGGGGCCGATCCTGGCTCACATTGGATCAGAAGTCAAAAGTACTTCATGGACAGATCTCTTGTGTATCACAGGGTAACTGAACATTCATGCCCACGCTCACATCTACAGGCTAATCAGAGCCCCGAAGAAAAAACCCATGCAGGCACAGGGAGAATATGGAAACTCAAACAGAAAGGTCGAGGTCTGGATGGTGGTGCAGAAAAGGGTTCTGGGTTCAACCTGCCGCCCCACCAGGGCTTCAGTTCATAATGAGAAATTATATAATGATTAACTATTGACACAGAACTCTCACATCAGAGGAGAGTCCAATGTAAACTAAAAATAGGCAACATCTGAAACAGTTTTCTTGCTGAAACACGTCACAGTGATGCAGTGAAATAAAATATTTTTTCTATTTCAGACACAAGAAGAAACGGTTGGTAAGCCTCTGCCTCCCGGAGACGATCAAACAGATTTGTTCTGAGGCCTCGAGGGAGCAAACCTGAAATCATCCTGACGACAGGGTCCCTGTGATCCAGAAAGAGGAGGGAACACTCATTATAAGATCTATAAGGACACAGGTTGAACAGAATCTGTCGGAACCTTTTCACAGAGGTGAGTCCGTCCAGAGAAAGAACTCAAACTATTTGTGGAGGATATTTCACAGCAGCAGCACGAGTTGTGTTGCTCGAGACTTTTTGAATGAACAGAAGTAGTTTGGGACTTGTGAAAGACATCTGCCGCCTCACATGCAGAGGATGTCCTTAGACTCGTCCCCACGACATCGAGGGATGTGTGTTATCGCTTGTGACACATGCTGCTTATTTGTTTGTCTCCAGTAGTGTGCTGCACAACACTCTATTCATCAAGCCCTGATTTTTCCCCCTGGCAAACAGGTTTGTGTGCATGTGTGTGTTGGTGTGTGTCCTGCCGAGGCACCAGCCTGGGTGTTTATTGGTCCCTCAGTGCAAAGGTTCCCAGCCTCATTCGAAGCCGTTTGACTGGGCTTTCTGTGCTGTGTTTACTGCAGCCAGTAATTTCCTAAACCAGACTGACATGGTAATGGCAGCCTCATCGTTTTTGGACCTTGACAAGGTTACTATGTCTGATTTCACACATCGTTCTTGTGTCTCTCCGTCCTGTTGCTGCACTTACATATATTGACTGTATAGAAAGATGGACAATGTGTCTCTGCTTCCTCTCACGATCCAGAAATGAAGCTGAAAATGTCCAGACACAAATGCGGCCATCCAACGCAATTGGAGGGAGACTCTACAACCAAACCTTAAGGAAAAAATGTCTCTGAAAGGAATTACCACATTTTTTTGAGAAAAATGTATTTGATGTGTATTTTACTTTTTATTTTGGTCCGTGTCCCAATCCACTAACATGGAGGAGGCAGGCTTTATGACCTATACTGCAGCCAACCACCAAGTGGCGATCAAGGTGCTTTAGCTTCAATGTTATGTCAACTTCAATTTTCATCTTTACTTTCCCACCAAATGACAATTTGCATTTACAGCAAGGGATACAACACATTATACATAGCACACAAAAGAACATGGACATGTATGAATTGCATCCAGATCACAATAAACATTTTTTTGACAATAAATAATAAAAAAATATTTTTTCCAAAACTGTGAGCCAAATTCAATTTCACCACTGTCACTTAATGCAGCGTCGTGTGATCGGATGATAAATTCTGCATTAACTCAAGCGCTGGTGGAGTCCATGACCCCAGTGACACATCACCAGTCAAACATCCCATCCATCCATCATCTCCTTCAAACGGTTCTGCCATCCCCTCTGAGAGAGATGCCACTTTCCCACCTGTTCCCGGTTCTCCTGTGCTTGAGCGCGAGGAGAACCTGGAGGTTTGGGTTGAGGCTGCGCTAACAGGGAGAGAGCCCAGTCCTCCCACACGTCCATTCCCCGCGCTGTCAAGGAGCATCAATGTGGAACACTGACGATGGGAACCTTGGTGCCTCCCCACCCCGACACCTGCTGCTCCTCCATCTGCTGCAGCCACACGGCCCTGCGCTCCTCCTGTTTATCCCCACATCCACATATCCATCCATTCATCAACCCTTATCAAAAAGAAATGAGTGGGATGCAGAGAGGTGAGGATGAAACCCTTCAGACAGCAGTTCAATACTTTAGAGGCTCTACTCCTGGATCAGGCTGCTTGAAGAGCAACCATGGAATTACAACCAAAGTCCATAGAAAACATGAAATGTCACCACTGGTGCGATGTAACAAAGTAAAATAACTTTGGAAATGTGTTAATTTTACACTTAATTGTTTGTCTTTTTGGGGTATTTATTTGTCCTTTTAGTGAAGGAAAATGTTTGTGTACTTGCTCCAGCATAATGCCTCCATGCCAGGTACTTATCAGCTCCAACATCTGCATCGCTGCTTCCATCTGAGGTAAATGAGAAAGAGAGGGAGACTTGGTCAGCACATATAGTCTATGTGTCAGCAGAGGAGAGGGAAGGAGGAGGGGGGGGGGGGGGCTCTCCCTAAATCTGATAAAAACACCATTGCAGTGATGTCTCTTAGGAACAAAAGAAATGTGCATCCTGCAGTAAAGCAATAATGGAATTAGTGTTTTGTTAAAACACACTCACGCACACACACACACATACACACAATGAGAGAGAGATAAAAAAGAAACACCCTTTTATTATGCCCACAGTTGTGAGCAGTTATCTGGTGGACTACAAAGAGCATAAAGCAGGTGTCTTGTGTTTGCCTGGAGCATCTTCACTTAAAACAATCCAGGTCCTGCTCTTTGGATATCATCAGGTGTTGTCTGAGCCTCTTTTCATCACAAGCCCTAATGAGCAGCTGGACCTCGGTGAGTGTGAACGCTTCAAAATATAACATGACTCCTTCAAGAAGGAACCGGCTCGGCTTGATGGGTCCACTGAGAAATGTTCTTACATTGTGTCTGTAGAGGATGGGATGGTCTGCACAGCTTCAGTTATAGTCCATTAAGTCCAGAATGTTATTACAGACGTGTGTGTGTGTGTGTGTGTGGTCCATGCATTACTATGTTGTGGGGACCTCAATCTGTTTACATGGTCACCTCATGGGAGACTTGTATTCCTTATAGGGACAAAAAGCCTGTCTCAATAATTAAATTTAAAGGTGAAAACATATTTTAGGTTAGGATAAGATTGGTTTAAGGTTGGGTTAAGATTTAGGATAAGTTTTAGGAAAGGTTTAGGTTAGGTTATGCTAGGTTAAATTTAAGTTCAGGTTAGATTAAGGTTAGGCAAGAAGTGATTATGGTTTAGGTTAAAGTAGATATTTGTGTGTGTGTGTGTGTGTGTGTGTGTGTGTGTGTGTGTGTGTGTGTGTTGCACTCACAACATCAGGGTGAGAGGACTCATCGGTTTTGGACCAAAGCGAACAGCATGGGCCCACACTGGGATCCTCGTCTATCCTCGGAGTAAGCATTCATTTTCTCATAAATAATTTGCTTTAAAACAACACACTTTTCAAACAAGCATCTTCGATTCTATGATCGAAAAACTCCTGATTCATTATTAAAGAAACTCCCAACAAACTGGGATTAAACATTTATATCAACCCAGTGAGGAAAAGCGGTGTTGTTGTTAATGCAGCATGTCACACACACACACACACACGCACACACACATACGCCATCTCAGCCCTATTGCTACATCATGTTGTGTATTCTAGCTCCTGTAATTCACTATAATAAGACTACAGCAGTTATCACAACTGATATGTTTACACTGGAGTTTTCTCACAGACGAAAGAGAAGTCGTGAGGCGGTTCTCTCGCTTTGTGTTTAGTCTTTGTGACATTTTGCCTGGGAGAGGAGAATAAGTTTGGTTTGCTGGCGTAAGGTCAGACCGAGGTCACCTCTCCTGACTGCAACTGCCTTCACTCTGCTCTGTGGTATTTCTTTGAGAAACACTTCAGTGGATATTCTTTCTCTGAGATTAGTCTCACAGGCTCAAGGGTAAAACTACCTCGGGTAACATACTGCTAGCAGACACGCACACACACATACACACACACACACACACTCAGGATCCAGAGGAGCAGTGACAGGCAGAGATGCCCTCAGTTTGACCTGGGAGCACTGGCACCATGCGAAGGGTGTGACAGCCTCAGCGAGTCCTCTCGTATCACGGCTGGATCCCTTGGTAACACACATCCAGCTGCAGGCACAGATGTACACACACACACACAAACACACACGCACACACACATGCACACACAGTCAATATCAGACACGCACACGAACAAGCCCGAACAGCCATATGTGCGTCTCTGAGGCTGTCCTGTGATTTGAGCTAAATGTTGATGAATGATGACATGACACTGTAACACTGTAACCCTAGATGGAAAGCTAAAGAATCACCAAAAAAACTACTGTTCATCCAGTGGGGACGATGACAGGTGTTATAAGAAAGAATTTAAGCTTAGTGTGATGCACTTATTTCTTATTCTTCATCTCAAACAGTAATTACCTTTTCAGCTGACGCCCCGAATGCATTCTTTCAAAACACCAACCTGCTGGTGGCAGGGAAAAAAGAGGGAAGAACCATGTTTTATGCTAATTTGTGTCTTGTTTGTGAGAATATCTCAGTCCGATATTGTGTCAATATGTGTATTTCAATTTGTATATTTCATTAATCTTATACCAGAAATGTTATTGGTCCTTATTGCTTCCCTTAGCTGTTGCTGGAGATTTCTTTCCCACTATTTATCACAAGCTTTCCTATAATAAACAATTTATGAATATTTACAATATGATTAAGAGACATTTTTATGGTATTTTTTCACCAATTCACAGCACAGCCCTTCTAAATTCAGCGGTTTCTCTACGGCATAACATTCACACACTGTCAGCACAGCCATCAGGGCCAAGTAGGTATCAGTATCTTGCTCAAGGACACAGGGAATGCAGGGATCGAACCACCGACCTTCACAGTAGTAACACAAGCAACATCTCATATCTAACGAGCCTCTCCACCTCCTCAGCTGCAGCTGTTGGAGTTTAATCACTGGTATGAACCCTTTTCTTAGTTGATTTGAGATCTGGAAAATAATCCTAATAAATAGGTGGGAAGCATATGTCTGACTCACGGCTAATTAAAGACAAACATACCCTGAACAAAAACCCACACTTCAATAATTCCCTGTAATTATGCCCAGATCTAGAACGTGTCACCGCTGTCGAACCCATTGGGCTCCTCCCCGGCTCTGATCTGCTCCCCCCCCCCCTCCCCCCTCCTCCCTCCTCGCACAGTCCAGATGCTGAGCGGGAAGAGCAGAAATCGAATGAATGTTATTGCAGTGCTGATGGCTGTGGGGGTCGGAGGCAGGTGTGCCGAGGAGCCGAAGCCACGCACGGCAAATGTTTGGCCTCCGTTTCACACAAGGATGAGTCAACATGACCAGAAAAACCCACCGGAGCTTCCTCAAACATCACTGACCTCTGTGTCTCTGTACCTGTGGGAGTGTGTGTGTGTGTGTTATATGGGGGGGCGGGGGGGGAGGGTGCATAAGTAGGAAGGACCTTGAAATATTTAAATGCAGCCATATCTCCTTCTGTGCGTGACTCCCCCCATCCCTGGCTTTGAGACCTAATATCAGGCTCTGTCGGGTATATTTACAGATAACACCCAGATGCATGGAAATGAATTCACGGCCTCAGATGTTAAACCCTGGTAACGTCTCTCACCCGTCTGGGACTACGGAGAATATGTGGTGTTTATGAAATGCTGACGCGACCTTGTCTGGGTGTGGGTGCATGTGAGCATGTGTTTTAATGGCTGCAGGTTGGGCATGCGACACGCTGCTTTGTCTTCATTAGAACGACATCGGGCCGCGCAGCATCCAGCACAACGGCTTCATTTAGCCCCGCGATCTGCCGAGAGCTGCTCTGTAATAACACAGGTCAGGACCCGAGTGGGAGTGGGGCGTCACACTGCCACTGCCCTCCTCGCTGATGAAAGACGCTGTCAACAATCCCCTTTGCTGCTGCGCTAATCTACGCTGCTAATACGCCCGTCTCCTTCCCTCGCTCTAAGCTTCCCCTCCTCGCCGGCGCGTTGAGCCCTGCCTCTCTGCCTCTCTGTTCTCAGGCGGTGCCTTCCTGCTGCCTTTCACTCTCGTCTCTTATCTGCTGTGCTTAATCGTTCTTTTATTCTGCAATCTTCCCATACACACGTCAGCCTCCCATCTCGCTCTCTATTCCCTCTTCAAGCCTCGCTCGCCCTGCTTCCTTTTTCACTTTCATTTATTTTTATTCAGCCTTTTTTTTTAAGTCGCTTTCTCTATCTGCTTTTCTAACTCCCGCAACTTTTTCCTTAGTTTGCTCAGTTGTGTCGAAGAACAAATCAGCTCCTCTGGAACTCGCTTGTCGGAGAAGTGCAGGAGCAGTAAGTGTGCGCACATGCATCATACCTGAGTTAAGCTTAGTTTGTATTTCGCTTGGATATCTCAACTTTGTTCAACTCTCTACTTACTTCACAGCAGAGCACATTTTTGAAGATTACAGTTTGCTTTGCAGATAAAAAAACACATTTGAGACAAGTCTTCAGCAGGAGCCATAAAATTCAGTTCAGGTCTAAAAGAGTCACAAGGCAACATTCAAGAGCCGACTGTTTAACTGACACAACTTTTGAACAGCTTCCTTTCATAGGTGTGTAAACTTTATTTTTCCTACAGCCCTTGTTTGTTTTATTTAACATGGATTGTACCAGGTCAATACAGTAGCAACAAAGTTGACAAAATCCTATTGATTATCCAAACATTGGATATAATTGTAATGAGTATTCACTAATAGCAACATGTGAGTCTTCAACAAGACTAAAATATGTCATATACTCTATCTTGCCATTATGTAAAGGATTATTATTCAAGTGTAGCCTACTTCTATTGATTATCTGTGCCTCTAATACTAAAATACATTTGCTGCAAACAAGGAAATGTCAATATAAGACTACTTTAATGTGTAAAATGCGTACAGTGGACTTTGGGATCCCACTGACCGGGTTTTACTCAAATGTCAAGTGTTCAAGCTCTCTGCTATCTGCATACATCAGAAAATATCAGTCCCTTTTTCTGCATTAATTAGCCCTGACCTGCTCCTATGATCTTCTGCTATGTTAGGCATCTATCATGGTGCACGTTTTTTTGCATTTGTGTGTATGTGCATGTCCATGGCTGTGCACACACACACTTGCACCATGCAGGATTGTTTCTGCTCCTTGATGGATAAAAGCCTTTTACTCCAGATAGTAGCTTTCATAGAGATTCATGAGACACACACACACTGACAGTTGGAGAGATGTGTGAGCTTGAAAGCAAACTTGGGGGGTGGGGGGATTGGAGCCAAAGGAGATTGGAGCAGAAGGCAACCTGTGGGCTACCAAGATAGAAACAGGTGAATGATTTTTCTGTTGCCTCTCAGATTGTTTCCTCATCTCTCGGCCTGGCCCGGTCCACGGAGGGATGGGCTGGAGCTGCAGTCCCTCACTAAGCAGCCTCGGCAGACTATCTGGCACAGACACACGGCTCAGCTACTGTCGCTCCTTCTTGCGTCGCTTGCCCGCCGTGCGCCACTGGCCAAGCTGTTAAAATGCACAGCCTTATTCCCGGCTCCGAATCGCATTAGCTCTGGGGCTGTCGTAAACTGATACAAGCAGCAGCCCTTAAAGGTACACACACTGTTGAAGGAGAACACCCTTTGTACGCACACAGAGTCCTTCACTCACACACACACATGAGCAACTGCTCCACACAGGCCCCTCAGACAAGTGCATGCACAAATATGAACAGAATCCCCGAGGACCCAACACTCTGACCTTTTGCAAAGATTCATTCTCTTTTCTTTCTGGCAGCACTTTCGATTCTTCTGCATTTTCCATTCCATTTGGCTGCAGGGGAGAGAAATACAGTAAAGGGAAGTGTGATGTGAAATCCAGGAGTTGCTCCTCATATGGTCAGAAGATCGAATCAGCCTCACGTCGAGGTGCAGACAATGAGATTTCCAGGCACACACCTGCTGCAGGTCCAGCTGCAGAGCCGAGCAATATCTTTTCTGTTTCTGGATGATTGAGGGAGTGTTGAAAAGTGGAGACATGCTGTACAGTATTATGAAACAACTCCACTTGGTTGTGTGCGTGTGTGTGTGTGTGTGTGTGTGTGTGTGTGTGTGTGTGTGTGTGTGTGTGTCAGATTGGAAGTCATGTTTCATAAAAGTTTGCTTATACAGCTGCAGTTACAGCTGCTCGCACTGTTCTCAGCATGTGAGCGGGTATGGATTTGCATGTGTATGGGCCCATTGCTTGCATACAGCTCGTCAATGCTTTAGACTCGTAAGTGTTTAATCTTTTATGTGTTTTTTCAATTAGGACTCCGCCTCCGGGGATTACATCTGCTAAGAGAAAAGGACATGTTTTGTTTCCAGGTGAGATCAGAAACTACAGGGCACACGATGTTGAAACAGGGATTTGTGTTGAGAGACTGAGGCTCTTTCCTCCGTCCAGTCTACAGGACGCCACGCTGAAAAGACCAAGTGAACAAACAGCCAGGCTTTCAGTGCAGGGTGGCGCTGACACCTCTCTCAGCTAGTCTCTCCGAGCTGTCAGTCCCAACTAGGCTGTCACCTCCCCCCTCTCCATATCATTGACTCGCCACTGACTTAAAAGCACGTTTGCCAAGCCCCTCTGAAATGATGCATTGTGCTGGAGGAGTTATCATAGAGGACGATATTCTCCCGAAGCGCACTCTGTGAGTGGAGCCGGGAGAAAGGAGCCGGCTTCCTCACTTTCTCTCCGCGGTTGCTAGGTTAGCTCCCCACACAGAATCACTGGGGCCTTTATGGGCAGCGCGGCACCCTGCGACCCCCCCCCCCCCCCCCCGCCTCCGACCGCTCCTCGACTGTGTGCACGAGAGAAAGGGTGGGCGGCAGAGAGAGAGAGAGTCATTCCTCTCACTCAGGGGGGCGTGCTAGGACTTCCAACACCCCCTTCTCTCCACAGGCGTTCTCCCACTAGTGCAGCTGATAGCCGGTTCCTGCCGCTCGCTGCCGCTGACCTCAATCCGTCTTGTTAAACCGTAATTGGAAATGAGCGAGACTTTTACCTCTCTGGATATATATCTGTGAACTCGCCCTCATCTGGGAAATCTGTACCTGCGTGCCCTCTTGCTAAATCAAAGGCTGGGATTTCTCACCTACAGCGAAAATCGTTTAGGCAGATCTGAGGCGAGGTGAAGGTCTCGCGCTGTCACAGAGAGATACAGTATTTCAAAGAGCCCGCCCTCGAGGCTCTACCTCGACTGCTCTGGAGACAGAGGGGCAAAGTGACGCTGACTCACCACACTGTCTTCTTACGCGGGACAAATGGAGGTGGGATTCAATTCAATTCAATTCAGTTTTAATTTGTTGGGCGCCAAATTATAACGCACATTATCTCAAGGCAGTTCACGTTGAAGGTCACGACCCTAAAACCCACAATGAGCAGCACTCTCTAATTAACTGGAAGAAACCTCTGGAACCAGACCCGGCCATCTGTGTCGACCGGTTGGGGTCAGCATGGAAAAAAGGGGAGGAGAGGAGGGATGGGTGGAAAAAAGAGGGGAGAGAAGAGAGAGAGAGCGAGAGAGATAGGAGGGAGGGGGAGGAGAGGGGGCCACACCCTACACCGTAACAGTTTGACACCATCAATAATTGATAGAAATCATGATCACAATCGATGGTGTACCGTTCATTCTGCGACAGTAGTCCTGCTGCTTTTCAATATCCTGCTCTGCTGCATATTACATGAGGAGACGTCCCATCGCTCCAACAAAGGGGGAATCTCTTCGCCCCGAAGGCAACACTAATACCGAGAAGCAGACACTGCAGTAACACACTACTGCATGTTAATGTTCATTTGTTAAGTTGTGCACGCAAACGGGGGCCGTGTTTTCACAAGTGTGCACCATTGTGTCCTGAGTCTCCTCTAACACAAAGATACATGAAGCCACACACTGTACACGCACACAAATACACACAAACCCACACACACACCCTCTCCGACAAGCTCTTTCCATCCCTTTCAGACTAATCCTGTACACACACCTCCAGACTGACCGCCTCTATCAGAAGATCGATGGCAGCGTCCTTGGAACCGAAACCACAAGGTCAGCTTTCCCTCTCCCTGTGAGTACACTATACACAGCTCGTTCAGCCGTGTCTGTTTGTGCACAACCACACACCAGTGACAGACATGTACACAAAGTTTGTGTGTCTGAAAGGACTGATAAAATACGCTTTTGTCTCTGCAGCAATTTAAAAGGAAGCACGTCATTGTCTATGCAGTATACAGTATATATGTTTAAATATATGTTTACTGACATATGTCATATCGTGCTGATTGGAAACGTACTTACCCAGAGTTCTGCCAGAGTCATGACAGCTTCAAATATGTCTCGTGAAACTGAAACAAAGAAAATATAAATAGTCAGGAAAAATGAGAGTGTGTCTGGAAGAGAAGCTGGAAGAATTTTAACTCCAACTCGTGGAAAGAGTTAAGTGGCGTCTGGAATATGAGAATCGCTCACTATTCTAACACTGAGCCAGAGAAAACAAATCCAACGGGCTGCCCCCCCCCCCCCCCACACACACTATCAATCCATGCACTGAAAAAGCTCTTAAACATCCACATATAGTGTGAGAAAAAAAGAAAAAAAAACATAATTGGAAAACAGTGAATTACAGATATTTTTCATGGGCATAAACATAAAACAATGACTCTTTTATCTTGACTCAGAACATCAAAGAACAGCAATTCTATCAGGGTGAAGCACCCTGAGATGAATCTCAAGCTCGAGTAATAATAACCACATTTTTCTAAATATACAGACCTGTTTTTTCCCCATGGCTGAGGAAAATACATATTTATATGCATATTTCTGTACACTCCTTCACTGTGCATGATGAATTTATATCTAATCCATATTTTGTCTTTATTATTGTTCAGGCCGTAAAGAATCCGATTCAGCCCAGCAAATCACAACATGAGCCGCAGTGTGAGCGTTATCAAACAGGTGGAGTCAAATAAAGCTATGATTGGTGTGTGAAATGAAATTTATGTTTGCTCCCTCAGCACCTTTACTGTCGCAGAGCGCATTGCATCTACCGAGCAGCGTTTCTCCAGGGGGGGAATGGTTTGTGCGGGTATGCGATGGCGCTTGCATATAAATGGACTTTTATCATATCTTATTTCTCTCGCTGGCCTTTGTCATCTCTGCCGGGGAGACGCAATCTGAGAAACACCGAGGCACGAGCTGCAGCACTACACAGTTCATTCAGTTCTAATGTCGGTGAATCTAAAAGAACCTTATGGTTACGAAGGTCACGTGTGAGCTGAATTGACAAATTCATTTTCTTAATTATCATTAATGACTGACCAGAAACTATGGACGTTAATGACCACACAGATCAGATTGCCCAACCTCCGTTCGGAAGCATCAGCCTCTTCGCTCTCCTGAAACCAGTGACTGACCTATTTAAGACTCATTACCATGATGAAGCTGCCGAGCTAATGACCATTTCCCCATTGCATTAGAAAGTTCTTCCCCTCACCGTGGCGCAGTGGCGTCGGCTAAACGGATAAGGCGGCATCAGCTGTCTGACGCGCTCCCAGTCATCCGCCCACATGGTCCAGCAGGACCTCCTAAGAGCGGAGATCATTTGAAATGTAATTAAGGTGTATCGGTCACTCTTATCTTAATGTAGACCCTCCTCGATTTCTTCTCTTGGGCCGAGACGATTTGTGATACAGAGCGAACACAAAGAAGAGGAGGAGATGGAGAGGATCAAAGGACGATAGCGGGAGGAGAGGAGAAGCCTCGTGTTTCCTGTTTCTTATTCTTCGCTGCGTGATGAAGAGAGACACATCTCTCAGAGCACCCGGAACAAAAGTAAAACACAAACCTTTTTGTTTATTTATGTGTGTTACTCCACACTACACACTGGTGAGCTGCAGATGCCAGACGCCCGACATGCCCTTTGCAAGGAGATGCTTGTACGTCACTTTGTAAACAGACAATAGATTCACTTTCAGCGATGGTGTTGCCTCTGTGTGTTTGTGGGCTTGTATCTGATCTGCCCCCGAATCACTGTCGCTGTCAATCTGCTGCTGGGCTCTCGGTTCCTCTGCCACACTGACGGGCTGATCTGAGACCATCTCATCCGGAGCCTCTGAACCGAGCTGAGCGTCACGTCCGTGGACAGTCAGACATCGTGCGACCGAAGCAACGTCAAAGTCGGTGGAGCAGACGAGAGGAGCTGGAATCAGATTAGTCCGTTTTGATCTGTTTAGCTGCTACTCAGGGGAATACAAGTGGGTCCGCCTGAGAAGATGAATGCGAGGGGCGGGTTGACAGAAACTGCAACCTTCCCCCCTTTTATTAGGAGACAGAGAAGCAAAGAGGACCAAGACGTGGACTGGTGAGTAAGAGAGAGAGAGATGAGACATGAAGAGACAGTGTCCACTCGAAGATGGAACATTCCCTGTGCAGCTCCCAGGGTTCGGGGGTCTGTGTGGGTCCCACAGTCCAAAGACATGCAGTCTTGGGTTAGGCTCATTCTAGACCCTAGAGCAAATGGAGGTGTTTGTCTCCATATTATGGCACAACCCTAAAATAGGAGCTGTGAAGATAATGAATGGATGGATAAAATAATGGAAAATATCAAAAAGTTGGGCGAGGGCACGTATGACTTCTATGACGTCTGGCCTCTTTCAGTGACGGCAGGTTTTTGAGTGTGGCTGTCAAGATTCAAGATTCAAGATTCAAGATTCAAGATTCAAGATTCAAGATTCAAGATTTTTATTGTCAAATGCACAACAATAACATTAAGCTGGCATGACATGCTTGAGTCACAGGCTCTCTCCTAGCAATGCTCAAGTCATTACAACCCAAAACATGTAAATGAAATAGAAATAGTATAAAATAGAATAAAATAGAATAAAATAGAATATCCAAAATAAAATAAATTAAAATACATATTTAAAAATATATATTTACAGATGAAACCAGTTTGTTTCACGGATCCAGACTTTGGAGCTGGGGCCTGAGACCAGATGCTGACCCTCGTCTCGGCCATAAGAGAAAAAGAAATCACCCTTTGCTGACTCCGGTTGTGTTTACATGGTATCTCCTAGAAAGTCTCAGGTTCATCTGGGTTTTCTTCAGAGCTGTGAGGGAGCAGCTTCACAGCACTGACACACGTGGGCACTTTAGAGAGATGTAGTGCAATGAGTAATATAACAAACTACTACTACTGAGTAAATAGTACACTGACATGATTATCCTCAATGAATATTGAGTAATACATGACATCCAAGTTGCCCATTTCACCCACACGCTCCCCCATGAGAACTACCTCTAAGTCTCAGCCTCTTTACCCAAATGCACCCTGACAGACAGGAAGGACACTCTGAGCATCATGAATTCTCAATTCCCTGCCCCACCTTCCCTAACGGTATCTGCTTTTATACTAACCATTACTTATTCCCTTCAATCGCAACTATTCCTGCAGTCTCGGTCCAGACCACTGGGATGATACTGCGAGCGCATTTCCCTGACGGGAGCCATCTGCCTGCTTCTCTCCTCCTGTCATTAGCCCGTCTCTGAGATGATTCCCAACACATATCATTGGCTGCAATCTGTCCGTCTGCATTTACCGCCAACCAAACATCTGAACAGCCCAACTCTCTGATGGGTGGAAGGCTGGAAACTTCTCCTGCCCGTCTGCCTGCCCTGCCATACCTCCCCCTGTTTCTTCCACCTCTTCGTCCGCTGCAATCTTATTTTTCTGTTGCTTTGTTTCATCTTCCGAGTCGTCCTCTCCGATATTTTTTGTCTCATTTTCATTTCTCTCTGGCCTTCCCCCGCTCCTGCTCCCTCATTCCTCCTCCACCCCCTCCTCCGTCACCCTCCTTCTCATTTTCGTTCCTGATGGCGGCGTGCAGCCATATATTCGCCTGTTCCTGTGAGGGAGTGAGCGATGTGCGTGTCGCCCATGGTGGCGGAGGGGAGCAGCCGAGCCTGACGTGAACATACGCTGTGAGAGCTCCCATTTATAATGCCTCCCCCTAATGAGCAACACGCCGAACGCAACACGGATGCGGTTACCTTCAGTAACTCATTCTGAAAGGGATAAACAAAAGTGCTCGCTCTCGCCACAAAGTGGGAAAGTCAGAATGGATGCTAATGGGCCTCTGGCATGAGAAGAAATGATGGGTAATTGAACTTCCACGCTAAAGAGGCGAGCACTTGGACTGTGGAACATTTCCTCCTCTCGGGCTCCAGGCCTGGCAACCTGACGCTGGGTCGAGTCACAGCCAGTTTTTGCCATCTGCATCCCTAACCTCACAGTGAGAGTCAGCCGGCAGCCCTGGACCTCTCCTCCCTGCTCCAGCATCACTGCTGTAACCTCCATCTTTCTAGTTCACATGACCGGATGAGTTTTAGAGTTTAGAAAATATAACTTTAGAAACAAAACTCCGCTGTAAAAGGTCGTTGACGGCACAACCAGGGTTAAACTCTTTCAAATTAAAAACAGGGAGGTGCGCATGAACGTGCACGGGTGTGGAAAATGAATCTTCCAGCTTCAGAGCTCCAGTCTTCAGTTGTCATCTGTCCCTCTTTGCCCACTTCACACCCTGCTCCTGCGTTTCCCTCCCCCCCAAAGATGTCGACAGTAAGGAGGCATCACTAGGTTAATTAGCAGGAAGAATATGGTTGGGGGTTTGGAGACTGAAGAGACAAACAGGAGGCATTCGCTCTCCTTGGCCCGGCTCCTCGCTGGCAGATGCTGCCTCCGCCGACGCCGCGACCCCACTCAGCTCACTCCCGGAGAGAGAGAGAGAGAGAGAGAAGACTGGAGCGGTGGGGAGACAGTTGGAGGATAAAAAACAGCGTTGGTCATTTTGTAAATGGATGACGGGAGAGATTTTTATCAGGCCCTGAGAAGAACTCCGTCTCGCTGTCGTTTGTGTCCATAAAGCTCCTGAGTGGTGGAAGGTTCCATATGGTCGACCTGCATGGCGAGCTGCTGCAGGGACAGACAGAGCCGCTCCCCGGGGGACCTCACGTCCTGACTGAGCTGCACGGCTGGAGGAGCTCAAGGTCATTCGGTGGAGAACAAGCCGGCGCGATGACAAGACAACAGAATATGAAGCGATAGAACACAGGAGTCAGTTCACAGTGACAGAGGGACGGTGTGTTCTTCCACCGAGCCGCTGTGAGATCTTGAAGAAGGAACGAGTTAAAGATTAAATATTCAGCAGGAGCGAATGTTGTCCTTAAGCGGTGCAGTGTAGCTCGTCCACCGCCGGGTTCCATTGTCCTTTTAGTGAGGGATCGGGAGGTGGGTGGCAGGTACAGGTCCGTGATAGAGTGGCTTCATTACCTCAAGTGAAGGGCAATCTGGCTTCATGTAGAGGGAGAGAGGGAGAAAGACAGAAAGAAATAAGGGAAAGAAAGAAACACCAGTAGTACCAGAGAAACAAGGTTATCCACATTCGCAAACCTCCCAAAATATATAACGACCTTCATAGATACAAAGTTGTATCAATGAAATATGTTTTGGGAGGTCGTGGAATTTTCCCATTTAATGCTCTATTCACTTATTTCACCTGGGTCCACATTTCAGAAGCAAATTGAAAATGTTTTTTCCTGCATTCGTCTGTCTGTCTGTTATTAAGTAGCATCAGACTTGCTGCTGATCCAGGCATTTTCGATCGGTTAGTCTCACATTTGAATCCCAAGAGCATAATTTCAGAATGTTGATTTAAAAAAAGATGAAGATGGAGAACCCATAACCATTTTTGTGAGAATCCATGAACTGTTTTTGCATTTTTCTTGGACGTGGGGAGATTGGGCATTAGCCTTGGCAGAGGTATGTGCTCTTCTAGTTTGTACAGTAGCCGTGGTCGTTCTTTAACAAAACATCTACTTGACAGAAAGAAACCTTTGTAAACTCGCACTGAATTCAATTTGTCAGTGAATGTAATCCATGGTTTTTGCAGGATCCTTGAATATTAATCCTACGACCTGAGATTTAGATTAAAATACCGGCCTACATCTAAAACAACAATTATTCTGCCGTGATCGGATTTTCATCTTGACACTGATCTCATTGTTCTGAGCTGTTACAGACATTACCCTCCACAACTGTAAAGGTTCTGATTACATTATCCTGGGCACACACACACACACACACGCACACACACAAATGGAAAAGTAAAGTTATACCTCCACGAATAAACCTATGCCGATGGAGTAATGAGCTTTCCTGATGGCAAGGGACCATAATATCCTCTAAAGAGGTTAAAGCTGCAGACTGGAGAATGAAGAACATGCTGTGTGGGGGATGGGAAATGCCAAGACAGGACTGAGAAACACCCCGACACCGGCTTCAGCTCAGCATTCACGATAAAGTGATGTCTCCATCTTCCTTTTCTCTTCCCTGGCTTTGACTCTGCGTCTCTGTTTTCACCGCCCATGCCTGTGAAGAGGCGGCTCACTGGGCAAACCCAGCGCAAAGTAATGATCTGTCCATCATCGTTCAGCCCCCGGCCACAACGCGTTCAACTGTGGAAGCCGTAGGACGAGTGAGGAAGGGAAGGAGAGAGGGAGGAAGAGATCTAATGGGAATAATCAATGCTAGCATATCTGATGACTTCATTCGCTCCGCCTGTTTTGCTTTGATCTAACAGTGCATTCAGCGAGTACAGTAAATACAACGAGTTGAATCGATAAGACATAAAGCGTGAGGGAGGAGGCGCGGTGGTCAGTCGGGCAGGGTGCACACTGGAAGGATATGAGCATGCGCACCGGCCAGGGGGGGCGGGGGGGCAATATATGAAGGGGCACCCTCATCTCGGTCGGTCTCACACTCTGCTGAACATCATCAGTGTACAATTCCACCTCAAACTGAATCAAACCTCAGCAGGTGTTTTTTATAATGCCTGCGGCGTTGAAATGAAAAGTCCTCGGCCGGGCGAGGCGACACCGTGGAACATATCCTCTCGGCTGGAGATGAAGCGGGAGCGCCAAGGCAGGCGAGACGTCCCCCCCACCCTTGAAGATAATATTTTAGAATGAATGAAAACAAAAGCGAGTCGCAGGGAGACAATGTGAAAAATCCCCAAATCTTGTTGGACGGGCTGTTTCCGCGTGAGGCAGGATGTCCCTAACAAGGCCTGGCATTTAGAAAGAATAATAATAATCTGCTGTGTCCTCATGCATCTCGGGCCTGACGCAGAACAATTCCATCGGCCGCCCTCCTCCAGCTGAGAGCTCCCCGTCTGTCATTCATCACCAGCTGCAGCACGACACAGTAAGAACACTGATGGAAGTGTCCCCACCGCACTCATCCACTCCCGTTCTCTCTCTCTTTCCTCTCCCTAACTTTTCTCCATCATAATTAACCTCTAATTCCTGCCGTTTCTATTCCGCGTGTGAATAACAAATGGGAAATGGTGTCTTCCCATGACATCTGGCCACAAGCTGCTCCCTCTTGATACTACAATTACAAAGGGGGAGGCATGCATATCAACACCGATGGCATCGGCTCCGGTCCAACCCACCGCAGCCACAGCAGCGTCTTGTTTGAAAGTGTAATTGCGAGCGGGAGGATAAGTCCTTGTTGTTGTGGTGATGCACGTCGAGGATACAACTGTCTGTGGGAGGTCGGTGCTGCACCTTTGCAGAGCTGCTTTGTTCCTCTGTGCGAAGGAACAAGCAGCAGAGAGAGAGTTCCTCAAGGATCTCAACACAAACAGCTGTCGCACATCAGAGGATCATCCAACAAATTTCAGGTCCAATTGAACCCGTCCCAGTGATCGTGGGGGCGTCGTTGATTCGATGCTGACCTGAATAGATTATTCGGCCAAAGGATCCTGCAGTGCAACTGAATCCCTCGGTTGGATCCGAACTACCAAACAAGTTCGAGATCTGAAACTGGGGAGATTTTAGTAGCATGAAAGGATCAGTGATTGGCCAAGTGAGCAGAAATCCTGCAAACACCCTCACAGCGTAAATCAGACTTGTGTCTCGGGCCAGGTGGACAGAAGAGACTGAGGCCAAACTTATGGAATCATGAAGCATGAGTCGTATTAGAATATGTTGTGTTGTTTGTGCAAAACAAAACTGACGTTTTTGTTTTACTCGTTTGTTCGAGCAAGTTTCTGAGAGTCCCCGAACGTCTGGAACCTCCTTTAAGAAATGTTGTGTTTAAAACGCCGATTGTGTGGTTCTGCATCTTGACTGGATTGTGAAAAGTGTGTTTGACGCTTTGTAAGAATTAATATACTACAAAAAGGTTGTGTCTGTTCTTATGTTTGTGGTCTGAACATGTTTTTGAAATTAGTTTTATTTGAAAGTTTGATTCGCAGCAGGCATCAGATGCACTTTAACTGCTGGACAAAGTCACTCCCTGATTTTGTGTTACCATCCTCTCAGATTCCCCCTCCCTGTTCCTCCCTCTCTCTCCAAGTCGCTTCTTCCCCTTCTCTCACCTCATCTCTCCATCTCGGTATCTCCCTCTCCCCCCGGCTCTCTCCTCACCTCACCGGAGTCTCCCTGTAGCGTCTGAGTGACAGATTTGGTTCGTGGTTCAGACGGCGAGAGGCAGGTTCTGTTTCACAGGCTTCACTTTATTCCAGTTGGATCATGACTCTGACAGGTGCAGGGTGATCTGAGAACCTACTCCACCTCAGAAATGATGCTTCAGAGAATCACAGGAGTCTGTCTGGTTGCCTGAAGGCCAGATACTGTATGTCAGTGATGCTGGAGGCTGTAGAGATGTGACAACGTATGCAAAGAGCAGTTGTGCAGACACAGTGTACAGCTAATAGTTTTTATTTTATTCTACAACTTTCAACTTGTGCGCACACGCTGACACAATAAATTAACGTTCATGTTTGTATCAATATATGATACTTACAGCCCCACAAGTTCCCTAAAAGCTCAACTGATCCTGAACTGATTATTTTCTCCCCGCCCAGTGAGAGACCCTGAGACTCAAGATGGTCTACGCTTAGCAAGAATAAGAATAACTTTATTTGTACGGCACTTATTAATTGGAGAGGAGAGCGTGGCCTAGGGGATAGAGCGGGTGTTCTGCAACAAGAAGGTTGCCGGTTTGAATCCCACTCTATCCCATCTGCATGCCTAAGTGTCCTTGGCAAGATACTGAACCCCTAGATGGCCCCTCATAAAATGATGAGTGTTCTAAAAATGTAAGTCGCTTTGGATAAAAGCGTCAGCTAAATGACATGTAATGTAATTAAAGCGAGGCTGGATGTGCTTTATCATGTCACTGGTATTAGAAATGTAATATTTTTAGATTCCCCTAAAAAGTGGTATTTTGATTAATTTAAACTATTCTGCGATGTTTTATTCTTTTGATTTTGAAAACATTTCTCGGAATTATCTCAGGAAAAAATATTTCAAGCAATTTTTTTCAAGGAAAGTGATCTGTGTCTTTTTTAAAGGGATAATTGAGATTTTATATGGTTTTATTCTGGTATTTTTTTCTGAAATAACAAAATAGTCTGTTTTCATGGAGCAAACCTGTCCTGCCTGTTTAACCCTGTTACATTTCGGTTTGTTACATTTGAAGATACTCAGTCTTGAAGTTAAAACAAGTGCTTCTTAAAATACTTGTTTTCTTATTGTTTTTGTTTATATGTACATGAGCTTTTATATAAATACAGTAAATACTCACTTGATAAGACTATTTAGTTTTTAATCTACTGCTAATCCCACCTGCCTTAATGGAGCATATTTTTCTTACAGCCACATTTGATCCCTTTTTTAATCTTGTTAATCACATTTTGTGTTTTTGTTGTCCTGGCCACTGTGGACTCGTTATGTGTGTAAATTTCCTGTTGTTAATGGGTTTACCAATGTGTGTGTGTGTGAGTGTTTGAATGTGTACACAGGCGCACACCTACTGACTCCCCTGTGGGCCACTGGGTGGCCATAAACACAAGGACACATTAATTAACAGTTTGAACATGTGTGTGTGAGTGGGGCAGCATCATCCCAGAGTGGCCGTGCATCCATGTGTGCACGACGGGGGAGCAGGGCGGCTGTCTCTGAAGGGCAAGAGGCAGAGCGCTGCCTGGCAGCTCGAGAGGGAAATGGGTCCAAACAGCCCTTTGGCCCATTGTTAGGCAGGATAATCCAGAATCTGGCAACCAGCAGCAGCACCAGGTGGTCCTATCAACACACAGAAGAAGATGGACTGGAAACGGAAATCGAGCACGCGGGGCCGGCCCCTGGAGGAGCGAGGGGGTCCGAGCAACACCAGCTGACACAAGACTGATGTGTGGCTGCTCACTGTAGAACCAGACGCCACATGTTCGTTACATATGACCACTACCTTGGTCATGCATGTCTTTGTTTAAACATATGTGTGTGTTACTATTCGTGTGTTTGTGCACTTGTATATTTTCATGTGCGAATGCGAGAATGAGTAATGAGTGGCTCAACATATGTTGGAAGCATCACTGTGCATCCAACATAGAGCATTACTGTATTGTGTGTGTGTCTTTGTGTATGTCTATGTGAATGTGTGTGTGTGTGTGTGTGTGTGTGTGTGTGTGTGTGTGTGTGTGTGTGTGTGTGGTAGTCCTGTAAACAAAGATTGCTGTGTAAGATTGTCCTGACACTGAGTGAATCCAGCTCTAAGTGAGTGTGAAGGACGGAGCGATCTCCAGTGAGAGCTGAGACTGAACCACAGTTCTGCAACCTCAGGGAATGTGCGCTGATCGCAGCAAGTAAACACAACAACAGCAACACGACACATGACCCACATGTATTACGATCCCAAATCTACAGATTCAAGCTGCTGATGGGAGCTGACACTGGCTGAGCAGGCAGCAGGAAACCAGAAGGGAATAACAAGAGAACGGAGCTTTGAGGCAGATGACTTTACACCCATGTTAGGTCACATGTCCTCAGCTTGGAGAGTTGTCTTAAGGCCAATGTATGCTTCTCCGTTTTGACGGACACGGACAGAGAGGACCGCCTTCTCCAACGTGGAACGCCCTCTCCGCGCCTCTCCGCGGCTCCTCGGAGAGCTTTTCGTGCAGATCTCCTTTTTCTAACTACACTTCGAAATGGCGGAGAGCCCACGGATAGCCCTTGGCTGTGATTGGTCCGCTAACACCAGGATTTCGGAATGGAAACTTCCTGTTCCATTCCCTACATCACAATAAACCAAAATCACAACTACGACTCTATAATTAATGTGACAAGTGTGTTAAGCCAGCGGCGTTGTCCGGCTGACGGTGGCTGGTTAGAGCACTTACGGCACGTGTGTACGGTCACATACTGTTATAACGAACTTTCATAACGAGGCTAGCGGGCTAACCACCATGCTAACTGCGCTGGGAACAGCGCAAAAACCCGCTGACTTTAATCCCACGGCTCATGACACTGTTTCTCAAACACCGTCAGGTTAGAAGCAAACACTTTAGATCGATACTAACTAACGGTAGTAGTTAGTATCGGGTGTCCCTGCTGACTGTGTGTGGAAGCTGGGGGGAAGCTAGCTGCCTCCGTGTAGCTTCAAGCTGTTGCAGCTGTTGAATTAGCAACGCAGTTTGGAAACAAGACCGGGGAACCGCTGCGTTAAGACACGATAACATAAGCATTATGACCCGCTGGGTGTCACTTTATTCAGCAAAAACTGTTGCGTCATCAACTTTCTTTTTTCTGTTAGCTGCCATCGTTCACTGTGTGTGAGGAGCCGGGAGGACGTAAATAAACCAGCGTGGACTTCTTCTATATACCTCATGAGGTAGGCTTCTCTAAGCTCTCTTCAGTTGCGCCATCTACTGTTCTGGCGGTGAATTGTTTTCACAACAAAAAGGCTCGTAGAACTATAAATCAAAAAGGGTCGGTCCGCTCCGTCCGTCCGTCAGTCCGCAACGGACTCGGAGTAGCATACATTGGCCTTTAGACCACACACACAACACGTCTGGATCGGTTCTGTTCTCCGTTCCCGTGTGCAAGAGTCTGCTCTTATTCAAACCAGCCCTGGAGTGTCTCCGATGGCTCGGGATGCATACGTTTGTTCTCCATGAGGCCCAGAGTAAATGATCCAGCCGAGAGGAACCCTCATTGCTCACAGGCGGCTCTCATACACCATTAGTCAGCCCTGATCGGCTGGATCTCCACCTCCCTCCCTGTTCCAGAGAGGCAGGAGGAGGAGGGACGAGCCGAGATAAACAACCAAACAGCCGAATTCAAAGTGGTGTGGGAGCGAGGGAGACGCTCAGAGGCGAGGAACGGGAGGTTAGGAGGAAACAGAGAGAGAAAGAGACAAAGATGTGAGAGATGAAAGACGAGTGAAATGGAAATCATTGACTGGGAGAACACTGATGTTTTTCTTCTGTTTGTCTCCTAAGAAAATAACTAATTGATCTGTCCACTGTGCGATTACCTCTCATCACGTCCTGATTGACTGTCTGTCACACACGCTCACTCCACCCAAATGCCCAAATGCACAGGGCATCCGTCTCAATCAACAGCACTGTGAGTGTGTGTTTGTGTGTGTGTGTGTGTTGTGCACGAGCCCTGACAGGCACCTATCACACATCAGCATCAGTCCCACTCTGCTCCTCATGCAGATGCAGCGAGAGGAGACAGTGGAGTTTGACAAATGATGACAGTGTTGTTTTTCAATGGGTGCTGTCGAGACTGAAGCGAGTGAGCATCCCAGGCTGCCTGACACATGATGTGGGGTAAGGGACGTCACCTTGTGGGTAAGGGGATGTGGGGGGGGGGGGGGGGACCAGAGACAAGCACTGGCACACGGCAGATCCATTTTCAAAACCGAACTACCAGTCAAGAAAAGGACAAACTGACGCAGAGCGGAGGTCTGGGGGTGAAACCTGTGCTCGATTGACACTGCTCGTTTTATGAGGGTCATGATTTTGATGACCTGACCTTGCACCGGCAGCGGTCGCACAAGTTTTCCAACTATTAAAGAAGTGAGTGTGATGGTTGTGGTTGATGAACGCAGCGTTGCGCTGTGTGAAGAGCTCAGGGCAGGAAATGGATTTGACCCTGGCGGCGGTTCTGAGGTTAGACTTGTTGTTTCAGGGTCAACTGAGCTGTGGCTGTGCTGAAGGAGTGGTCAGCCCAGCCTGACCTCAGACAAGAACAAGAGAGGAAGAAGAAATAGAACAGTGAGTTATCCTCTAACGGCTGAATTTGACCCACAGACACACAATCTGTATATCTCACAGTCGTGCCAGAGAAACTGACACTTTAAAGGTTTTATTTCCATGTTATTTAGCCAAACAATATATATACTGTGGTTGTTTTCTTATAGATGTGCATGTGTGATCAGGTTGGTGCTTGTTAAAGACGGAGCACACAGCGAGTCCACTGTTAAAGAAAGCCCGCGGATCATCTGGAACAATCCAAGCCAGTCAGAATGATGTAATTAGGGCTCCGTCTGGTTTGATGTGTGTTGACACTGAGAATCTCGGCGTCTCAGCTCTGACATATTGCATGCTTCATGCTCCGGTGTTCATGGAGTCGGGGTGAATTCAGGGGATCGGCTGTCAGAGGCTCAGCCTTTCAGGATGACTGTAGGGTCAGAGGTCACGTAGGGACATGGGTAGAGGAAGGAGATGCAGCTCCGGGCAGCAGTGCAACGCGGCTCAGAGCTGTGTCTCTGGGCAGACTGACTGTCATAGTGCCCAGCAGACTGTTATCATCCTGGCTTATTCGCTCTGAAGGGGCCCCTGTGGAGGAAGTAGATTCAAATCATCCAGCTGTGAATGGACGGAGGCCTAAACCTCGGGGAGAGGAAGAAGATGGAAACTGAAACTGAGCCGATGTGAGTGGTCAGTTTGGATTCTTATTGTGACTCATGATCTAGTTTTGTATCACAGAAGTTTAAATCACGTTCCAGTGCTGCAGTGTTAAAACATTCCTGATTATTCATATTTATTTATTTATGTAATAGTTTGACATTGGCTGCATAATTTTTGCTTCACCTCGTGTTTAAAAATAAACTCCATTGACTCAAACCCCATTTAAGCCCCTTTATGATGAAGACAATCATTATTGTCGTTAGGAGACACAGAAACAAAAGCAAAGGAAACAGGTTTATTCTAAGACTCCCGACACACGGCACACACATCAGGCATATGTTTCCTTTTAAAACTTTGCCAAAACTTTTTTCCGAGGACGCCGAAGAGACGGGAACTTTTGAAGGGATGCGCTTCACTTCCACCGGTCCTCAAGAAACAGGAAGGAAGGGAAAATAAGATAATGAATGTGAATGCACAGAAAGACAAAGGCGCTCAATGGCAATTACCACGCACTGCCTGGCACAGCTGACAGTTTGAGAGAAGCGCTCTCAAGGCGTTTTATTCTGGCAAACAAAAGACAAAGGACTGTCTTACGCTGATGTAAAAGAGCTTGAGTGACAAAGCAGCTCGGAAGCTGCAGCCGCTTCACACGGCGGAAAAGCAGTACGCTGGTGACCCTGTGCATGACCCCCGATATAATGCTCCCGTGACCTCCAATATTTCCATTGTTGCAGAAATAGGGAGGCACAAATAACCCTTTTCCTTCCTTGAAATTGTATTTCTGCCTCAACAACAACAACCGAAGCTCTCGTCCACTTTCACTGTCACTTTTTTACCTCAATCCCACAACTGCTGCCGGGACTTAAATGTCCTCCAGCACTTCCTGCCAGTCCTGAAACTTCCCTTTCAGTTCAGGGCCACTCCATTCCCCCAAATTACTTCTTCACATGTTCATCAGCAGCTCTGACAAACTGTGAACAAGCTGCTCACTGCTGTCTTTGTCTCCCTTCCAACACAACACCCCCCCCCCCCCCCCCCTCGCAAACCTTTGAAAACCACCACCTCCACCATTTTCATCGCCGTGGCGCGCCGAATCCAGAATCACACGCAACGATGTGGGAATCATGTGGGCTGTCTCTCTGCAGCTACTACTAATGAGCTGTAATCGGGAGCAGCGGGAGGCGATGCCTGCTCGAGGAAATTGCCGTTGCTCGGTGCATTTGTTCTCCAACAGAGAGAGGAGGCAGCCGGTCTTAGGTGCTCATTTCCTCAGAACAAAGGAAGCGGGAGAGGATGGTGCTAGACAGAAAAAGACAAACTTATAGGGAATCATTAGTTCCCTGAGGCACACGGGCCTAGGAGGGGAGGAAGCGGGTCAGGTGGGCGGAGGCTGGAAAAAGATCCACAGCGCTCTGAGTGTGACCCCACCACACACCTCCCTCCAGCGCCTCGGTTCTGGTTCATAAAAAAACACGGTGACTTCCCCTTTTCCGATTTCATCTCGCCAGACCCCACGTCACCCCCCCCCCCCTCTGTGTGTCCTTGTGTTTCATCCCCCACCAGGTCTGCAATGGAAGCGGTAAACAAATCTGATAAGTTTTTCAAAAGAACAAAAAAAAAAGAAAAGAAGATAGCTGTCAACATGAAATGATTCCTGTTATTCATCGGCAGCCTTGGAAATATGACGCCACCTGTGCGAGGAGAGCGGGAAACAGAGGTAATATGTTTCACTGACAAGCGCCTGACTGCCGTGGATGGAAGAGGTTTATGTCCACAGCAGGAGCAGCGTGAGACCGGAGAGGAAATAAATTCATTTCAATTCAGCAGTGTCACAGGGGTACCAAAGGAAAAACAGAATGCTTGGATGGAGAGGGAGGAAATGAGGGGAGAGCAAAAAAAAAAAAAAGAGAGAGGGAGAAACAGGCAGCGGGAGGCTGAGCAGTTTTTTCCACCTCAGGGTAGCTCGCTAAAAGCTATCTGCTCCCCTGGTGACGGAGCACAGCACAAGTTCTGAAGCTGGAGAACAGGAGCTTAAGATAGGCTTACACGCACAAACACACACACACACACACACACACACACACACACACACACACACACACACACACACAGACACACACACACACTCCTCCCTCGCCTCCATCAGTCCTTTCACCATCCATTTCTTTCCCCCCCTTCTCTTTCCATCATTCCCCACATACAGTAGCTCGGCCTGGCCCTTCACCCGGCCTGTCAGCACTTCATTAGCCGGCATCTGTTAGTCAGTAATCTCATCTTTCTCCAGTGGAGAGACGCGGCCTCCGCCTCTCACGCCACGCTGCTGCTGCACCCAGGAGCAGGAAGAAGAGCCGGGCTCGTCCAGCGGCCTCAGCTCCAGCCCCAAACTGAATCAGTCCTCCTTCATTACATGTCAGCATCTCTTCCTTTCATTATTTTATTTATTTTTTTTTGGGGGGGGGGGGTCTTGGGAAGAGATTATGCCCCAGGCCAGAAAAAAAAGTGAGGGAGTGGGAGTCGGTTGCTGGTGAGAGGAAGAGGAGAAGGGGAACGCTCTGGATCCTTCATTGCTCAAACCACAGGTGTTTCTTTAATACCTTTCCTTGTTGGAGGTGATGAGGAAACGAGAGGGAAGGTTTTCCTCCCTCCCTCCCTCCCTCTCGTTTCCTCCCTTCTCCTCCCTCCTCCTCCTCTCCCCTCCAGGGCTCCGTCACATTCTCTAGATTTCTCTCTTTTGTAGACAAAGCCAATTTCCTCCCATATGGCGCCGCCCTCCCTCCAACACGCCTGTCGCCCCGCGCACAAAGGGGCCACTCTCTCAATACATTCTGCTCCAGCTATTACAGGATTCATCAAAAATTAAAGCAGCAGTCGAGGAGGGCTGTAGGGGAAACACACAACTCCCGCAGCAGGACTCACACCGCAGTTACTGCAAAGGCTCAGGAGATGGAAATCTGCTCGGCTTTACCATATTCATACAAAGCCACAGCTCCACATATGGCGGGAGAAAGCTCGGTTGCCCTGTTTGTAGCTGGCAGGCTGCTACGTGTGAGTCACTATGTTCATATTCAACATGCCGGGCTGCCGCCGCCCCCCCCCCCCCCCCCCCCCCCGCTCGCTCTCCTCTCACTTGGTGATAAATACGAGTAATAAAGGAGATACATTAGCAGAGGATTGTCTTTTTTTTCATTTAGGCGGCTGACAGAGATAGATATTGATCATGTGGTGAGACAGTGTCTCAGCAGGCCAATCTGTCTTGCACTGCAACTGGTAACACATCAGCAGTAATGTAAAGTGCTACAGGGGGGGATAAGCGTTTATCTGTGCATGCAGATATTTATTTTTTCACGTTTTAGTGTCAAACGTTTTAGTGTCAAACAAGTTGCAAGGTTTTATTTGAGAAATCCATTTGACCTCTATGAGCTGGAGATGATAAGAAACACATCCTGACCTCAGAGCGCTCTGCGTGAGATCCAGGTATCTGTATGTGGGTTTAATAATGTGCTGCTTCATATTCATGCGCTCAAAATACCTGGAATTGCACAAACGGGACTCGGTCCAGGGATTGTTATGCTAATGAATTCTGCAGGCGGATCTTAGTATCTCATTCCTCGTCTGACAGAGGTGAGACGCAGAGCTGCATCTCATGCATCCGCTCTGATGTCCAATCCTATTTGCATGAATAGCAACAGTGGCTGTTCATCCAAGCCTGTGTGGTTTGTAGCAGCAGCAGCAGCGTAACTCTGCGGGCACACGATGAAACCACGAAGTGATGCGTTCAAAATTAACCGTGTGAACGTGAACACACCAGTTTGACAGGTAATCCGGTCACTGAAGGCACTCCGTCAGAAAAGTGTGAGAGAGGGGAGGAGATTATGTGGGAGCAGGCGAGGGGGTTTTTACAGCTCCAGCAGCAGGAAGCACCTGCACCACAAGTGACCTTCCGGATGTGTCTGTCAAATCTGCTTCCCAGGTGGCAGCCGAGGGTGTGTACATGTTTGTGTAGATGTGTGCATGTGCGCATTAAAGCGCTCTGTTAAAAACCCAAGACTGGGTGTGCACACCTGTCTGCATTTGCAGGACAGGCAGATCTGTTTGTGTGCCGTTGTGAACGTGTATGTGTGTGTCTGTGTGTGTGTCTTTGTGTGTGTGTGTGTGCGTGTGTGTGTGTGTTTCCAGAGGTGTTCGGAGTGTGAGGGATAGACAGAGCTCATACACAGGTCAGGCCTGAAGGCAGCCAGAGGGATGTGTGCACTGGGCTATGACCACCAACAGTTGTGCAGGCCTTTACTGTCTCCATCCCTTCATCTCTCCTTCCTTCACATCATCCCCCCCTTTCTGTGCAGAGCCAGGACACAGATGGTCTCACTCTATCAGACAAGACTGTCCAACAGCAGAAGCGTTTCCTTATTTACTGGTCCTGGCTCAACAGGTTTACCTGCAGACAAACTGTCAGAAGTACAGACGCTACGCTCCGGCATAGTTCAGTGGAGCCCGTGCCCCCCAGAAATGGAAACGCTGGTGGGTCAGATCCATCCGCCAGAGCGAATAAATACGGGCTCTCTGATTGGTCTGGTTTGCAGGGGGAGGGGAATCTGAGATATGGAAAGGGCTTTATTGGCCGCCGAGCGAAATGAGTCAGAGTATTTTATCAACTTTGGACCAGATCCAAGAAGGAACTGGCTGTAAGAACAATCCAGAAAGAGTTACAAGCTTACAGGGGTTTACACAGGTCACTGATTTCAGGTCAGTTCTCTGGAATCAGCAGATGCAGTGAGTTTAACACAGTGAATATGAATCAGCTGACATCAGTGTATGAGGAGATCAAGTCAATTTAATAAATCTGCAGGATTAGAGCCGCTGCAGGTTTGTTTGCTCATAAATCACAGCATGTGTCACTTTTCATTTAATGCAAAGTCGGTCATTTCAGATTTGATTTGCATCTGACAAAGCTCCACCCGACCAGTGAATGACAAACTGACTCACTGGGCAGCGACTGGTGATCGCTGGGATTCTGTGATCAAATAATCTGGACGTCAGGCTCGAGGAAACATCAGAGTTGTTATCTGACAGAGATCCGACAGACTCTCCAGCAGGACTCAGAATATGATGTGCAGGCATCTTAAAGAAGGTCTCAGTCAGGCGTCACTTTTTGATAAATATTTATTTCACTTTACAGTTTAGTTGCTGCTGCAGATGATAACACTTCCCAACAGTCGGTGTAGTGAAGAGCAGATGAAAATAGGTCTAGGCGTCTGTTTAAATAGAAACACTGTGGACTACATCTATTGAAAAGTGAAAGATATTCAGACTGGCAGATGGCCATTACTGGGTTGCATCATCTAATGGTGCTCAGACTTGCAATCGAACAAAGCTATCACCGAAATTTGTTCATCTGAGATTCAGTGAATATGGCATTTGACATTAGACTACATTCACAGATGGTATGGATCCAGTCCTAATATAATATAATTGTAATATATTTTACAATTATATATGAAACCGTCTAAAAAAAATATTTGAAAAAGGACATAATAGACGATTAAGGTTTTGAATTATTATATTATTTTATCTTAATGATTTCTGCTAGTACATTTCAAACTAATATTGCATAACTTCTGGATTTTTGATTTTCCTCTCACCCAGTGTTTGCTGACACCCTCTACGACGAAGGGTAAGCCGGTAAAGATAATGCTGGGATTGATTTTTGTTATGTTTTTACACCGGATGCATTCACAATGGAGCCAGATGCTGTTTATCTGAATTTCCAAAGGAACATGCACCAGCAACTACTCACAAAGTGAGAGAGACGAGTTTGAGTCCAATTAAGATTTTGTATTTAAAAAAATATATCTGCAACTAGACGTGTGGCCACGTTCTGCTTGTCTCCTTCAGAAAAACAATGGATTTGTTGATTTTAAAACCAATCCATCACATTTACCTGCTCTGCTCTCGACTGATGCACAGAGTTGGAACTTTGCGATATCTTTTTTTTTTCTGCACGGCTCAGGGTTGCACAAGATACAAGAGTTTTGGACGGAATCCATTTTGGCTGCGGGGCAAAGGAAGAGATGCTCTGCACTCACGGTGAAGGCATCGTGGGCGAGGCTCTTCAAAACTCATGACAGTATGTGTCTGGTTGTTTCTGTTTATACAATTTGTCAGTGCATCGCTCAGGAGCATAACTTGTGTGTTTGACCTCAACAAAGGGCCACCTGGCAAAGAGTCAAAAAACTCACACTCATAGTAGTTTGCTGATTTATTTCAGCTTATACACAAAGTCATATATCCACCCAGCCGTCTTTCTTCTCTTCCAACATAAGCGGAGTTGATTTAAATGGATTCTTAAATGATAGATACAGCCTTAAATCCTCTCCATAGAGAGCTGTAGAAAGCAGAAAGCACACTAAGGCTGCCAGGTGGAAGTGGGGGGGAGGGGGGGGGGGTAGGAGACAGACGATGTTATTTATGGTGCCGATAACGCTTCCATTTCCAGTCGAGGAGACAGTGGGTGAGCTGGAGGTACACACAGCAGGTAATGAGGAAACGTCTGCGGGGAGAAGTTTCCGTTCGCCGGCTAATTGTGGAAAAGTGAGAGACATTTGTAAACATGTGCAAAAAAACACACACACGTCAGAATGAGACGGACACAAGGAACGTGTCCCGTCACACTGATAGAAGCCGTGTTGCCTGTCCGGTCATTATCACAGAAACAAGAGCCAGAATAATAATAATGCGAAAAAGCAAATATTTCCTCCAAAGGCAAACATCTCGAACATTCGAGTTATTTGCAGTCTGCAGGGAATCTTTTACTTCCAGACGGGCTCCTACCCCCCCCCCCCTCCTGCTGCTCCCAAACTTTTGGAAGTACCCATCTAGTATTTCAGCCTTTAGAATAAATACTCCGCACGCACATGCACCGATACGTTAGTGGCTATATGCAGAGCCGCTGCACAGCCCGGCTGATAGGTGTCAGAGATCACATGCATGCCCCACATCTTAAAAGCCATATCAATATTCCATATCCATCAAAGTGTCTGGCCAAGAGAGATGATGGATGAGCTTCTGTGGCAATGGTTGGAAAACAGAGCCGAGGGAGCCGGGGGGGGGGGGGGGGGGGGGGGGGGGCAGCGAGCAGAGAGTGAGCAGCCCTGCCTAAATAACACAGGACTCCATTTAGCCACAACACAAACAGGAGAGCGATCGCTCAGCTGGTCCCGGCCTTAACTAACGTCTGTGTGTAGATGTGCGTGTCGCTCCTGATAGATGCACACGGGCCACGCAGACGGGGGGGGGGCATGACAACGCTCGGATGACTCTGTGGACAACGTGTGAAATGTGGTGTGATTATATATTCATTTGGCTGTGCTGCGGATATACCACTGGTTTCTAATGGCAGGTTTAATGGCTGTTAATATTCAGCATTCTGGAAGACGTGACAGCGAACCAGATTAAATATTCAAAAAAGAAACATTACATGCATTTGATCCGTGTCGGGGTTCTTACGTGAAATGGACAAACCCCCGGCTCTGGTTTTTATAATTACAGTCATTTGTTATTGATGTTTGCAACTTGTCTGCACATGGAGTATACAATATTAATGCATATAGAAGGAGAATTCGATCATGTCTACAGCCCTGCATGTAGGATATTGCCAAAGCTTTTTATGTATTTATGCAGGATTATTAGACAGAATACTGAGAGTATTTGAACATCCTTTACTTTGCTCAGACAGCACACACACACACACACACACACAAACACACACCACACACACACAAACACACACAGGCAGCTTTCCACTTGATCTCAGCTTGTTTAGAGAATATTTGGATGCATTTGTTGTGTTGTACCTGAGGCCATCCAGACTTGGTTAAAGTGGAGGCAACATGTCACATGAAATTGTTTTGATAAATATTAAAGTACAGCGGAGCCCAAAGCGCTCGGATCAAACCGAGGCAACACATGGTAAAGTGACAGAGAGAAAGAAGGATGGAGAGAGAGAGAGAGAGAGAGAGAGAGAGAGAGAGAGAGAGAGAGAGATGATCATAGAGATGAGCCGACGACATTACTACCAAGAGTGAAGCCAATGTTTATAAAGCTGGCCTCCTCCTTTGTATTCAGGTGATTCTATTGACTAGTTCCTGTGCTTGAATGCGTGTTTAACAGTATTTGATTGGCTGGTGCCTCCGTTGCCGCATGAAACCTAAACTCTGTTCAACTTCTGCTTTACTCATGACATCAAACCACTCAAAGAGAATGAGCAGAGTTTCAGTTGAAGCCCACAACACATTTGTGTGATGGCTTACACCTATGTCTTAATGAAAAATGAATATGACAGCTCATTAAATTGTTATTCCTCTGTTTATGTAAACAAGGGGATCACATGTTTTACACAGCCATTGTGTTTGTGTTACACCGTTTAAACATGCAGCTTTGCCTGGAGAGGAATCAGCATCGAGCTCAGTACTCAAGACATTTGTTTTTAGATGTTTTTAGTACTTTATGATGCCAAAAGGCTCAGTTCCTTGGCTCTGTATCAAAGTGTCTGAACGTTCTGTTTTGTTTCTCTCTGGGAGCATGAGAATCAATCTTTTCTTGTGTGAAAATTCTGAGCGTAACCCCGTCCCTCTTTCTGAGCCTGAGCCGGCTCATGCTTCCCCGTTTCTTCTTCCGAACCTGAGCCTGAGCCCGTTAAAGCTCGGCAACATGAGCCCGAGTAGATATCTACTTCTTAACCTGAGCCTGAGTGCACTTTTAAAGAAGTGCCCATATCTGCCTCTCAGCCGATGCTCAAGAGCTTGTCTGTTCTTTCCATCATAATAAGCCTTCATCTTTCTATCTTTATCTACCTTCAGAGTTCACTCCAGTGCCTTCTTCTATTTCCCCTTTAAAGCCTGCCTTGGCTGAGTTTCGGTTCCAGTCTGATTCCAAGTAAGTCAGTGGCCTGGAGTTCCCCCTCCGAGTCCATTCCTCCCACATCCAGTCGTTTTCTTGCCTTGTCATCCAGTTTGCAGGTTCCATTTTGTCTTGCGTCACAGCCCTGTTACTATGTGCGGCAGCTTGCTCTTCTGGAGAGTTTCACCTGACTCTCCTGCCTTGTAGTCAACCTCTCAAGACTTTCTACCTCTGTCCTCACTTCCCAGGTGCTAACCGCCCTGCTCTGCTAAATCCAATCATCTCCCCGAGGCCCAGGATGCCCTGCAGAGCTCTTAACCAGTTTCTCAATTGCCCAGGAAGGCCTTACGTCTTCAGCTCTCTGCACCTTGCTGTTACAACCTTGGACGTCAGGGTTGGTTGTTCACTCACAGACTTTTTCATCCCGGTCCACACTGCCTCCTGCAACCTCATTGGTCCACTGGTCCCTCATCCCAGGCTCCATGTCTCCTGGGTCAAGCTTGTCTTTCTTGGTTCTCATCACCCACCCGGCTTAGCACCCGGACCCCAGCTTAGGTTGTCTAGCTTTCATCATCGATGCCCGTGAGCTCCCACCTTCTCTGCGTCTCTCCAGGTTAGACTGTTCTGGGATTCTCCACTTGCTCACCTGCTTCACTTGTCCTCCATTTGCCCTCAGTTGCTTTCCCCTCAGGGTCGTCTGACCCGGGCACCTGTCCATCCAGATGCTCTTCATCACCTTCAGTGTAAATATGCAATTGTTCGAGTGTTAACCAGATCGACCCTGTTTGCCAATTATGCCGGCGTTACATTTAACCATCTCCACCACCTGTACCTGTTGGACAACAAATCTGCTTCTTGCCTGTTTCCAACATCTTAATGCCACTTGCTTGCCCTCTTACCTCAGCCTCATAGGCAATAAGTCACCCGATCATCTGTGTCAGCTCCGAGTTCTTTTAACCTTTGGATGTAGAACATTGCTTTTTATCTCGTATCTGCTATTACATCTCCATTGGTTCCAGTTGCACCAACCAACCAGAGCTCTTAAATATTTTTTCTGTGTTCTCCACACAGTATGTCAATGGTGAGTAATCAAGACTCTTAAGTAAAAGAAAAAGTCCATAATGCAATCACTCAAATGTGTGCAGGGGCCATTCTGTTCTGTTTTATCAGTGTAGATGTGTGTGTTGTGTTCTCTTGGTATATTTTGTGATTTTCCTCTGTATGAGCCATGTACATCGATGGTTAAGTTTGTCTGGATCCAGTTTCTACCATGAACCTGCTCACCCACTCTCACACACACTAACTTTAGGCGCAGCTTGCAAGGTCAAAGGCACAGAGCGGGAGGGAGGGTGAATGTAAATGAGCCGAGGAAAGACAGCATTTTAAGCAGTTGGAGTGAAAGTCAAATGCATGGAAAGAGAAAAATCTCTCTTTTTAGATGCTTGACCAGTGTTCCCTGCAGCCAAATGTAAATGTGTATCCTCAGTCCCAGACACAAAGACGGGATCACCCACTGACAATGTCCTCTCCTGCCGTGCAGAGTCCTTGGTGCAACTTGTAATATTTCACATCAAGGACCAAACTGCTGTAATGAGAAATGAAACACTCTTTGTTTTGTTTCTAAATTTCACAGAGGCAACATGCTGGATTAATACATTTCATTAAATCCCCTCTCTTCTGCTTCTTCTTCCTCTTCTTCTTCTTCTTCTTCTTCTTCTTCTATAAGAAACATCAGGAACATGCATACATGTCCCTAAATAACATTGTGTCCACCTATAAAATCGTGGCTGTAGGAGCTTGAATCTCCATTTAGGGACAAACCCTGACTCTTATCTAACAACAGGACTAAGTCGATAAACACATCAGTTTATCTATTTCTCTTTAAACCACGAATAGGCTCGACAATAAAGGCTTTAACATTGTGTACTTGCTGAACCCTGATATTTGGATATATTCAGCTGCCGTGACTGAACATAACTGTGAATCTTAAAGTTTAGAATTGATCTCCCCATTTTTTCCAGCTTCTGTGATCATCCTTTTAGAACTGATAATGATCAAGCATCTGCCGGGTTGGGGATTTAATCCCCTCTCACATCGCCTCACCGAGAAAGCCCGAGCACAGCTGCCTTCAAATCAATCGATCCTGATGGCAGGTAGAAAGTATGTGAGGAAGCGTTCCTTCCCACAGTCATCGGTTTTAGCCACACAGCTTTAATTAACATATTGAGTGCACGCAGGGATATCGAGCGTTACCTTAGCCATGATAAATAGCACTAACTTTATCTCACACACTCCTTTTCCCCTAATTGAATCAACAGAGAAATTGACATTGTTTTGTTCTCGCTGAACAGGACATTGGATTTCTTCCTTGCTCGCGTGGTGAGACGCGCCGAGGGGATGGAGGTGGTCAGACGACCTTTGGCTGTAGTACAATGAAATGACCTCGGCTCACGAAGCAGGATGGAGCAAAGGGAGGAAACACCCAGTCTGACATGAAAACTCATCATGAGCACTAACACTTCTGATTAGCCTTCTGATAGAATGAAGCCAGCAGGTAGTTGTGGAAACCTGGTGGGTTCGTCTTATTTGAATAATTATCTGGATTGTGTCCCACTCCGAAAATTGCACGATCGTATGTGAATGTGTGAAATTTGAAAATATTTTCTTATGCTATAACAGCTGCAGAGACACAATTTCACACATTTTGTTTCAATTTAAGTTCTGCACACATTGGGCCAAAACAATATTCATCTTTCATTAGAGGAAATATTGTGAAATCAGGCACCAAATTTCTTATTATATGAAAGGAACAGGTGCCTCCTGTAATTCAAAACCACTTTTAACCCTGGCTCAAATTGAACGCAGCTCCAATCACTTTCACAGCAGAGTTTTCGGTGTCCAGCTGACAGAGGCCGGATTTGGAGTGTTTGTTACGACGGACAAGATGACGTCATGTGTATTTATGAGGCCATTTCACTGTGTAATCTTATTTTCAGTATCTATTCGGCGTAGTTGCTTGAACATTGCTAAAAAACAGACAAGGAAATGGACTCAGCACAGGGCATCTGGAGTGTCCCATTAGTGCGCGCTCCACTCGCCAGTAAGATGTCACTGCAAGTTCAATGAACTATAGTGGTCTAAACTGGGAGGCTGAATGCCAAATGATGCCATCTTCTCCAGGAAATAAAACCACTGACCTCACCTCACTTAATGTCTGTAGTTGTCAGGGGGATCAGATGCTAACTGCAAATGGTCCAGTAAAAAAAGTAAAGGATCACCAGCCGGCACTTGTCGTGTCGGGAGGAACCTGTAAATACAGTGGATCGGTGTAACTGCTCTAATATTCAGTACAGTGCTGGATTTAGGATAAACCAGTCTCTGAGTTTTAAATATTTTTGATGGTTTTGTGTCATTGCCTCCTTTAACCTTCCCTCTCTCCCTGTTTAGACGACTGGATTTCCTTACATTCTCTCTCAAACCACACTGGGATTTGAATTTCTGCGAAAGGAGGAGCTGGGGAATTTCAATCCCACATTTTTCTCCGATCCAACCTACAATTAGTGGCGTGTTTGGTCGTGTAGATTGGGAAGAGGAGCAACCGATCCATTGAATCAGAGGCACAAAATGCCTGAAAAGCAACCAGTGCTAAAATTACGGAGCTTTATATAAAGAAATTATGATGTCGCAGCAAACTGCTTCTCTCTTCCTGCTGGAAACCTTATTTACCACAACTATGCACAGGAAGTGGTTGTTTAAAATGGAAAGAAGCTGAGACAATATGAAGGGAAAAGCATGAATATAAGTTTAGCCAGTAAATATGTTGAGACATTTTCAAAGTACTTCTTTTATATGTATGATTTCTTTAAATGTATCCTTCTTTTCGTCTATCAAACTTTAATAAAGTGATGATCTCATACATTGTGTGATATACTGTGTTTGGTAGAGCGTTAAATTTCTAATTATGTATAATAATTTACCCAGTTCTATTACAATCACAGTCATAACAATTACCTCATAATGAAGATGGTAATAGCTGCATTTACTGTGTGTGGCCGGGGGATGGAAAAAAAGGGATGGATTTAATTTTGGTGGTTCATCTAACAATCATTGAGAAAAAAAAAACATTATACTACCTCCAGAATAACTTAAAATTTAATAATTCCTTTCTATTTTTACAGCAAATCATTTGCAAAACAGATTTCATACAGTTTCATATTGATCCTGGCAAAACTGAGCTGGTAAATATATATGTACAAAGTCAGGAGTATTTCTGTTATGACGTGTTTTTGATTAAATTAATTCATACAAAATATGCAGAATCGACCTTGTGACCCTGATAAAAACCTGCCTGTGTTGTGGACCATTTAAAATCGTTCTATCAATGGGACAGTTTATAAAAGACATTTTGACAGCGGCCATGTGGAAAATTGGAGTGTGGAACTACTTCAGACAGCTGACCAACATTTTCTGACGTGTCAGAAATCCGTCCAATCATCCTGAAGCCCGATCGTGTTCATTCAGGTGATTAATTGAGCACCGTGACCCCTTTAAAGTGCTCGTCAAACCACAAACCAATCCGGCAGATATTCAGCCCAGTTGGAGCTAAAACATCTGAGGGAAGAGAATCACTCGCCTCCTGCGATACACACATGGAATCATGAAGTAGGAGATAGTGAGTATAGAAGTGAACTTAAAGACAGGAACATTCAAATATCATTACGATTCAACTGAAATAACAAAACAAGATAAATTGGTTAATTAACAAATTAAAGAATTTTTCCCGGAGCATAAGATTTAACTTATTAACATGGGGAAAAAATCAAAATACATAATTTGCATTTGACATTCAATATAAAGCTAAGTCAAGATTAATTTCAGTGTACTTGCCTGATAGAAATACGCTTTGATGGCTTATATTTCACCCTGTTTCTGACTGTAATCGACTGTAAGTAGACTCACATGTCCTGTCTAGCTGTTTGCATGGCAGGTCATGGGCAGGGTGAAAGAAACACATGGCAGTAAATCTACGTAGGGATGCTGGGACTTGCTGAGATGAAAAGGGCCAATCCTAAAGGATCACGTTACAGCCTCGAAAAACATGCACAACTGCACAAACTGAAAGGACAAATGTGTTTGGCTCAAGTTTGTTTTTCCAACGAGAAGATATTGCATGACCACTTTCTAACAGAGAGAATGTTCAACAGGCAAGTTCTGCTCCAAACTTTCTTCGGGTGATGTAGAGTTGAAAACAAGATAGAACACACACTCAGAAATTTTCAAGTTTTTCAACAACAGCAATATCTGCCCGACTATCCATTATTGTGCATTTCTCTTCCATGCAAGAACTGAAGCCTGTTATCACATCTGAATATGCTGGTGTGTTTAGACAAAAAACTAATTCAGGCATTTGACAAGAGCTTCAGGAAACGAAAGCAAACATAATGATGTGAACATATTTTCTGTGCTGTTTACTGTTGTGCCTGACAAGCTACAACACGAAACACAAATGCGCTGCAAAGCAACGACAAGCTCAAAGTTCAATACAACAGCATACCACTGCTCGAGCTCTGTGTTTGTCTGGAGACATGCACTGACGTGTGTATCTCAGCTTGGGACAAACCTACTGCTGTGAGAAGTCTTTTTTTCCCCAGAACTGACGCCTGCAAACACCGAGTTGTCAGGACTGACTGAAACAAGGCTGGAGAACCGGCTGGGAGTGTCATCCCCGTCACTGCCACCTGACATCAGACGGCCCAAAGCAGATCTAGCCATCACAATAGTGGTTAATGTGATATATGTGTTCAATAAGAAAGAATGTCCCTTCACACTTTGTAAACACTATTTATATAGTGGTTTTCACCTTGTGCCTCACAAAGACAGAACCAGAGAATGTACATACACAAAGAAAATAAACATTTTATAAAATGGCCGTTGGTGGGATAAAGCTTATAGAAATCACTAAACCAATACAGATCCCCCTTTTTCACTTGGGAACAGTGACTGAAAGAAGTCTGATATAGTGGCAGACACGCATATAGTACATATTCAGAATGCACACACACAGACACACACACACACACACACACACACAGATGGCCTTGTGGAAACTGTATTGATTGGGTTACAGGACAGAGGGAGGACACAGCAGTAGAATAACACAAGCCAAAACAATGTCCTAGACAACTGGCCTTAAGCAGCCAGTCAAATGTCTTGACGTATTAGGATGAGGAGCGGCTGTGAGATATGTTCGGCCCTGGCTCCCTGGAACCGTTATTCATTATCATTTCACCGTGACAGTTTAGAAAAATACTACTACATGTTTTAAAATACAGCATCAAACAAAACATGACATCTCACCACACTGCTTCAGTCAGGGGGCTCAGGCCGGAAGTCACAATCATGCTCGAGCTCTGGTTTTTGGCAGCACCCGCCCTGGCAGTATGTAATCTATCGTAGCCAGACTATCTACATTAGTTAGTGCCTGGCTGGGGTGAGGGTGGGGGGTGGGGGGGGGGGGGGGGGGGCATGCAAGTGCTGGCATGGAGCAAAGATGTGGCCTGGTTCGCCTTAATGACGTGCACAGTGGGGAGATGAAAGCTCGGCAGTGTGCACGCAATGCAAACAAACCCAAAGAGTCCAAATTGTTACCTCATGAAGAACAGAATCTAAGGCTGTGACTGTTTCGACAGAGGGACGCTGGGGTTCCTGTCTAAGATGGCTGGCCACGCCTTCACTGCTCGTTGGCGAATTACTCTTCTCTAATTCCTCTCAAGCGGCACGGCGAGATCAAACAGTCGTCCACGGTAATCACATCAATGGCCAATAAACAAGACCAGTGATTAGGTCTGGGAGCCATTTGAGAGATTTCTAAACGAGTCATCAGACTTTTCTCCATCTCACCGGACAGACTTGGCTCCGCCACGCTCCCATCTGTCAACAGATTCCTGGATCCATATACAAAATGCATTGTGCTCCTAAGAGAAGTAAAGTGTGATTGTTCCCTGCCTCTAAAGGGTATATTTAGTCTCCGTGGTCTGGTAACTTCCTTTATGGTCCCCAGACTCAATCATAAACACACTTAAGAGTCACACAATAGTTGGTGGAATTGGATCGTGGACAAATATAGTTCACTTTGCTCAAATCGATGGAAGGAACTCAGCAACCCCCCCACTTCTGACCAAATGAGTTTTTGAGGGTTCCATTCAATCCGAGTGAATTCAAATTAACCAGGAAGTGATGGTTTGCAAATTCTTGACATTTTAATTACATCAGTTTTTCATGGGTCGAGATTAAGTTGAAATTACGTTGACGAGTGTCATTGCCCCTCTGCACAAACACAATGTGCTAAATGAGCACAAATCACATTTAACCCATGGTGCAGTGATAGTCCTGTAAGTACGCACACGGCCCTCCATCAGAAAGACTAAGTGTGATGATGTTGTGAAGCAGCGTGGGATCATGGGAGTTGTTGTCCTCACCACCATTGCAGAGAATCATGTTCACAGACAAGGTTTTCATGTTAAGCAGCAAACGGTAATGGATGATTGGTGGGTCGCGTTCATCCATTATCTATACGGCACCCAGGGAGCAGATGTTGGGGGAGTAAGGTGCCTTGCTCAGGGGCACTTAGACAGTGGGGGTAAGGAGGGTGCTCTTTGGACTTTGGAACAGATCCAGGTGTTGTCCATCCAGGTGTGTTTTATTGTCACTGCGAGGAGTCGAACCAGAGACCTTCCAGTTCGATGTCTGTAATTTCTGCCCACAGTCCAATTTTTCTGCCTCTAATCCACCGTTCTGTACATTTGATACTTTAACCTATTCTCTACTACTACACTATTCTGTCCCCCCCCCCCCCCCCCCCAACAAATGACGCTTCTCTAAAATAAGTCAGCTCCATTATACCCGGCTGTGTTTTCCACATACTTAGAGACTCCGACACCAAGGACGCGATTTAATTAAGCGAGGCTTCAAACGCCGTCTAAACAAACAGAGAAGCTACAAACAAACAACAAGTCCAATTACAGCAGTGTTAATATGCAGGGCAAGGCAGCATTAGACGGCCAACGAGAGTGGGAGGCGGAGGGAGGAGGAGGAGGAGGAGGAGCTGCTTTGATCCATGCTTGAAGATCCACACCGCTGCTTCGTTCAGCAGGGATTCCTCTAATCCAGGGAAGAAACAGTCCTGTTGGTAATCAAAGGGCCTTTTCGACGCCTCAGTACAAGAAATCCTTTTTACGAAATAGTCGAAAATATCATAAAGGAATTGCATCAGAGCCCCGAGGCTGTAACACATATTTGCAGAGGGACAAAAAAAAAGAAAATCAATCCGGACTGAGTTTGAAATTCTGTTATTTTGTGACAATCACAACAGACAGGAGCAGGTCGTTTTCCTCAATCTTCTTTCTCTACGGGGCGACACCACACACTCGACTCGTATTGATCCCGCCGCAGCCGCCCTTCAACTCCAAATGGCCTCATGGAAGTGCCTCTATAATATCCCTTAACTTTAAAAGGAGTTCCACTGGTATTGTCCATAACAGGCCGGCAGTGTATTGATTCTTCTGATTGGATGGGAGGGCTGTGACCTGCAGGGATGGAATCCTCTGATCTATGTTGTTTCCGGCATGCAACACACACACACACACACACACACACACGTATACAGAAGTTTTCCCTCTGTAACAGCAGATTAGATGTTATATTAGGCTCCAGTGTTTTCTTATAAATGAAAAATAGCAGTTAAGTTGCCTATATCAGGTTATCTTGATGCCAGAGGCAACATCCACTTATCCTCGACACTTGAAATGAGCATCACACAGTGTATAGAAACTGCCCCGAGCCCCGTCTACCCACCTACTGACCCAAACATTAATTTCATGTGTGTCACTGACACTCAGGCTTTCGATACACGCGCCCAAGTGTGTCAGTCTCTTTAAACACTGTGTGCATATGTGCATTCATGTGTACTTTCCCTGGAATATGTAGGCCACATGCGGCATTTTGAATTTCAGATACACCGAGGTTAATAAATGTATTTCGTGGCAAACTAATTTAAATCACGAGACGAGAGTTCAGAGTGTTAGTGTGTGTGTGTGTGTGTATGTGTGTGCTATCTTTGGCCTCATTAAGAGTGAGTTGATGGGTTGGCAAGGTTAATAGAGATTCATAATCTAAGCACAGCTGCAACCCCCACGCTTTCATAGGCCCGTTTTTACGCTGGTGTGTACGTGTGTGTCAGTGTGTGTTTAATCTTCATGTGTGCTCGTAGTCGTGATTTTGTATGTGTGTTTATCTCCCGTATTTGCGCGGCTCTGCGTGTTGCACTGTAATCTGGTTTACAGGGAGCTCGCCACAGCCAAACACATGGTCAATTTCCCCCGACCAGTCCCGTCATTAGCTGGGGGGGGGGGCTAATCCTTAGTTATAATTCAGATGATGGACCCTGCCAGTGGGGGCCTGCTTACAAATCGCACATATCACAGTGTGAATATGAGGCCGGGTCCAGGCCCTGCGAAGTCGGCCATTTTCCCCCATCTGCGGTCGGAAAGATCTCCATGTGGCTTGATGGCCAGTGAGGGCCAATGAAAAGGGAAATTACACAAAAACACAAACACAAACACACACACTCACGCAGACAGAGTGGAAATATAAAACAGTTCATGCTCTGAATACTGAGCCGGGTGAAACACCAAAGGAGCGCAGCAGAGCGGGGGGGCTGATGCCGTGTTAGCGTGCGCTGACTGCGGAGGATTACTTGACTCCGGCGAAGCGGTTTTACTTTTCCTCACACTTCAGAACATTTGGACAAATTAAGGATCAAAGCGACTCGTTGGACTGGAAAAGAAAACCTTCCTGCCTTAATCGTGTTCTGTTATTCTTCAGTGACAACCTGCTCCGGCTAATCCATTTGGGCTTCATGTCATTGAGTCACCTTAAAGTAGGTTCAGACTTTTGTGTTGTATGAGATCATGTATTCTAAAAAAAAAAAAAAGCCCTGTGTTAGGAACCAGATTAGCATGCCGGCTCTGATATGAGATTATCACAGCTCTCTGTCAGTCCGGGGACGTCTGTGGTTTAGATCTCACACCAGAGATTAATCCAGGACAACCGGCTATGACTTGATTATGCACAACAGGATTATTTCTCTGACATACGGCTCACTATGAAAGATATGAATCCACATTTTTAAAGCAGACAAAACATTCTCCTGTCTCTTTAACTAGTCTGTTGGGAAGCATAGAGAGATCGAGAATCTCAATTCTGCTCAGCAGGTTGTTTCAGCATGAGGTCGGTTTTAGGATTCTGTTTGCCTTTGCTTTGCTTAATGTTTACATGGACAGCAATAATCTGAATATTGACCTTATTCAGAATGACTTTGATTCTGATCTTTCCACGAGATGCTAATATAATATTTCGTTAATATTTCTTTACACATTTCACAGAGATGTACTTGAAAATAAATACTTGTTTATTTATCGAAGCCCAGGGCATGTGCTGTCAAACAGCGGGAAAATGCCTTATTGCCTTTTTTTCGAAAAAAAACTATGAAAACTTAATAGGACTTTAAGTTACTGAAACATAAACATTACTACCTAATGTGACTGAGGTCAGAATTCTCTGCCTCTTTGAGTTTTATTTTTGCTTATCCTGTGTAAGACCTGTTAGTCGTGTCGTGTCTTGATCAGGTTAGAATTGCTGTCCATGTAAATGTTTCTAATGACTGTCCAGTCTTGCAAGATGATGAAGGAGGGAGAGAGGGAATTATATATATATTATACATTCAAACATGTAACAGTTTTTAGGTAGAAACATTGCTTATCAGGAGCTACCTTCTTAATTATCCAATTTGCAAACATGAATTTCTCTGTAAGAAAAGTTACAAACCTCTCAGTTGTTGTAGCATCCAAGCAGTTTTTCTCAAATGTTGTATCCGATTCAGAGCGGATGTCATCCTGCCTCAATAAATCTGAATCGAATCTTTGCTTTGCTGGTGATTGTTCTCATATTCAGAAACATCAGTTTCCCATGAAATGAGCAATAGAACCTCCGTCCCAACAGTGCCAGAGGAAATTTAACGCCCATTGACATGTTTTGTTATTTTTCCTTTTGCAGCACTTGGGACCAACCGGGTTCCGTAGGATATTCTCAGTGTTTTTTCAGACTAGCTTTGTTCTGCATTGCATTGCAGTGATTCCTGGTCCGTGTAACTAAATATTCAGCGTTTCAAAAAGGAATAAAAACCTTTAACCATCAGAACAGCCCGCCCCTGCTCTCTGTCTGTGTCGGCTCCTGTTTCATCATTTGCCTCTCTCTATTGCACGGATCAAACACGCACCTAAGCCTTTACTGCTTATAGTGAATGTGTGGGAGTTTGGATGTGTGAGCTCACATTGATACTCTGCAGTTTGGACATTTATTTATTTCTACATTAATCCATTGGAAATGGTAAAATGAAAGAAAGAGCGTTCCAACCCAATGAGTCATTGCCTGACTGAACTGAACTGTCCTCCCTTTGTTTTAGGAAAGCTTACATTATACAATAAACTATAAACTCTGCTATTTCACATTCTAGAGTTTGGTATCAAACTCCTCTTTTATTTTGACAAAACCTACTAAAGTGAACAATGCATTTATACTTGTGTGCTACACCCTAAATGTGTAGAAAGTAAAACAAACCTGATTAGGCACCTGGTCAAACAAAAAGTCCAAGTTAAAGCTGAAAAGTTTTTGATATCCTAAAGGCCAGCAACACAGAAGCTGAACCACCCCATGGACGACAGAACTTTACATGGAGCATCCACAGCTTCACCGGAATCGACTGCAGGTAATGAAGATAAGTTATGTCTGGAGAAATCATTCTTAAGGTTATCGTTTACCTCTTTGCTCGGTTTACTGGCTGATCGGAAACAACTTTAATGCACATACCACTACCTACTCTACTGACTTTTCTCAATACACTTGTTATTTACATCTGGAGAGTAAAGACCTGAAAAATGGTAAGGAATGGATTTAAATGTGAACTGTACCCAACCCCTGGTTCTACTTCACTGCTCTGAATGTGTCCTGAGCTGCTCCGGTGCGTCCTCAGAAACAAAGACTGTCTCTTTAAACAGCCAGACTCTTCCTCTGAGAACGTCTCCCACATAAATACACAGACAGAGGCTCGTCTTCTATTGTCCTGTTGTTTCAAAGGGTCAGTTTACCACTGGGAAGTAGCAAATCTCTGCGTAAATAATCAACGGTGAAAAGAAACACGGCAAAATAAAAATGTGAGCGAAAACAAAACCGGTTTAAATGGGCAGGTTTGCCAATTAACAATGAAAAAAAAGGAGATGGACCTCTATGCAAGAGAGTGAATGTTAAAACACTGGCTGTGATGGGAATGTCACTTCCTGTTAATATTAGGGGGTGAGAGAAAGAACACCCTGTAATGAGTGGGTTATCCAGCACTTGCAGCCGACTCTGGAGGTGTCAGTCTAGTAATTAGTGTGCAGTGTTTCCAAAAATCTCAACAATCCCCCCCCCTCGACTGGCATAGGGACTGTGCATCCACCAGTTTAAGTCTCCCAAGTTTTTGCTCAAGAGTTTGTGGATTACAGCCGACAATAACAACCTCATCCGCGACAGAGGGAGCGATAAGCAGCAAATTAGCACAACATTAACGCAGGTCATTATTACAGCGGCTGAAGTGTCACGAGTGTCCGCTGCTCGGCTCTCCGCCCCCTTATGAGAAAGTATTCCCAGTGTAATGCTAACTGACATATAGAGGTCTCCGGAGCAATAGTTCCACAGACAGAGGAGGATTAACTGGCTGCCTCGACTCTCTGCATCACGCAAATATCCCTCTCTTTTTCATTAAGTGAATAAACCGTCCCTTCACTCAGCGGCGTGGAAAGATAAAGAGAGCGGCCAGCGTTTTGGCGGGCAGCCTGACATGACACTAAAGAGGCAGAAACTCGTTTGGAGGGGTCGACACAGGAAGATTCAAACTTTAATTTTCATAATGGCGGGATTAGGTTAATCCCAAACACGGAGAGGGGATCTGACGGATGCTTTAAGTGACTCAACAGGAATTAGGGTGTTAAACATTTTTTAAATGGTTGCTGCGGAAAACAGAGAGGAAACCTACTTAACCATGGTCTCACACACACACACACACACACACACACAGACATACATACACCACAGGCAAACACACACATTCATGAAACTAAATAAAGTCGGTCTGATGTTTGACCGAGTGGGTTTTCTTTCAGACGTTTGATGCCGAAGATCTCATTTCTATGCTTTCACTGACAAATCAGTTTATAAACAATGACTTGTACATATCTTATATGAACCAACAGCTGAACTTTACACTTAACTTTATGTGTTTGAAGTTTCAACAGCTTCCACTTCATTCTCATAGTTTTTTGTCTGTACTGAAAACTGAGTCTCCGATTTAAAACTTAGTCGTTTGACCTGTTTTTTTTCATTCCCATTGCAGACAACAGCCCCATGTTACTGGGTGTTACTGGGAAAGGGGCCCATGATGACAAGATTACTAGATCTACTGCAAGTATGTTCAAGATGGCCGGCATGACAGCCCCCCAAAAGTGACGCCAAAGTGTTTACATCACCACCTGGTGGCCATCTGCATGGTCAGGTCATGAAGCCTGTCTCCTGCCTCTTAGTGGACGGGACATGGACCAAATGAAAAAGTCAAAAATACACTGATGAAAGTCCAAGTGTTAATTATCTTGGTGAATTTGGTTCTAATTACTGTTTTGATGCTAAAATAAGAATGCGAGCAGAGAAGCTCTATTTAAATACAGGCCATTTACCATTTTACAGTGTTGGGTTTAAACGTTTGTTCATCTTAAGGTAAAGACACATCTCACAGTGGAGAAATGCAGACGCAGGACGGAGGAGGCAGGAAGGAATGATATAGAATTTACCACAGCTCCTGCAGCACACAATGAGCTGCTAATTGAAACGCAAATGTGTTTGTATGCAAATATGGAAACAAACACTCACAGGCCTCCGTGCATCAGTGGGTGATTTACCAGGTTGTCATTAAATACTAACTCATAAGGAAAAGCCGCCTGCCACAGAGAACAATGTCTTCATCCTGCTCACAAATGGAATCCTGCTGTGGTGATTTTGTTGCCTGAAAAAAAAAAAATGGCATCATGATTGGTTTGTTTTGTAATTTTTTATTTTGACGGGTTCTTCTCCCCTGGTTTATAGGATCTCTGACTTCTTCCATTTGCAAGATGGATTTCCATCAGCAGGTATGAATGATTGTTAGCTTCTACTGATGCAGGTTGAGAAAGATTGTGTTTCTTCTCCTTGTATGATGGTTCTCACCTTTTTCAAAATTAACTCATCATGCTATTACCTCAAACCAAGATAAACACAAATTGATTCATGCAAAACTTGGTGGACGGACTGGACATGGGCCAAGGAAGACAGAAAGACAGACATTCAATCTTGGTGCAGATCTGGACAAAGGACTTTTTAACTTTCTCATGAATCTGGATTTTTATATACTTTCTGTAATTTCCCTGGGAGTAATTCATGGATAATGATGAAACACATCAGAATCAGAATCAATTCTATTTGCCATGTAAATTTGCACATACAGGAAATTGCCGTGGCGTGGTTGGTGCAATGTACACACATAAGAGAGTTAAGGTGCAGAGATAAGTGATGGTGCCAATAATATATAGTTATAAATTATGTGTGTGTGTGTGTGGGGGGGGGGGGGGGGGGTCAGCAGAGTCAGGGTGATGCAGGGGGCTTTTTTATGAGCCCCACTGCCAAAGGGAAAAAACTGTTCAGGTGGCGCGAGGTTTTAGTCCTGATAGCCCGGAACCTTTTTCAGGATGGGAGTCTCTGGAACAGGTGGTGACCGGGATGGGATGGATCAGCAACGATCTTGACTGCTCTCTTACTGGTCCTGGAGTCACCAGACATATTAAGAGGACTGATATCTATGTGTGTGTTCAATTTGGTGCGGCTTGATTCAATTTAAGGGCTTTGGAGGAGATATGTGCTCTCATCTAGATGTTACAATAAAACAATGCCTCACCAATGTATTATTATCATATTATTATTATTATCATCATTATTTTATATTTTCCTTTTTCAGGTCAGTTAATGATCAGTTATCTGTGGATCTCTGTGTAGTTTCACAGGAACATTCATTCTGCCAGGGTGTTACATTCATGAGTTATGTAGTTGCTGGAGATAGAAGAATGTTGATTAGCCGCTGCTCGTCAGCTGGATCCTCGCCGACAGCCTGTGAGGGGGCCGACGGGCTCCTCTGTGCCAGATGAGCAGCTCTGAAATGGAAGCTAAGGAAGCTCACCATCCCACAGTCAAGCTAACAATTCATCCTCATTGAGTTAATGAACGTCCTCCCACACTCCTCCTCCCCCTCCCCCCATCACTGTCTCCATCCATTTTTTACTCCCGGGCTCTCCACCTCCTCCTCCTCCTCCTCCTCCTCCGACTCACTCTCCTTCCTTCCCGTCTTCATTTGACGCTCACACTCATGCGCTTGCGTCCATCTCTCTGTCTCTCTCTCTCTCTCTCTCTCTCTCTCTCTCTCTCTCTCTCTCTCTCTCTCTCTCTCGATTCACCATCCCCTCGCCCCCGTGTCACCAGTCATTCTTGTAATGCTAATTATGGTAACATGAAATCATTAGGGCAGCCATCACAATATCTGCCATGGTAATTCCATAATCATTACTGTCTCTGCCTCCAGCCCTCGCAGCTACGCAGGACTCAGTGCAAGAGCTCGACTACCTGACTCCATCTACACACACTCACACACACACAGACACACACACTAGCAATTAGTGAAGCCTTATTGCCTGGAATCTATAGAACCTGTAAACAATGGAACTAATGTTTCTGTGTGTGGCCACATTACCCTTAGGATTGTGTGTCCACTGCCGGTCATCAATCTCTGGGCTGTAGCGAGCTGCAGGGTGTGCAGGGACTCTCCCTCAAGTCCAGTGTGTGAACAGGTCCAACCGGCTCATGGATTATTAGAATAAAAATCACATTCAAAAAGTAACCTCGCGATCTCAGCTGTCTAAATAATATTTAGGAAATGAGAAGCTGGACTAGGTTAATAAAAGAAAACATTGTGTTTTGAGGATTTGAAGACTTCTCTGAGGGGTATGTGGATGTTCTCCCAAAACGACAGGTGTCATTTCATTTCCGAGATAATAGGTACGAGCTAGAAATCCCAACAAAATCCATCTGGCCATTTCTGGTCAGTGACACAGCCTCAGTTTGTGTGTTATCATCTGCACAGATTAGACTTGGCTTGGATTCATTTATTCCTCTGTCGGGAGGAGGGAGCCACAAGCGAAACCGGGGCCCATAGAAAGAGATAACACTGGGAACTCTGTTTTGCTTGGATTTTCCATGTATTTCGTGATATGCAATTGACTAATTAATACATGCAAAGTCTTGATTACTTGATTAGCGGTGATTAGCTGATTGCTAGGGTGAGACGCTGGGAACACAGGATGAATACACTTAGCGAATAATGCTGCCTCCGTCTGACAGAGGAAAAGCTTAATGTGCGGTTGGATATGCCGGCGTGGAGATGACCCCTCTCCCAGCATGTGTCCAGGCTGGCCATGGCTCTGCATACATTACCCTTGAGTCCAGGCAGCCGCAACAATGGAATTTAAAAGAGGCTCCCCTCCCACTGACATCTACTCGTCTTCTGCACCAACCACTTTCTTACCAACCCCCGGTTACGTTTCAGGAGGTGTCAGAGTCGAGCACAACACAGGAATAACACTGTCAGCAGGGAATCAGAGGGGTGGACGCCACCTGTGCACACCCACACACACACAGACACACAAACACACACGTATACACAATCACGTGGGAGGATGTGATTGTGATTGGCAGGTGTCTTGAGAGGCTGACAGGTACGATGGAGCCGACTATTACGCATCAAGGGCGGCAAATCACGGCTAATACCACCTGACACACCGCTAGCGCCCCGTCACTTTAACCATATGCTGACCCGTTGAGTTACTACATGCTTGTCACATCCTCTTTCTGTTGTTGATCCAAGCTCTGACATTGTGCGTCTCCTTCGGTCTCACAGGTAATAATTGGTCTTGGGCTGTAATCGCGGTGTAAACCTAAGCTCAGTCCCCGGCGAGGGATAAAGATGACAATGCCGCCAAAAGTCATGCATGCGCACACACACACAAACACACACACAAAACTTTATCCCCACATCTGTCCTCTACTCTGAATGTTTTGTCCCTCATCCTGCTCTCTCTCAACAAGGAGCCACACAAACACTCTCTCACACTTAGATGTCAGTATTTATGACCTGAAAACTTCTGTTGACCATTCGTGTGTGTATGTGTGTGTGTGTGTGTGTGTGTGTGTGTGTGTGTGTGTGTGTGTGTGTGCGTGTGTGTGTGTGTCTGTGTGCGTGTGTGTCCACTCGTCTGCCCAATGCGAAGAACCCCAGGTAGGAGAGGATTAAAGGATGAGAGGGAAATAATGAAATATGTTGTTTGACCTCCACAGGAGAGAGAAGGGGACAGCAGACGTCCCCGGCTTGATTCTGACACGGTTTATATTGAGCTAACTTTTACAAGGCGGCTTCTGATCCCCCTGTTATTACCTCGGAGCCCGGCGCTCGTATGGGAGGATTGATGGTCTCAAAGGCCACGGTATTAACCACAACATTTCCATTAGCTTGATGAGACGGTGACACCACAATGACCAGAGGGGACGGATCCGCAAATACAGGATCGAGTTTGAGGGAAATATCACATTAAAATATAATAAAACTGTGGCAAAAGAAGTAAACAAGTCAATATTTCAAAAATATTACTGAATTTCAAGTATGAGGGCCGTGAATTACAGCTGAACATTTTGTAAGAAAGAAGTAGAGCTGTATTATCGAGGGTCCAGGGTTAGCCACTTTCAGGGACATTCTGCATCTCATGTTTTTTGTATTTTAAACTTTTCCCATGTCATACACTTGTGTCTTTCAATGACTTAGAATAGGAAACTATTCCCTCTATACAAAGGCTTGAGGTTCGAGGTCAGTCAGTAGAGAAGCGATGAAAAGCAAAAACCGCAAAGTATTTATCGCCCAAAGTGATTTAAGGAAATTGACATGTTGTTATTCATCACTTGGTTGTGAACAGGCTTCTGTGATTCATGTCTCCTTTAATTGCAGATTTTTGGTTCTGGAAAGATTATTATGAATATTCACATGATGCGGTTTAGTAATTAGTGGGCAGTTAATTTGATTTATTTCTTATTTCAAATACATTATGTGGAATAAAATTCAAATTAAAATCTTCCACAATGATTCATTGAAAGCAGAAGCCGATAAAAAAGGCTAAACAAAATGCTTATCATCATGTGGTCAAACGAAACTTGGTGTAGGTCTCAGTATATTAAGAGGTTTAAAGATGTAGATGCAATTCTGTTATTTACATTTTTGATATTTAATCCGCACTAAGTTTCCAAGCTGGGAAGTCGAAAACGAGACGGCAGCCAAGGGAAGATGAGAGCAGTTAGAAGGCACGGTGACAAAAACAATGAGAAATGTTCCCTACTTGACCTCTTCGTTTAATCCAGCACACTGGGACTCTGTGTGTGTGTGTGTGTGTGTGTGTGTGTGTGTGTGTGTGTGTGTGTGTGTGCCATACAAAATTAGAACCAAATGGTTTTCTTCTCGTCTTGGCCCATCAAAAGCTCTTGTGGTGAGGTGTACGCTCCGTCACTGATACTGTGCCAGTGCTTCCCTCAAAGACACACAGCAGAGGGAAGCAAGTGGAAGGGAGTGGTTTTGGCACGAGCATCATAATATCCAGGCTTTCAAGTCTCCACTCCACATCTGAGCCGAGGACAAAAACAGAGAAACCCCAACCAAATCATCCCCCCCATCCCCATCCCCATCCCCACCACCACCACCGTCCTCTCTCAGAAATGACAAAGAAAATGTAGAAGACTCCGTTTGTTTTCTCTTCTGAGTTCCCATAATGTGACAAAACATTATCAAGGAGACAAGTCGTTTTCAGGCAAAGTTTGGCCAAAGAGTCTCTTTTAAATTAAAACATGCTGCACAAAATCGCTCACACACACCCACAGTTTCCAAAATGTGCAGGAAGTATTCTGACCATGAATTATTCTCCGGGAAATTGGTTGAAATCCCCCAAAACATCTTGAAATGTTGAATATTTAATATGATACAACGTCATCAAACTGGGGCTTTGTTACTGTTTTGATTGAGAAACCCGTCGTATCTTAAGTTACCTCTTGTATCGTGCAACATTTCTGGATCAGTCCCTTTGTCCAAATCCCTGCCAAAATTCTATTCAATAAAATTGTCTTTGTAAAGCACTAAATCATAATAAACATAATCTCAAGGCACTTTACGGAGAAGGTCAAGTTAACTGGAGAGAAACCCAACAGCTCCCACAAAGAAAGCACTTTGGCTTCTTCGTCATCCGTCAACACATTTCAATGGAAATCTTCTTTTGTAGTTTTGCGTAAACCTGCTGACAAACAAACCAACAAACCAGTTAACAAATAAATGGAAAGTGGTGAAATCATAATCCCCTCGGTGCTGGAAAATGACTGTAAGGCTTTCCCATCTAAACACAGGCAGGAGCCGCAAAGGAAACGCACTGCTGTCGTGCACTCAGACACACATACATCACAAGTATATCCATAACATGCCACAGAGATCCTCCATTACTGGATAAAAGCATCACAGGGGAGCGCTCCTCCTCTTCCTCAGTATTCCAGGGGGACGGGAGTCAGCATTGACCTGTCAGCTTTACGTATTCATAAGGAAACGGAGAAGATGGATATGGCCTGATGTTCCATTTACTCTAACTTAATTCCCCCCCCCCCCCTCTCTCTCTCTTGCCCACACCTCGTACCCCATCCACCCCCCCTCCCCTGCCTCCCCCCCACGCAGGCCTCCACAGCGGGGGGGTGAGGGTAGCAGACAGCAGGGCTCCTCCTGTCAGACTCCTGCCAGTCACTGCATGTCAGCATTCTGCAGCGGCAGGCAGACGCACAATCAATGTCACCGGAGCAGTGATGCCTCGCTGCCACTCGCACATGGTAACTCTGTTAGATATGCTAATGGCTCCTGGTCCTGGTACACACGGGCCCGTGTTGCTCGTGAGAACCGTTGTGTTGTTTTTGTCTCGAACTGCTGATGTCATTTCGGTGCAGGTATTTTTTCCCTTCCTTTGGTTTCAGTCACTAATTATTTTTGTGATCGACACAAATATTCCAACACAAAGAAACACAGCGGGGACGAAGAGGATCTACGACAGAAAAAGATTATTCGTAGGAAGTCTGTTGAGGAAAATGTGTTTCAGTTTAACATGTCTAATTTTGTATGGTTGGGTATTAAGTAAGAGGTGACATGCCAAAGTTGAGTATAACTGTAGAAGCTGCACCATTGCGTTCACACTTATAGGAAATTACCTAAAAGTATTATATTATTCTATTTATATAATTATACTGTAATATGTCTGTCAGGACGTCTGATAGCTATTTATTATTAAAGTAAAATTACATTGGCTACATATGGTTGTACCATTTTATCTATATACCATGTATAAAATAATATATATTACTGAACTGTTATTATATTCAGAAGGTAACTTGTAAGGGGATGGGGGGGGGGGGTACCATCCACTTTAAACCAAAATGACCCAAACATCCCTCTTACTTACCTGTCGATACTGCATCCCCTCTGTCGATGAAGTCAAAGCGCTTTACGGTACAAGTTTACATTCACACAGGGCATACATTCTTTCTATTATATATGAGAAAGGGGCAATTTGAGGTCCAGTGTACAAGGGCACTTCAGGATGCAAATGGTGAAGAATGGGATCAAACAGCCGACCTTCTGGCTGGAGGACGGCCGCTCAAACCCCTGAACCACAGCCGCCCTTTGGCATTAACTTAGTGGATACACTTTTGCAGTGCGCCTATACCAATGTAAACTTCTATTTACATTATCTTTTAGGCTTTACAGTGTACACACACTATGTATATATTATATGTTGACTTTATATTCCATAATTATTCAAAGGAACTATCACAGGATTATACAATGCTGCCCACTGTTTCCCTCTGTCTGCTGCTTTTAATCTGCTCAGTGTTAATTATTGATGAGGCCACCCATGGCTACTTCTAACTGTGTTTACATTTGGGTGTGTACACAGCATCTTAATCACCAGTGGTCATAGGCAACACACCCACCTCCACAGCTCTTTTGTTATGCTCTATGTTGTGTTGCACTGCAGGAGAAACCACAGTTTGTTGTGAGGACGAATAACAACAGAAGTTATCTGGAACTGGAAATAAAAAAAATGGCGAACGTGTGCAGACATAAACTAAAGAGAGTGAGCGACAGGACAAAATGAGTGAGAGAGCGGGAGCATGCAGATCTCACATGAGGAGGGATTGTGTGTCATGGCTTGGCATCGTAATGGGTGCAGATTGGTGGGGGAGGCGGAGGCCCATAACTCAGCGTGATAATAACCGAGGCCAGGGACCATAGCTCACCTTGCTGCCGCTCTGCCACGGCCCACCTTCGCGGGCTAAACACCTCTCATCTGCTCCCTGCACTCGTGTGCTCCTCACACCAATCATCACACTTCTGGGTCTCACCATCCATCAGTGGGCAGATGAGAGGGTGGACGCTGCGGATGTGCCATCTCTCTCACGGGCTTAATGGGGATTCAGGACAGTGCCAGCTTCCTCCTGGCCGATGCAACGAGATACGACACATTGTGTTAAACAGCAGCTGTGGTTAGCAAACATGAGTGTTTTCTCTGGTGCTGT